>NC_058081.1:425933261-426268261 GCF_014858855.1 Bufo gargarizans | reverse complement strand
GTACAATTCGTCTCCAAATTCTGGAGGGCTCTATGTGCTCAGCTCGGGATCAAATTGGACTTTTCTTCTTCGTACCATCCTCAGTCTAACGGCCAAGTAGAACGGGTGAACCAAATTTTGGGTGACTATCTGCGTCACTTTGTATCCTCACGCCATGACGACTGGGCTGATCTACTTCCCTGGGCGGAGTTCTCCTACAACTACAAACAATCCTCTGCCTCTAACAAGTCTCCTTTCTTTGTAGTTTTTGGCCGTCATCCTCTTCCACCTCTGCCGCAGTCTCCCACTCCTTCTTCTGTACCTGCCGTTGACAGTCTTGGCGAGAAACCCACGCTGCTCTCCTCAAGGCTTCCGCCCGTATGAAGGTTCAAGCTGACAAGAGACGCAGATCTCCCACGGAATTTCGCCCGGGTGACAAGGTGTGGCTCTCCTCTAGGTACATCCGATTTAGGGTCCCAAGTTACAAGTTGGGCCCTCGTTTCTTGGGACCCTATAAAATCAAGAGTCGTATCAATCAAGTTTCTTATCAGCTCCATCTTCCTCCCTCCCTCCGAATCCATAACTCCTTCCATGTCTCCCTTCTTAAACCTGCTGTCTTTAACCGTTTTTCTCCCAAGCTTGTTTCTCCCACCCCTGTCGCCGGTACCTCCGATATATTCTCTGATTTTTTTTGGTCTACTGGGAGGGCTGCGGTCCTGAGGAGAGGTCATGGGAGCCGGAGGAGAACATCCTGGACCGCCGTCTCATCCGCAAGTTCTTCGGTACCAAAAAGAGAGGGAGACCAAAGGGGGGGGGGGTACTGTTACGCTGAGCGCTCCGGGTCCCCTGCTGGCCTCGGAGCGCTCACAGCGTATGCCCCCAGGCAGCACTCCAGTGTCTCGGCGTGTGCGTCCTCGCTCTCTAGGGCGCGCGTGCGCCGGGACTCTTAGATTCAAAGGGCCAGTGCACCAGTGATTGGTGCCTGGTCCAAAAGGGTTATTAAGGGTTAATGTTTGTGAGAGGCAGTGCTGACTTAATTAGGCTGCACCTGTGCACTGCCCATTTATACCTTCTCCTCCCACAGCTTCCTGCCGGATCTTTGTGCCTTGTGCCTCAGAGAAAGCGTTCCACTGTGTTTGTTTGCCTTGCCTGTTGCCGAACCCGTTGCTACCATCTACTCGCCTTTGAACCTTTGCCGCCTGCCCTGACCTCTGCTACGTCCGACTACGCTCTTGCCTTCTCCCTGTGTACCACGCCTTATCAGCTGCCAGAGAGGTCGAGTTGTTACTAGGGGACACGACCTGGTAGTTACCGCCGCAGCAAATCCATCCCGCCTTGCGGCGGGCTCTGGTGAAGACCAGTAACTGCTTAGAACCGGTCCTTTAGTACAACCCGCGCCATCGCCTCTCTGGTCCAGAGGATCCACTACCTGTCCTGCCGGTTCGTGACAGTCTGCGATATCACCTCCCTGCTCCTCCCCCTGTATGACACACAACTATTCGATACACTGTTCGATCAGCTTTGTGCATCTGATCGATTTACATATTCTTTTTCACTATGTTCACAATGCATATAACATACATGTTCATGTCTCTTGTTTTATAATATGTATTTTTATTAAAGTCAGTATATAGTAACATAGTACATAAGGCCGAAAAAAGACATTTGTCCATCCAGTTCGGCCTGTCATCCTGCAAGTTGATCCAGAGGAAGGCAAAAAACCCCTGTGAGGTAGAAGCCAATTTTCCTCACTTTAGGGGAATAAAAATTCCTTCCCGACTCCAATCAGGCAATCCGAATAAATCCCTGGATCAACGATCTCTCTCTAGTAGCTATAGACTGTAATATTATTACGCTCCAGAAATACATCCAGGCCCCTCTTGAGTTCCTTTATTGTACTCACCATCACCACCTCCTCAGGCAGAGAGTTCCATAGTCTCACTGCTCTTACCGTAAAGAATCCTCTTCTATGTTTGTGTACAAACCTTCTTTCCTCCAGACGCAGAGGATGTCCCCTCGTCACAGTCACCGTCCTGGGAATTAATAGATGATTGGATAGATCTCTGTACTGACCCCTGATATATTTATACATATTAATTAGATCTCCTCTCAGTCGTCTTTTTTTTTCTAAAGTGAATAACCCTAATTTTGATAATCTTTCAGGGTACTGTAGTTGCATTACTTTAGTTGCCCTCCTCTGGACCCTCTCCAGCTCTGCTATGTCTGCTTTGTTCACTGGAGCCCAGAACTGTACACAGTACTCCATGTGTGGTCTGACTAATGATTTGTAAAGTGGTAGGACTATGTTCTCATCACGGGCATCTATGCCCCTTTTGATGCAACCCATTATCTTATTGGCCTTGGCAGCAGCTGCCTGACACTGGTTTTTGTTTGCTGTTTATTAAAATTCCTAGATCTTTTTCCATGTCAGTGTTACCGAGTGTTTTACCATTTAATAAGTACGGGTGACTTGCATTATTCCTTCCCATGTGCATAACTTTACATTTGTCAGTGTTAAACCTCATCGGCCATTTATCTGCCCAAGCCTCCAATCTATCCAGATCGCTCTGTAGTAGTATACTGTCCTCATCAGTGTTAATTACTTTACACGGTTTAGTGTCATCTGCGAAAATTGATATTTTACTATGCAAGCCTTCTACAAGATCATTGATAAATATATTGAAGAGAATAGGGCCCAATACTGACCCCTGAGGTACTCCACTAGTGACAGTGACCCAATCTGAGTATGTACCATTAATAACCACCCTCAGTTTTATATCATTGAGCAAGTTACTTACCTACTTACAGACGTTTTCTCCCAGTCCGAGCATTCTCATTTTATATACTAACCTTTTATGTGGTACAGTGTCAAATGCTTTGGAGAAGTCCAGATACACGACATCCATTGATTCGCCGCAGTGAAGTCTAGAACTTACCTCCTCATAGAAACTGATTAAATTTGTTTGACATGATCGATCCCTCACGAAGCCATGCTGATATGGCGTTATTTGCTTATTTCCGTTAATATGCTCTAACATAGCATCTCTCAGAAAACCTTCAAACAGTTTACCCACAACAGATGTTAAACTTACCGGCCTATAGTTTCCAGGCTCTGTTTTTGGACCCTTTTTGAATATTGGCACCACATTTGCCATGCGCCAATCCTGTGGGGACATTCCCTGTCAACATAGAATCTGCAAATATCAGAAATAAGGGTCTGGCTATGACATTACTTAATTCCCTTAGGATACGAGGGTGTATGCCATCCGGTCCCGGCGATTTGTCTATTTTAATCTTTTTAAGTCGCTGTTGCACTTCTTCCTGGGTCAGACAGGACACTTTTAATGGGGAATTTATTTCAACATTCGGCATGTCATCTGACAGTTTATTTTCCTCAGTAAATACATTGGAGAAAAAAATATTTAACAGCTTTGCTTTCTCCTCGTCGCTCTGTGCGACTCCCCCCTCATTACTCTTTAACGGGCCGACACCTTCAGATTTATACTTTTTAACATTTATATAATTGAAGAACATTTTAGGGTTAGTTTTACTCTCTTTGGCAATTAATCTCTCGGTCTCTAGTTTGGCCGCTTTTATTTGTTTTTTACATGTTCTATTTTTTTCCTTATAGTTTTTCAGTGCTTCCGTGCTACCTTCCTATTTTAGTGTTTTATATGCTTTCTTTTTTGTCATTTATTGCTTTCTTTACAGTTCTGTTTATCCACATTGGTTTCTTTTTGTTCCTTAACCTTTTATTCCCATCTGGTATGTACCTCTCACAATGAGATTTTAGGATGCTTTTAAAGATATCCCATTTTGTGGCTGTATTTTTATTTGTGAGGACTTTATCCCATTTAGTTAGGCCTATGGCCTCTCTTAGTTGGCTAAATTTAGCTTTTTTTGAAGTTTGGTATTTTTGTTCCTCCCTGTAGAAACGCTCTTTTGAATGATAATTGGAAGGTTATTACTTTGTGGTCACTATTTCCCAGGTGTCCCCCAACCTGCACGTCTGTTGTTCTGTCAGGCCTATTCGTTAATACTAAGTCCAGTATGGCCGTCCCTCTAGTCGGGTCCTGAACCAGTTGGGAGAGGTAATTGTCTTTGGTTATTGCCAAGAACCTGTTTCCTTTATGAGATATACAAGTTTCAGTTTCCCAGTCTATATCTGGGTAGTTGAAGTCCCCCATAATAACCACCTCATTATGATTTTCCGCCTCGTCTATCTCGTTTAGTAGTAGATTTTCTGTGGACTCTGGTATATTAGGTGGTTTATAGTAAACTCCTATTAGTAATTTATAAAAAAAATATACAAATCTTTGATCCCCAGGAGCACCATCAAATCTATCATATCCAAATGGCACAACAGCAAACCTGCCAACAGAAGGCCGCCCACCAAAACTCACAGAGCGGGCAAGGAGGGCATTAATCAGAGATCTAAACTTTTCATTGATACCATGCTGGGGTGTATATGACTTTTTGATCACTTTCTGTTTAATTTTTTGGTAAAAAATGAAGCAACCAAAAACGGCGAATCAGCTATTTTGACCCTTTTTTCCATTTTGCTGTTTGCCGAATGGGGAATATATTTTAATATTTTAATACTATGG
This sequence comes from Bufo gargarizans, assembly GCF_014858855.1. NCBI lineage: Eukaryota > Metazoa > Chordata > Amphibia > Anura > Bufonidae > Bufo > Bufo gargarizans. The sequence goes on along the minus strand of NC_058081.1, from coordinate 426,263,675 downwards.
CTGTTTTCGCACATCGCAACATCCATTTTTTTAGTTCTTGTATTTTTATTTTGGGAAAAGGGGGCCGATTTAAATGTGTATGTTTTTAAAAAAAACTTTATTTATTTATTTAACTTTTTTATAGTTAAATAGTCAAGTAATTATTAAATTGCTATTTTCATAGACCCCAATGTACTAGTATTGGAGTCTATGAGAAAATTGCTTGTTTCCTAAGGACCCTATTACATGCAAGGGCTCCACAGGAAATACTATGCAGCGGCCTCCTGTCATTCACAAAGACAGGGGCTGCTGCAAACAAGCTCCGGCTTCTCCGATCGCTGTACGGGGGAGCCGGCACTTCCGATGTTTCACACGCTTAAATGTCCTCTATCTGCATTACTGTCGGTTGCGGGCATTAGCTGAGGGTGTCTGCTATAAGAAACACCAGGCCACCCGCGCCTATGGCACCCGCTCCGCTCAGGAGTGGGCGCCATCTTTAAAGACCCGGTCAGGAAAGGGTTAAGGAGGCTAGCCCTGATGTGACACACACCAAGTTTGCCAAATTGTCAGATGAGGGGGGATGTTAGATCGTGGGTAGCACTGCTGCAGTAAGATGCTTCCCCTGCTAGTCAAGATGTCACACCAGTGGTCCATGCCCGCCTCTGTCTCGCTGTCCCGGGCAGGTGCAGACATTGCTCTGCTCTCTGTCTAAGAATTGGTATTAGTGCTTAGTGAAATTTTCTTCAGCATTGTCTAGGTTCTGGTTAAGTTGCTGATCAGCCAATTTAGCTGGGCTGTTGTTCTACCTACTTGCCTAAGCTTTAAGGTTGTCTAGACTCTAGTTAACAGCTAAGGTGGTCTGTTATCTGTATACCCATGTACCAAACCTTGCCTGTCTACCGATTCTGCTCCTTGCCGCCTGCCCCAACCTTGAAATTGCTAGTTGGAATACACAAGTACTCAGCCTACCCTGACTTTGAACTGTGTTCAGACTATGTTTTTTGCTTGTGTCCTTGGGGCTTCGCCCCAGTGTCTCTGACTCCCATGGTTCAGCAGCCAAATACACCAGGATTACTCCAGGAAGTAGCAGCTTGACTGGTTCCCTGCAGTGAAGAACAGAACCCTGTACAGGGGTTAAAGGGTGAAAACCAGGGAACTGCCAGGACAACGGCCTTATGTTTAGCCCAAATTCAAATTGGCTAGTTGGCACAGTGGGTCCATACCCATTGTCAGTTACACAGGGGAATGTCAGCTCCAGTAAACAGAGGAATAGGAGTGCAGAGCAGGCCTGATGTTAGCCCAGCACTCGGTTCCTGTGCTGTTAGGCTTACACGTGGGCTCCCTCATTCCCTTCTGCTGCCATGCTGACAAGCGTGGGCAGCAGGTAGCCTAACTGTTGTATCTCCGCTCCGTGCCAGAGTTTACTTCCTGCTTCTGTCTTGTACTGTTGTTAGGGCGTGCACGGGTGTGTCTCTCCTCCCTTGTGAGGCAACACGTACCGCCCTCTATCTTCCCAGCCTATGGCTGGGTTGCAGGAAGTATTTAAAGGCACTTCCTGCCCAAGAAGGCACCTGAGCAATCTTGGTCACTAGCGTATCTAGATCCTTGTGTTTAATGTGTTTTGTAGTTTCTGCTTTTCTGTGTACTGGACCCTGCTTTTTAATTTAACATATTTAGTTTGTTTGCCGCCTGCCTCTGACCTTTGACTTTGTTTACAGACTTTGCTTGATCGCTGCGTGCCCGGACTTTGGACTTGCTGACCACTTCCTTTCCCTCAGTGCTTGCACCAGTATCTCTGACCCCCTGGTCAGCAGCCACTGAACAGGGGACTGCTCTGGAGTGGCACCTGGTAACTACCCTAACGGGCCCAAGCCTATTCTCACCATCAGAGGCTCTAGTGAAGACCAGGTAGTTACTTAGTCATGCCCCTCTAGGGTATAGCCAGTCAGTGGAGCAGTGGGTCCACACCCGCTTGCATAACACCAGACAGGTGCTGGCCATGGAAGATTATATTAAGGGTAAAGATAGGGAGAGTTGTCACAAACAATGGACTCCTTTAAGAGTGTGTCGTGTTCCTGGCGTTTGAGATCGACATATGACAGATCAATTTTATAGATTATTGAGAGGGGTTAGTGAAGACCGTGCGGTAATGGTCCACACTGGCACCAATGCCAAAGTTAGAGGCAGGTGAGCGTCCTTAATAATGATTTCAGGGATTAGGTTGCAAGCTTAGGGCAAGGACCTCATTATAGGAGGGGAAGATAGTGACCTGGAGCTAAGTAATGAAACTGGGGGTGGAATGGATTGACAGATTAGAACAGTTCATAATGAAAGGTGTAGGGTAAACATATGCAAACACCTCTTAATTGTATGTAAACTAATGCCAGAAGCCTGACCAATAAAATTGGTGAACTAAAATTAGTAATGTGTGGAAAGATAGTGTTAGACCGTTCTACCCCCCCCCCCCCCACAACCCCACGTCCTGCAACCCAGGTAAATGTGATTAATCAGGTTCTGCATTCCTTATCTCTGGCTGATACTTGGAGGGAGCACAACAGGCCGCAGAGGAGCTATACATACTATTCACCAGCTCACCGGGCCTATTCCCGTATTGACACGATTTTAGCATCCACCTCCCTTCTCCCCTGTTTGTCCTACTCTAGGCATGTTGTGTCATCATGGTCTGACCATGATATGGTTATCTCTGATTTTATGACTCCCCATCAAACTGATACCTCTTTTCACTGGAGGTTAAATGGTTAAATGGATCTCTTCTAACTAATCCGGCCATTTTTTCTCAGCTGCAGGAAGATCTCTCAAACTTCCTCACCGAGAACAACACCTCTGAAATTGACCCTATGACACTTTGGCTAACTCACAAAGCCTATATGAGGGGTATATTAATAAGTGTTGCCTCCAAGAGTAAGAAGGAAAGAAATCAATCCCAAGCAGGTTTAGAAGCCAAACTGAATAGGTTAGTCTGGGCCCATCAAAGATCCCCTTCATTGTATCTGCTTAAAGCAATAAAGGATGTTAGAACATGGTCCTCACGAACAATACTGAAAAAGCCCTTAGGTGGACTAACTCCTTCTACTATAAATATACTAATAAACCAGACAAGCTACTAGCCAACCAACTTAAAGCTAAACAGAGGATCAACCATGTATTTCAAATACGTACACGATCAGGTCAATCCACCTCTAACCCAGACACCATTTATACAACATTCCAAAAGTACTATAAATCCTTTATTCCGCCCCTGATGGAGACTCTAGCACTCAGATTAATAACTTCCTATCATTAATACGACTTCCCTTGCTGACCCCAGCAGCCCAGTCTGATCTATGTAACCCTATTTCGGCTGAGGAAGTGATTCGTGCCATTAAATCCCTAAAATTAGGCAAGGCCCCAGGTCCAGACGGTTACTGCACTATATTATAAAAAGTTTGCTCCCTTGATTACCCCCCACGTAACAAATTACTGTAATCATCTCATATGCAAGGGTCTACCCCTCAAAGCGTCAATTACAGTTATCCCTAAACCCAATAGAGACCCTTTGCTTCCATCTAATTACAGGCCAATTTCACTGCTAAACATTGACAATAAGATCTTTACCTCCATTTTAGCTAGTAGGCTCAATAAATTCCTCCCGTCCCTCATTCATAAGGACCAGGTCAGGTTTATACCAAGAAGGGAGGCCCCTGATAATAGTAGAACGATCCTAAAAATTATACAATCCTCCAATAAAAATAAAGTCCCGCTAGCGCTGCATGACCTTGACATTGAAAAAGCTTTTGATACAGTCACCTGGTCCTATCTTTACAAAGTCCTTTCAACAATGGTGTGCTGGCATACATACATAATTCCTCTGGGTAGCCATCTTATATGCTTCTGGCATATGTAAAAAAAACTGTGAACTCTCATCTTCCCAAAGCCTGGGTCACCTATGATATAGATGGACACTTTTATTACCACTACTCTTTGAGGCCAACTATAAAAGGTCATAAAGGCTATACCAGGCCCAGCTCATCCTGTTCTTTAAGATAAGATCAGCTCGCTGTCAAGCCTGGCTGGAGCGTGACGTCATTAATTTCCAGGTCTGGTTTGAGGAGAGCTAATAGCCCTTAATTAGCTCTGGGCATAAAACCAGTCCACTTTCATATTTCATTTATGAATCAACTTATGTCCTTTATGACACCAGATCCAGGCTCTATAGAGTATTGTGGTTAATTGGGTATCAAATATGACTAGAGGATGTGATTCCGTAGCTGACCTATGGGTGGTAGAAGAACTACAGGTCCCAGCATTACCGTGTGTGGTCTCATTCTGTAGGTAAATAAATAAGGATTGCAAATATGTATTCTGTATAAAAATATGCCGATGTATCAAGGAGATACGAGCTTAAGTATAATCCTCATTGTAGGAACTGAACTTTGATGGGGTCATAAAACACTTGGGGGCCATCCCTAGGCTTCACAGTCACTCTGCTGCCATTGGCTGACAGGAGTAAGTCTCCTGCCCATGGGAGAGTTCATAAAAATCCATGCACAAGGACAGAGGAGAGAGACCCATGGAACATCACCAGACACTTAATTGGACATTGACGGCATATCCCTGTATCAGAAGAACTTTGAGGGTCTCCCCTGATACATACTGAAAAGGGGTTTGCAAGGATTCAAAAAGGACATATGAACGACCATCTGAAACCCTCCAGAGAAACTTTGATTCTTTCATCTTTTTCCCTTTCATTTGAACTGTTGTGATTATTTATATTGTTATTATTATTCTGTAGATTTATAATCATTTTCATTAGACTTGTATGCACTGCTTTTTACAGCTTATTAAAGATTATAAAATCTAAATAGCCAAGTCTTCCATATTCTAAGCTGCTGAACAACGTACCTTGCCTTTGAAGAGACGTTACCAGGTAGTTAGTTAAATTGCATTTAGGAATTGTAGCTGGGGGTGATTGACTGCGGTTGGTCAGTAAGTGATATCCGGTTCATCCACTGATCTGTGTGATAGTGAATTACCCGGATAGTCGGCTCGTGGACCGGGAACCCACGTGGTGGCAGTTACCGAAGTGTAGTGGGGGGTGTTAGCCGAATGGTAATACCCCGGTCACGTGAGGTCTCTGTGTGTGCTCAGACTCCGTCACAGACCACTACGTCACAGCTGTGGGATCCGGAGCGATCGGATCCATAGTTCGTGACAAATGGGTATTAAGGGCACCTTCCTGGCTGCTATCCAAGCTCTTTACTCCAACCCAGAAGCCTACCTTAAACTGACCACCACAAAGCCCTCTCCTATCCCTATCAGAAGAGGTACGAGGTAAGGATGTCCTCTCTCTCCCCAGCATTATTCGCCCTCGCTATAGAACCCCTGGCAATTCACATTAGAAACCATGCTGACATTAGGGGATATTCAATGGGGGGGTCAGAGTACAAATTGAGTCTTTTCGCAGATGACCTACTGTTATCTATCACCAACCCCATCATCTCCTTCCCCTACTAGATGCCTTCACTAAGGCGTCAGGCCTTTCAATAAACCATGCCAAATCCGAACTGCTACTATGCAACACTCCTACCTCCACTAGATCAGTATTACTTCATAGTTTCCCCTTTCAACACAAACCTCAACACATCTCTTACCTAGGGGTTCTGATACCAAATAGTCTTGACTCAATTTATAAGACAAATTACTTACCTCTTTACCGCAAGATACGACAAGACTTCGTATCCTGGCAAACTTTGCAGACCTCTTGGGTGGGTAGAATAAACATAACCAGAATGGTGATTCTCCCTAGGCTACTCTATTTATTTAGGGCTCTACCAATACCAATCCCTATTAAGGATCTTAGATCCATACAAAGAGATGTTTTGAGGTTTATATGGGCAAACAAACAACATCGTATATCCAAGGCGACCATATGCAGACATAGATCTCAAGGGGGTTTATCAGTTCCTGATTTTGTAAAATACTACAGAGCAGCTAGATTGGCCCAGATGTTTCTGACCCATCTTGATCCGCATGAACATCCTCTTTGGATTGGGCTGGAGCTCACCAATCTTAACCCCTATACCTCGAAAGCGTTGATTTGGACAACCTCCCCCATTCCTCAGGTTGTAGGTACTAACTTCGTAATGTCATACTATTCGCTTCTACTCTGGAGATCGGTCAGATTCAAATTCGCACTCCAGTCTAACCCTTCACCGTTGGAACACCTGGTGGGAAACCCTGCTTTCCTACCAGGGACCCAGTCCCACAATCTGGAATGGTGGTCGACCAACCAATTATGTACGCTACTTAAGTTACTGATTAGAGGCAAATTGATTTCCCTTACGGATTTCAAAGAGAGGTTCTCTCCTCCTACCAGGGAATACCTCACCATGAACCAGATATTTTCCTTTTTTAGATCGCTTCTTACATCTGGCCGATCTGTAGAGTTAACACTATTTGAACGCTCTGTTAATTACTCACTATATAGGAAAGTCTGTTATCAAGATTGTATGAGGCCCTCAACTCCGTCCCTGACGGTCATAAATTACCTTATATGAGAGCCTGGGAGGAGGATCTACATCAGGAATTTCTATCCTCCAAATGGTCCCAACGTTCCCTAACCCTTACGAAAGGTTCATGACAAGTCACGTTGGCCGAGACCTCTATAAAGGTACTCCACAGAACTTACATGGTCCCCACCCAACTGCATTGTATATATCCAGAGGTATCCCCTCTGTGCTTCAAAGGTTGCAACGAGGAGGGGTTCATGCTGCATACTTGGTGGTCGTGCCCTGTGGTCAAACTGTTCTGGGTCAGGATAACTAATCTAATATCATCAGTACTAGACTGCAGATATCCAATGACATTACCCCTATGTATTCTGTGGGACAAACCTCACTGGTTACCTTATGCTAGATTCAAATTGTCTCAATTCATACTTCTAGCAGCTAGAATCCACATTGCTTTTAAATGGCATTCTGATTCACTGTCCTTCCAAGCAGTTTTAGACAGAATCAATAAAATTCTATTATTTGAGAAGCTATCAGCTATCCGCACTGATACAGTCAACACCTTTGAGAGGGTGTGGGAACCTTGGTTATCTTCCTCCCATTCACCAGATCTGCGCTATAGTGTATCCCTTTGAACCGTACGAATCCCAGCTAGTACTGTGGGTCTGATACACTTTCTCTCCATGCTCGAAAGTTTTTCATTCCTATCTGAACATACTTTATAATGTGAAAATTACTATGCATACCTCCAAGAGAAATAATTGTTTTATGTTACATACTTAATCAATCACCTATGTAACTGCTTACCTTATTATGCAAAAAAACAATAAATGCTTATTGAAACATAAAAAGATTAGACAAATCACTGGTTCCAGATGGCATACACCCCCCATATCCTAAGAGAGTTAAGTAAGATTGATAAACCCTTATTTATTATATTTACGGACTACTTATGAGCTCTATAATGGCAGGGTCTGTTGCACAGGACTTGCAAATATGGTGCCAATATTCGAAAAGGGGTATAAAAAAAAAAACAAAAAAAAAAAAAAAAAAACAGGGTGCTGATACTAGGCCAGTAAGTTTAACATCTGTTGTGGATAAACTATTTAAAGGTTTTCTAAGAGATGCTATCCTGGAATATCTCAATGAAAATAAGTGTATAACGATGTATCTGCACAGGTTTATAAGGGATCAGTCCTGTCAAACTAATCTACTCAGTTTCTATGAGCTGGTAAGTTCAAGACTGGAACAGGGTGAGTCGTTGGATGTCATCTATCTTGACTTTTCAAAAGCATTCAAAACTGTGCCACATAAAGGGTTAGTTCATAAAATGAGAATGCTTGGACTAGGGGAAAATGTGTGCACGTGTATAGGGGTAAATAACTGGCTCAGTGATAATAACCACCCTCAGTTTTCTAACAGTACATACACAGATTCGGTCACGAGTGAGGGTACGACAAGTGTCAGTATTGTACCCTATTTTCTTCAATATACTTATTATTGATCTTGTAGAGGGATTGCACAATAAAATAAAAAATTTTGCAGATGAGAAAACTAAAACAGAAAAGAGGACAGTACTGCTACAAATCTACCTGGATAAATTGGAGGCTTGGGCAGAGAAGTGGCAAATGAGGTTTAATACTGATAAATGTAAGGTCATGCGCATGTTAAGGGAAAATACGAGTCATCAGTACATATTAAACAGAAAAACACTGGGTAACAACAACATGGAAAAGGACTTAGGAATTTAAATTGACAGTAAACCTAAGGCCCCTTTCACACGGGCGAGAATTCCGCGACCCATTCACTTCAATGGGGCTGTGCAGATGAGCAGTGATTTTCACGCATCACTTGTGCTTTGCATGAAAATCGCAGCGGTTTTCACGCAACGCAGGCCCTATAGAAATGAATGGGGATGCGTGAAAATCTCAAGTATCCGCAAGCAAGTGTGGAGGCAATGCGATTATCACGCATGGTTGCTAGTAAATGATGTTAGTAAATTGAGTAAAGTCAATTTACTGTATTATTTTCCCTTATAACATGGTTATAAGGGAAAATAATAGCATTCTTAGTACAGAATGCTTATTAAAATGTGGCACGAGGGTTTAAAAAATATTAAAAATTAACTCAACTCATCCACTTGTTCGCGCAGCTGGCATCTTCTTCTTATTTCAGGACCTGCCAAAGGACCTTTGATGATGTAATCGCGCTCACCACGTTGTGAGCGCGATTATGTCATCAAAGGTCCTTTGGCAGGTCCTGATATAAGAAGAAAGAAGAGGAGGCCGGCTGCGCAAACAAGTGGATGAGGCGAGTTCATTTTTATATTTTTAACCGCTCATGCTACATTTTAATAAGCATTCTGTGCTATGAATGCTATTATTTTCCCTTATAACCATGTTATAAGGGAAAATAATAAAATCTACAGAACACCTAACCCAAACCTGAACTTCAGCAAACAAGTCCGGGTTCGGGTCTGGGTACCACAATCATTTTTTTCTCATGCGCGTGCAAAACGCATTGCACTCGCGCAGAAAAAACTGAACAACGCAATGCAATCAAAACTAACTGAAATTGCGTATGCACTCGCACGATTTTCCCTGATCGCAGACCCAACGCATGCGGACCTAATCCGGACACGCTCGTCTGCAAGGGGCCTAACTGTTAACCAGTGTCAGGCAGTTGCTACCAAGGCCAATAAGATTATGGGGTGCATCAAGAGACAAGAAGATATTTCTGCCACTGAGAGGGTTCAGAGGATGGAAACTAAAGTAATAACTGGAATGGGTGGACTACAGTACCCAGAAAAATTATTAAAATTAGGTTTATTTAGCTTAGAAAAAAGACAACTGAGGGGAGATTTAATAACTATGTATAAATATATCAGGGGTTAGTACAGAGATCTCTCCCATCATCTATTTATTCCCAAGACTGTGGCTGTGACAAGAGGACATCTTCTATGTCTAGAGGAAAGAAGGTTTCTTAATCAACATAAAATGGGTTCTTCACTGTAAAAGCATTGAAACTATGGAACTCTCTGCCAGAGGAGGTTGTGACGGTGAACTCACTAAATGCGTTCAAGGGGGACCTGGATGCATTTCTGAATTATTCTGACTGCCTGGCTTCTGCCTGACATTTTTTTTTTTTTTTGTCTTCCTCTGGATCAATTTTGCAGGAAAACAGGCTGAACTGGATGGACATATTCTTTTTTCAGTCTTACAAACTATGTTAGGGTCCATTCCACGGATCCGCAAAACACGGACAGCGGCAATGTGCGTTCCGCATTTTGCGGACCGCGCATTGTCGGCACTAATAGAATATGCCTGTTCTTGTTTGCAATTGCGGACAAGAATAGGACATGTTCTATTTTTTCGGGAACGGAATTGCGGACCCGAAAGTGCAGGTCCTAAATTCCGTGTCTGGGTAGCACATCATGTTGCCCCATAGAAATGAATGGGTCCGCAATTCCATTCTGCAAAATGCGGAATTAAATTGCGGATGTGTGAATAGGCCCTTATTGTAAATCTAAAACACTTTTTTTAAGGTTCAGGAGTATCTAGTAAAGATTGTTTGTTCACTGATCCTCTAATTGTTTAGAATACCTGTATATTTTTTTTATAAATTTTATATTTGAAGCCAAGTTCTCAGGCATTTTCAAGTTATTGGATTTATGTTTTTTGTACATGATAGGTACTTGAAATACTACAAACGATTTCCTTTTCCATAATTCAACAAGTCGCAGACTGCAATGGAATTCCCCTTGCCAATAACATGCATACTGTACATGGCCACTGAGCTATCGGAAGGTAAAGTCAAATTACAGTCACTGTATCTTATATCACCCTTCTGTAAAACACTGACAATAGGAAATGGAAACCAAAGTACATTTAAATTCCTTGTCTAACTGACCAGAACTGTTATCTGTGATTCATTTTATTTGCTAAATTAATATATTAAAATCTAGAGTAATCTTCGTTTTCTATAAATTTCCTAGATTTTTTTTATAACCAGTACTAGTATTACATATCAATAAACAAAAGAATATGCAGACATTGCTAAGTGATAGTTTTTAATTAACACGCACCTTCAACCCAGGACCGACTATAGGCATTTGCCTACAGGTAGATTATTTTTTTTTTTTACATTTTATGATATACAGTTATCCTGCACTTCTGCTTTGCTACTTACCAAGATGGTGAGTAGATGATTCTGTTTCTTGAATGAGCAAATGTCGCGCTCCCGCAGGAACTTCGAGTATCCTTATGTAACCTGTTAAGTAATTTTAATTACACATGTAAAATCATGCCAAATAATAACGTGCATGACAAAAACACATATTAATTAATTACGGATTAATAAAAATAAAGAATTGTTGGTTAGGACAGCAACATAACAGTCTGTTGTTGTAGTCACATACAGTAATTACTGAGCTATGGAAACAAACTGTCTGATATCATTTTAAGGACAATAAACTAGCCTTCAAGGAGTGGCATTATCTATTGGAGGGAGCCCAGCATACATTGATCATCTTCACCAACCACAAGAACCCTACATATCTGCAGACAGCCTAGCATCTGAACTCCCGCCAAACCAGATAGGCACTCCCGTTTTGATTTTGAACTTCACTTTTGCCCGGCTGAGAAGAACATCAAGGTGATTGCTCTCTCTCAGTCATTTGATTTCTCCGACCAGCAGGAGGAGCCCCTGTACATTGTAGACCCTGCCCGCTTGATCACAGTGGCTCCTGTCCTAGTAAAAGACATCCCTCCCGGGAGGACATTTGTGCCATCTGCCAAGAGAAAAGGTATTCTAGCTTGGGGGCACAACTTCTAACTGGCTGGTCACCCAGGGATCCGCAAGACCTCAGAACTTTTGTCTCACCACTACTGGTGGCCCACACTGTCTAAGGATGTGATTGATTATGTGTCTGCCTGCACCATCTGTGCTCAGAAAAAAAGTCTCCAGGAGCAAACCATCAGGGCTGTTACATCTTCCTGTTCCTGATGCCCCTTCGCAACACATTGCCATGTACTTTGTTACAGATCTGCCCTCTTCTGCCGGATGTACAGCTATCTGGGTGGTCGTGGATGGTTCTCCAAGATGGCGCACTTCGTTCCTTGCCCTCGGCTGCTGAACTTGCTAAACTGCTTTGAAACACATATTCCGCTTGCATTGACTACCTTGGCAAATTGTTTCAGATCGCGGAGTCCAGTTTATCTCCAAGCTCTGGAGAGCTCTTTGCCGGTTGGTCGAAACTAAGCTGGACTTCTCTTCCGGTTATCATCCCCAGACCAACGGCCAAGTAGAGCGGGTCAATCAAATATTAGAGAACTATATTCAGCATTTTGTTTCGGACCAACACGACAACTGGGTACAATTGCTATTTTGGGCTGAGTTCTCCTATAACAACCAGTCTAGTGAGTCTACTGGATACTTTCCATTCTTTATCATTTATGGACAACACCCTCCTACTCCTCTCCATGTTCCTACATATTCCGGGGTACCAACTGCGTATTGCTCTTTTAGGGATTTTTTGAAGATTTGGCCTGACACCAAGGACTGCATCAACAAAGCAGTGCTGATTACTGGGTGGCCAGGTGCTGATTACTGGGTGGCCAGCCTGCTGGATTCCCGCTACAAGGACAACGTGCCGCCCTTAATTCCGTCACTGGTAGATGCACCGCTGATGGCATTCCCACCTGACAGCGGGGGCTCAGTGGAAGCACAAGGCGAAGGCAGACGAGGAGGAGGAAGAAGTCGCCAACGCAGCTGGGGCACCGCCAGCACCTCAGAAGGGAGGGTTAGCATGGCCAAAATATAGAAAATCTTTGTCAGCATGCCACAACAACCAGCACCACCAGCTGATACGGAAGGTCTTAGCAGGAGGCAGCATTTCAGCAATATGGTGGAACAGTACGTGTGCACACGCATACATGTACTGACTGATGGGTCTAGCTCTCCAAATTGTGCACTTGGCTTGAGCTTGCCCTTTACGCCTTGGAGGTGCTGGCCTGCTCTGTGGCCAGTGTATTGTCCGAACGTGTGTTTAGCACCGGGGGGGGGGGGGGGGGGGTGAACACAGCCAACGTGGACAAGCTCACATTCATTAAAATTAACCAGGCATGGATCCCACAGGACTTGTTCGTACCTTGTGCTGAATAGACAAGTATACTGGCCGCACCCAGCCATTGTTAGACTCCAGGGCACTTTCTCTTTGCATTATCTTTTCTATTTCCCAATGTTTTGGGGTCTTCCCAAATTTATTTATTTTTTAATTAAAAATTAAAAGGGAAAAAATAACAATTATAAAAACAAAAACAGTGTTGGCTACCTACTCCACGCCGCTTCCACCTACACAGCCATGTCCACCGTGTCCTCAACCTCCTACTCCACTTTGACCTCCACCTCCTAGTTCAAGATTATTATTTTCAATTTTTTTATATTCTATGTTATTTTAAGTCAGTTTCCTATCCACATTTGTTTGCAGGGCAATTGTCCTGCTCTTATCCCCATTTTCCTTACTTTTGCAGCCCTTACTATGACTATTTTACAGCCATTTTAGAGCACCAAGGTTCAGGTCCCCATTGACTTCATTGGGGTTCAAGTTTGGGTCTCGAACCTATTACCCGAACCTGAACAACCACAGGTCCGATCAACCCTAAGTAGAGAAAACTACATAGAGTAAATAGCATGGTTCAAAGCAGGTGATAAAACTTAACTTATGTCTTTATATTATAACAGCATTCATATGCATTATAAATTAGTAGATATGCATTTACAGTAACTATTTCATGAGTCTACCTTGCTTCTTGGGTGCTTTTGTAAATGTTCCTTTGACAATTTTACAATGTGAATTATCACCACCACATGCCCCACACTTGTCTTCTTTTTTTGTTGACCCAATCACTTTGTCACAACCGACTTTCTGCATAAAAATAAACATAATACTTACAATGCATTTAGTTTACAGAAAGCACATTTAACTGTCAAACATAAGTCCCTTCCATGTTAGGTGCATCAGGACATTCACTCTGTTCTTTTCATAGAATACAGGCATCATGTATGTATTGCAGTACAATGTAGTAATAAAATAAAGGTGTAATATGGAATACAATTATATACATGTATTACACATATTGTATTATACATATAGTATGTCACACTTAGGCCGAATGCACAGCAGGAGCGTACGGCGTCATTGGTTGCTATGACGCGTGCGCTTCATGCGCCGCTGCACTACAGTAATACACTTGTATGATCTATACGAGTGTATTACTGTAGTGCTGCGGCAGCATGAAGTGCACGGCGTCATAGCAACCAATTACGCCGTACGCTCCTGTCAGCAGGAATCCAGGACGGCATACCACAGACCGCTCACGGCCACAGAGTGTGCATTCGGCCTTAAAGTGTAACTGTCATCATTTTTTTTATTTTTGTAATGTTTAGGCTCAGTCATAATAAACATTTTTGTAATATACTTTAATTACTGAAATCGTACATTTCTATTAGAAAAAATAGCTCTAACGTGGCCCATTTTGAGCCATAGCAACACTCCTCTGTCTTCTGCTTACATAACTGTGGAGACTTGCTCAACACTGACCATGTTATGTAAACAGAAGACAGAGGAGCATTGCTAAGGCTTAAAATGGGCCACTTTAGAGGTATTTTTCTAATAGAAATTTACTATTTCAGTAATTAAAGTATATTACAAAAATAGTCAGTGTCACTGCCCCTATTCATTACAAAAATAATAAAAAGAATGACAGTTACACTTTAAAATTTGCCACAATATGCATGCCCAGTTCAAAGGGGTTTTCTGTGAGTTAAATATTGATGGCCTATCATTAACATAGGTCATCAATATCTGATAAGTTTGATTCAAGGGAAATGTCGCACCAAGATGAGAAGGGGATCCAAGGAGAGGTGCACCCACTAACAGACAGCACCCAGTCTGATAGAGATAAGTAGATAAAAAAGTAGAAGTGGGGCACTCACTAAAAGTATAGGGATCTTGTGTTTATTAAGGTAATAACAATAACAATAGTGCAATAAAATATCATATGTCGGTATTACATTGAAATATCAGAGTAATCATAAAAGTGGAGCAAATAAAATATGGTACTATCGACAATAAGTAATAAAATGTAACTGTAATAAAATGCAGTGGAAAAAGGGTTAAATACAGTACTAAAATATATAAATTAGTATGGATCCCGATAAATATGGTTAAAGGTTGTGAGTTCATATGTCAGCCATAGGGACATTCACTGATTAAATCCTGAGGAATAGTTCCATGTAAGGTGATCCGTTCCAACAACCAGTCTTTCAAGGGTGCTCTCAAGCAAGTAAGGTCAGAGTCCCAAGCGTATGCAGCTAAAGAGGTTTTACTGTATGTCAGTTTGGCTGCTAATACGCACAGCGGCGTCCCGCTGTAAATGCGATCGCTTGTAAGTGGGGTATACAAGTGCTTACCCGAGGCTTCTGGATAACGATTCCTCGACACGGTGCGTTGGTGTACGGCTCCGGTCTCAAGGATAGATGTCCTGTTTCAAAATTGGCGCCAGTTGAAATGTTTGTTGCACGCGGTATGGGTAACCTGCGTAGTACAACACCGATGGTTCCGGTAATGGCTCTGGCGCACAGGTGATGACTTCCAGGCTTCTCGGACTTGTAGACCCACTTGTCCTGGTGGGGGGGGGATACCAGACGCGTTTCGGGGATTTACAAGGCAGACCCCTTCTTCAGTGGTAGCACTACCACTGAAGAAGGGGTCTGCCTTGTAAATCCCCGAAACGCGTCTGGTATCCCCCCCCCACCAGGACAAGTGGGTCTACAAGTCCGAGAAGCCTGGAAGTCATCACCTGTGCGCCAGAGCCATTACCGGAACCATCGGTGTTGTACTACGCAGGTTACCCATACCGCGTGCAACAAACATTTCAACTGGCGCCAATTTTGAAACAGGACATCTATCCTTGAGACCGGAGCCGTACACCAACGCACCGTGTCGAGGAATCGTTATCCAGAAGCCTCGGGTAAGCACTTGTATACCCCACTTACAAGCGATCGCATTTACAGCGGGACGCCGCTGTGCGTATTAGCAGCCAAACTGACATACAGTAAAACCTCTTTAGCTGCATACGCTTGGGACTCTGACCTTACTTGCTTGAGAGCACCCTTGAAAGACTGGTTGTTGGAACGGATCACCTTACATGGAACTATTCCTCAGGATTTAATCAGTGAATGTCCCTATGGCTGACATATGAACTCACAACCTTTAACCATATTTATCAGGATCCATACTAATTTATATATTTTAGTACTGTATTTAACCCTTTTTCCACTGCATTTTATTACAGTTACATTTTATTACTTATTGTCGATAGTACCATATTTTATTTGCTCCACTTTTATGATTACTCGGATATTTCAATGTAATACCGACATATGATATTTTATTGCGCTATTGTTATTGTTATTACCTTAATAAACACAAGATCCCAATATCTGATAAGTACTTCCTCCGATAAGCTGCTTGAAGAGGCCGCGGTGCTCCAGTGAGCACTGTGGCCTCCTCACAGCTTACCAAGCAAAGTGTCATATAATGTATAGCAGCTGCGCTTGGTATTCCATCTCAGACCCACTTAACATCACTTTACTGGCCTCCTCAAACAGCTAATTGTCAAGGTTTCTGGGAGTCAGAGCCCCACCCATCAGATACTGACCTATCCTGAGTATAAGCCATGAATATTGAATTCCCCGGAAAACCCCTTTAAGGGAAGTATATTACAGTAAAAGGTCTCCTACTATTAGCCTAAATGATAAAAAAAACTTTTGGACAAATGGCCCCAACATACCCTCCCCCCACAGTGAAGAGTGAACACCAAATATTGCAAAAACATTGACACATGTTTAAATGCAAAATGACTCCATTATGAATACATTAACTATATTAAGACAAGAGTGAGCTGAAGTCTAACTCACTTTTGAATCCCATTAATTAAAGTAAGAATGTGATCTAACATTATTAACCCTTTCATGACCAAGGGTCATTGATGCCTCAGTGTCCAGGTCAAAATTTACAAATCTGACATGCGTCACTTTATGTGGTAATAGCTTTGGAACACTTTTACTTATCCACGCCATTCTGAGATTGTTTTCTCATGACACATTGTACTTCATGTATTTGAGTCAATATATTTCACCTTTATTTATGAAAAAATCCCAAATTTACCAAACATTTGGAAAAATTCATAATTTTCCAAATTTCAATTTCTCTGCTTCTAAAACAGAAAGTCATACCTAATAAAATATTTATTACTTAACATTCCCCATATGTCTACTTTATGTTGGCATCACTTTGGAAATGTCATTTTATTTTTTAAGGACGTTACAAGGCTTAGAAGTTTAGAAGCAATTCTTAAAATTTTTAAGAAAATTTCCAAAACCCACTTTTAAAGGACCAGTTCAGGTCTGAAGTCACTTTGTGGGGCTTACATAGTGGAAACCCCCATAAATGACCCCATTGTAGAAACTACAACCCTCAAGTTACTCAAAACTGATTTTAAAAACTTTGTTAACCCTTAAGGCGTTCCACAAGAATTAAAGGAAAATGGAGATGAAATTTCAAAATTTTACTTTTTTGGCAGATTTTCCATTTTATAATTTTTTTTTCTTTAACACATTGAGGGTTAACAGCCAAACAAAACTCAATATTTATTACCCTGATTCCGCGGTTTACATAAACACCCCACATGTGGTCGTAAACTGCTGTACGGGCACACGGCAGGGCGCAGAAGGAAAGGAATGCCATACGGTTTTTGGAAGGCAGATTGTGCTGAATTGGTTTTCTGAACGCCATATCTTTTTTGATTTTCTACCGATCGTCTTGAGCAGGGGCTCGTTTTTTGCAGAAAGTGTTTTTTGGGTACATAGGATTTTTTGATCATTCATTATTACACTTTATGGGCAAGGCGACCCAAAAATTGGCTGTTTTGGAACAGTTTTCATTTATTTATTTTTACAGCGTTCATCTGAGGAGTTAGGTCAGGTGATAGTTTTATAGAGAAGATCGTTACAGACGTGGCAATACCTAATATGTATACTTTTTCTTATTTATTTAAGTTTTACACAATAATAGCATTTCTGAAACCAAAAAAATTATGTTTTAGTCTCTCTATAGTCTGAGAGCCATAGCTTTTTTATTTTTTGGGCGATGTCTTAAATAGGGTATCATTTTTTGCGGGATGGTTTGATTGGTACTATTTTGGGGGTCATAAGCCTTTTTGATCGCTTGCTGTTGCACTTTTTGTGATGTAAGGTGACAAAAATAGCTTTTTTGGCACAGTTTTTTTATTTTATTTTTATGGTGTTTATCGGACGGGGTCTATCATGTGATATATTTATAGAGACGGTCGTTACGGACGCGGTGACACCTAATATGTGTATTTTATTTCATTTTTTATAGGAAAAGGCAATTTCTTTTTTTAATTTAGATTTTTATTTATTTATTTTTACTTTTATTATTTTCACTTTTTTTATCAGTTCCCTGTTGGATCTTGAAGATCCAGTGGGGCTGATAGTTGTACTATACTTTGCAATGCTCTTGCATTCCAAAGTATAATACTTCCAGATTGTCTGTAGGTCGCAGCACTGGACGCATTTGCCATGGCAACCAGACGCTTTTGCAAAGCGTCCGGGTTGCTATGGCAACCATCGGGTGCTGCAATCACAGCGCTGCAGCCCCGATGGTGGAGAGAGGGAGCTCCCTCCCTCTGTTAACCCCATGGATGCCGCCATCACACACAGAAGGGGGATCGAGGGCAGCGCTGGAAAGGGGGGGGCGGGGGGTACTGCCTACAATATTGAGGGAGGCTGGGGCAGGAGGGGCGGCTATAAAATGAATGCATGGGGTGGGGAGGGGGCGGACCGCATCAGGGCAGGAGATGAGCGCAGGAGGCAGGAGAGGAGCACAGATCGGGGGGGGGGCACAGATCGGGGAGCATGAGGAACACTATCTGCTTTCAGGCTCTGATCTGCAGAGCGCAGATCAGAGCCTGAAACCGGCATTTTTTCACTGCCGCGATCCGATTGGTTAGTCTGCACAGACTAACCAATCGTATCGATTGCCGGCAAGGGGCAACTCTGATTGGTCCCTTACCAGCATTACTGCACTGTATTCTGTCCGTGACAGCATACAGGGCAGGGGCAGAAGCTTTAATCCAAGCGCTTTGCAGCGCTTGGATTAACGAGATGCCAGAACCTTTATATACGTGGTAGCTGCACGGGGTATGTGCAGCTATCGCGTATATATACAGATTGCGGTCGGGAAGGGGTTAAACAGCACTGCAGTAGTGTTCTGTTTCTTTAAATGATCCGCAAAATATCCCAGTACGCATATCAATGGAATTATTTTCAAGGTGATAGTAAATAATGAAAAGACAAAAGATAAACGCAAAAAGAACTTATGCCAAAATCTTTCTATTTGTAATTTTATTGCAAGTAACTGATGCATAAAAAATGTAGGAGCTGTTGGTTCCATCTGATATTGGAGCACTTGTGTTATGATCAGAGGGCGTGGAACCATTGCCTTAACCAACTGGTTTTACTTTGCATTAATCTTAAAGACATTATTCTGGCAGTTCCCTGGTATTTACTCTTTAACCCCTTAAGGACCCATGACGTACATGTACGTCATTTCTGTCCGGGACTTAAAGACCCGTGACGTACAGTACAGACCAAAAGTTTGGACATACCTTCTCATTCAAAGAGTTTTCTTTATTTTCATGACTATGAAAATTGTAGATTCACACTGAAAGCATCAAAATATGAATTAACATATGTGGAGTTACATACATAACAAAAAAGTGTGAAACAACTGAAAATATGACATATTCTAGGTTCTTCAAAGTAGCCACCTTTTGCTTTGATTACTGCTTCGCACACTCTTGGCATTCTCTTGATGAGCTTCAAGAGGTAGTCACCTGAAATGGTCTTCCACCAGTCTTGAAGGAGTTCCCAGAGATGCTTAGCACTTGTTGGCCCTTTTGCCTTCACTCTGCGGTCCAGCTCACCCCAAACCATCTCGATTGGGTTCAGGTTCAGGTCCGGTCCACCTTTTCTGTGTTGCACAAAGACACGGTGGTTGGAACCAAAGATCTCAAATTTGGACTCATCAGGCCAAAGCACAGATTTCCACTGGTCTAATGTCCATTCCTTGTGTTCTTTAGCCCAAACAAGTCTCTTCTGCTTGTTGCCTGTCCTTAGCAGTGGTTTCCTAGCAGATATACTACCATGAAGGCCTGATTCACACAGTCTCCGCTTAACAGTTGTTCTAGAGATGTGTCTGCTGCTAGAACTCTGTGTGGCATTGACCTGGTCTCTAAACTGAGCTGCTGTTAACCTGCAATTTCTGAGGCTGGTGACTCGGATGAAGGTATCCTCCACAGCAGAGGTGACTCTTGGTCTTCCTTTTCTGGGGCGGTCCGCATGCAAGCCAGTTTCTTTGTAGCGCTTGATGGTTTTTGTGACTGCACTTGGGGACACTTTCAAAGTTTTCCCAATTTTTGGGACTGACTGACCTTCATTTCTTAAAGTAATGATGGCCACTCGTTTTTCTTTACTTAGCTGCTTTTTTCTTGCCATAATACAAATTCTAACAGTCTATTAAGTAGGACTATCAGCTGTGTATCCACCTGACTTCTCCACAACGCAACTGATGGTCCCAACCCCATTTATAAGGCAATAAATCCCACTTATTAAACCTGACAGGGCACACCTGTGAAGTGAACCATTTCAGGTGACTACCTCTTGAAGCTCATCAAGAGAATGCCAAGAGTGTGCAAAGCAGTAATCAAAGCAAGAGGTGGCTACTTTGAAGAACCTAGAATATGACATATTTTCAGTTGTTTCACACTTTTTTGTTATGTATATAATTCCACATGTGTTAATTCATAGTTTTGATGCCTTCAGTGTAAATCTACAATTTTCATAGTCATGAAAATAAAGAAAACTCTTTGAAAGAGAAGGTGTGTCCAAACTTTTGGTCTGTACTGTACATGTACTTCATGGTGATCGGGCAGCTCCATGAGCTGCGCCCGCCCGATCAGCAGCAGGGGTCCGGCAGTCACTGATAACTGGACCCCTGTTGCATGCGCCGGCATTAGTGAAATCACAGATGCCGACACATTAACCCTTGATGTGCCGCTGTCAGCGCTGACTGCGGCACGTGCGAAGTCGGGCGGAGATCGGAGCTGCCATCGGGTCCCAGTGCTGCTGTGACGGGGACCCGATAGCCGGGAAGGCAGACTTTCTCAGGCATTGGGGCTGCCTTCCAGGGGAGAGCCTCTGAGATACAGCCCCATGGATCTCACAGACAGGAAGCTCTATGTGTAATACACACTGTATTACACTTACAGCCAATGCATTCCAATACAGAACTATTGGAATGCAGTGTAAAGGGGATCAGATGCCCAAAAGTTGAAGTCCCAAAGTGGGATAAAAAAAGAAAGCGAAAAAAAAGTAAAAAAAAAAAAAAATGACCTAACACCTCAGATGACCACCGTCAAAATAAAAGCTGTTTTTATTTTGACGGTGGTCATCTGAGGTGTTAGGTCATTTTTTTTTTTTAACTTTGTTTTCCGCTTTATTTTTTATCCCACTTTGGGACTTCAACTTTTGGGCATCTGATCCCCTTTACAATGCATTCCAATAAACCATTTTTTTGTCACCTTACATCACTAAAAGTACAACACCAAGCGATCAAAAAGGCGTATGCTCGCCAAAATAGTACCAATCTAACAGTCACCTCATCCCACAAAAAAATGAGCCTCTATCTAAGACAATCGCCCAAAAAAATGTAAAAACTATGGCTCAGACTATGGAGACACTAACACATGATTTTGTTTGTTTCAAAAATGAAATCATTGGGTAAAACGTACATAAATAAAAAACACTAGACATATTAGGTATCGCCAAGTCCGTAATAACCTGATCTATAAAAATATCACATGACCTAACCCCTCAGGTAAATACCGTAATTTTTTTAAAAAAATGTGTGAAAAAAGCTATTTTTTGTCATCTTACATCACAAAAAGTGTAATAGCAAGCGATCAAAAAGTCATATGCACCCTATAATAGTACCAATAAAACCATTATCTCACCCAGAAAAATATGAGCCCCTACACAAGACAGTCGCCCAAAAAATAAATAAAACTACGGCTTTCAGGATGTGGAGACACCTTTTTTTTTCCAAAAATGCTTTTTTCTGTAAAACTGAAACAACCAAAAAAGTAGTCATATTTGGTATTGTCATGTCCGTAACAACCTGCTTTATAAAAATACCACATTATATAACCTGTCAGATGAATGTTGTAAATAAGAAAAAATAAAAACGATGCCAAAATCTTGTTATCTTGCCTCACAAAAAGTGTAATATAGAGCAACTAAAAATCATATGTACCCTAAAATAGTACCAACAAAACTGTCACCTTATCCCGTAGTTTCCAAAATGGGGTCACTTTTTGGGAGTTTCTACTCTAGGGGTGCATCAGAGAGGCTTTAAATGGGACAGTCCCGCAAAATCTGCCTTCCAGAAACCGTATGGCGCTCCTTTCCATCTGCGCCATGCCGTGTGCACGTACAGTATTTTACGACCACAAATGGGGTGTTTCTGCAAACTACAGAATCAGGGCCATAAATATTGAATTTTGTTTGGCTGTTAACCTATGCTTTGTAACTGGAAAAAAATGGATTCAAATGGAAAATCAGCTAAGAAAAGTGAAATTTCTAAAAAATGTATCTCTATTTTCCATTAATTCTTGTGGAACACATAAAGGGTTAACAAAGTTTGTTAAATCAGTTTTGAATACCTTGAGGGGTGTAGTTTGTAAAATGGGGTAATTTTTGGATGGATTCTATTATGTAAGCCTCACAAAGTGACTTCAAACCAGAACTGGTCCTGAAAGAGTGGGTTTTAGAAATTTTCGGAAAAATTTCAAGATTTGCTTCTAAACTTCTAAGCCTTCTAACATCCCCAAAAAATAAAATGGCATTCACAAAATGATACAAACATGAAATAGACATATGGGGAATGTAAAGAAATAACTATTTTTGGAGGTATTACTATCTATTATAAAAGTTGAAATAGAAATTTGCTAATCTTTCCCAATTTTTTGTAAATTTGGCATTTTTTTTATAAATAAAAATAATAGTTTTTGACTCAATTTTGCCATTGTCATGAATTACAATGACAAGTGACACGTCAGATTTGCAAAAAATGGCCTGGTCCTTAAGCTGAAAAATGGCAGGGTCTTGAAGAGGTTAATCCCTATAAAGGGATCTGGATCCATGCACTATG
Organism: Bufo gargarizans; assembly: GCF_014858855.1. NCBI lineage: Eukaryota > Metazoa > Chordata > Amphibia > Anura > Bufonidae > Bufo > Bufo gargarizans. Next base: position 426,240,833 of record NC_058081.1, on the reverse strand, counting down.
GAAGATATTCAAGAGAGTCTTCCTGTTGAGTTGTGTGAGAAGACAGTGTTTGGAATGCCATGAGGAGGAAGTTCAGGGGGAGGCAAGGGACCCTATGCATATCTGTATTGGTGGTGGTAGTAGTGGCACTTATACCCATGGTGGCAATAGGGACAGTAGTAGCAACAGTGGCACTCAGGGAAAATACAGAGCAGGGAATCAGGAGGAGGGAAGGAGCCAATTACGATATAGTCTGATAAACGGTAGGGTGAGGTCTATGATAACAACTGTGTTTTGGACAGGACCTGGGAGACAGATCAGGGTGCTAGTAGAGGAGGACTTCAGCTGCATCAATAAAGTGCAGAGTCAATGTACAGCCAAAACTTCCCAAAGAACTGCCATAGCCAGATCTGCTTGGGAACTGGTGATGCATCAGAAACTGTGGGTGCAGGCTCAAAATGTGCAGACCTAAGCAAAGTTTGTCTGCTGCTAATTCTGTGCCAGTATTTTCCATCTTATAGTTTTTCTTCAAAATGCTAGAAGACAAAAGCATTGTTCTGTGCAAGATCTGTATAATTCAAATAAGCTGTAGGTGTTCAAACACGAACACAGGCACCACGGCTCTATTGCAACACATACAGCAGCATCACTCGATCCAGTGGGAATATAGAAGTGGCCACTAGCTAACGCAACAAGTGTTCTTCTTCTCCCGATCTCCTTTATGGCAGCCAAACCATATACACGTGCATTACAGTGTCCTTTTTGTCATCACGTACTGCTTACACTCATACTTCTTCTCCTCCTTCTATTCCGTTTTGCTGCCATCCAATTCATAACGGAACGTGTGGCTAAGAAACAACTCAATGCGCTGAGCAATCCATTGTTGTGCAAGTTTAACTCCCACCTGGACAAATTGCTGCCAATGCATTTCCTGCTATACCATTTAGTGGATTCTGCAGCCTTAGGGAGTCGATAGTGTATGCTCAGCTTTGTTGGAGTATACATAGCCAGCATTATTTCACCAAAAAAGCCATCACCTGATTTGTCACATGGCAAAGAACGTGGGCCGCTCCTTGCAATACTCACTGTTCAGAAAGGTGAACAGATGTTATGGGAAGGGACAATTCATGCATTCTAAAGGCCACCGGGTCAACATTTTCCATGCCAGCGAAAGGCAGCACTGCAGCAATAAGGCCAAGTCCTACTGACACCACAAAGGTTTTGTCGGTCTGGTTCCAACACCAGCCACTAACGCAACTCCTCATGTCCCCTGTGGGGACTCGCTCTGGTAGTCAGGACAAGCAGGTGCAGTACAGAAGCAAAATACAAGTTCTTAACTCAAAACATCAGTGTTAATTCACACTTGAGGCAATTGGACAAAACAGCACTTGACTTTGCAGTTTGGGTGTTAATTCATACACAATGGAAAGTTCATATAACACAAGTCACCTTGCTGGCAGTTCTGCCTCCAGTAGTCCACAGCAAGCTTTAAAGGGCCTGTTTCCCCAGCATGCGGCTCTCAGCCCTCCAGCACGGCAAAAAGCCTCAGATCCCAAAAACAGAGACATCTCTGCTGAGCCGAGCTGCCTATTTAAGGACAGCCAGGTGCTGCCAAAACCCGGACCGACACTTAAACTCCGGTCCGGTGTTTGACCTCACCTGGCTGGAAACCAGCCCAACCGCACATGCTGGGAGGAAAATACCTGCCTTGCCAGACACAACCCCTCACTGTGTCACATACCCCCCCCTTTGTTCAACCCTGAGGGGGTGGACACACGCCAGACAATGCACCCGGGACAGGGTATCCACGTTTCCCAGTAACCGGCCTGCTCCGAGTTCTAACGAGAACTTAAGTTCTGCAGAGACAAAAACCATCTTTTGACTCAGGCATTCCTGTATTTGGCCTGGCTCATCCACTTGAGACGGGAGTGGTCGGTCACCAGGCAAAACTTTCTATAGTAGCGGAGAGACTCGAGTGCCCACTTGATAGCCAGGCACTCTCTCTCTATTATACTGTACCTGGTTTCGGCTGGGGTAAGCTTGCGGCTTAGGGAGACAACGGGATGCTCCTCATAATTCCTTATTGCCTCTATTTTGTTCACTTGATGACTCCGCGCCCAAGGACATACTCCAGGTACTTAGTCTGTTCTAACCCTATTGCACATTTTTTGGGGTTAGTGGTTAGGCCAGCTTTCCGAAGACCGTCCACTACAGCATGCACTTTGGGTAGGTGACTTTCCCAGTCGGTACTGTGGATGACAATATTGACCAGGTAAGCCGAAGTGTACCGACGATGTGGACGAAGCACAATGTCCATTAGTCGCTGAAAACTTGTGGGGGCACCTTGCAAACCAAAGGGTAAGACCTTATATTGATACAGCCCCTCGGGCGTGATGATGGCAGTTTTCAATTTGGCACTCTCCGTTAAGGGCACCTGCCAGTACACTTTCGTGAGGTCCAAAACAGAAAAATACCGGGCTTGTCTTAACCTCTCGATGAGCTCATCCACCTGGGGCATGGGATACGCATCGAATTTAGAAACCTCATTAGATTTTCAAAAGTCGTTACAAAACCGCAACGTCCCATCCGGCTTGGGTATCAATACTATAGGAATGGCCCACTCACTTTTTGACTCCTCAGTGACGTCTAGCTGCAACATTAGCTGCATCTCCTCTGATATTGCTGGTCGCAGAGCCTCGGGTAGCCGATATGGTTTTAATCGGACTTTTGCCTGAGGCTCAGTGACAATGTCATGCTGGATTATGGAAGTGTGTCCAGGGAGGTCCGAGAACACATCCGTGTTCCAACTAACGAACACCCTGGCCTTCTGAAACTCGGCCGCGGGCTGTCTTCTGTACAGCTTTCCCTATCTTTCCACGGTTTGAGTAAATTCACATGGTAAACCTGCCTTGGCAGACACAACCCCTCACTGTGTCACACACCTATTGCAGCAGAGTAGAGTGTCACTTCCATTCCCCCTTCCTCCTATAATATGTGTAAAGTGCTGACCCACCTGGGCAATAGTAAACACACAGTCGATCACCTGCTAAAGTACATCAAGCAGCAAACATTCCGCTGGCTGTCTCCTCACCAATTCCAACTAGGCAAGGTGGTCAGTTCCAATGGCAAGAACATCGTAGCTGCGCTGCATTCAGGGGAAATAACACATGCTCTCTGCATGGTGCACATGATAAATATACTTATGCAATGCTTTTTGAAAAAGTACCCTAGCTTGGAGAGGGTGCTGGCCATTCTAATGTGACCAAGAACTCCCACCAGGACTTGCAGCGACAGGAAGTTCTGTCATTATGCTGGATCAGCAATGGTCCAACTCGCTAGAATTCCACCAGGATAAAGCCATGAATTATTTTTCCATACACCAGACCACCTTGGCACAGACCATGTGTTGTTTCACAGTCAGGCAGTGGCAGCTCATCAGAGACGTCTGTCTCATACTCAAGCCCTTTTAAGAGGCAATAACATTTTCCAATATGGACAACTGCTGAATAAAGTACAGTATGTCATCCCCATTATATATTTATCTTAGAGTAGATGCTCATACTAATGTAAAAAGGGATGGCAGAAGAACAGCTTCCACATTTTGCTGGCCATCCTTGTAGCTGTTAGGGACCAACATGAAGAAAGTCCCATGGAGAATGAGGAACTTCCACAAGAGGAAGAGACGGTGGTGGAGAAGCAGGAGGATAATGATTATAATAATGATAATGTTTTTAACATTTTTAAAGCTTCCTCAAGGTTTAAATTCAGGAGTCCAGCATACAGTATTGGGCATTGACCCTTTTGTGAGGTCAGTAATTGGTGCTGCAAGAGTGGCAAAAATGTTCACAAACCGCCGATAATACCCTAACAGGCCAAAAAATTTACTAACTTGTCTTTTAGTAATAAGCCTGGGGTACTCCTCTGCCCATGATGTAGCCTAGATATGTGGCTTCCTCCAAGCCTATGGCACATTTTTCAGGGTTGTCAGTGAAACCAGATTTTCTGAGGGAGTTCATTACACTCTGGACTTTATCTAAGTTGCTGATACTGCCCATACTGAAAACTACAATTTCATCTGCAGCTGCTTGGGGGGCATGGCCTGGCCAGTAATGAGAGGAGACATGTCTGCCTGAGCTCCTGAGCAGCACCCTCCAGTATCCTGAGCCATCCTGTGGCTAGAGCTTCCCATCCGTCTGAAAAGAAGCAGAGGAGGGCAGCAGACTCCCTGCAACCATATTTGTGCATGACCCGCACAACAAAGAAGAAGAGGGAGGGCCGGGAGGGATCAGGACCAAAGCCGTTGAAGCAAAAAGGCGCCGCTGCCTCATCCAGGTCAGCAGATGAGACCGATCTTGCCTAGGATTCTGCACTTTCAAGACCGGGACACTATTCTTCGCAAAGCAAGATATTATGTGGATTTACTCATCAATGGCAATAAAATATCCATCTTTCCTGACTTCTCGGAGGAGGTCCAAAGACGGCGGGCCAAATTTATGGATGTTAAAAGACAACTAATAATAAAAAATGTGCAGTACTCCATGCTTTATCCTTCCAAGTTGCGAGTGGTAGCTGGCGGAACTGTCCACTTGTTCGAATCACCTTAAGATGCTGTCCGCTGGATCGATCTGAATTAAATTTCTCTCTGTGAACCCGTTGGGACTGGCTGACTAAGAGGACTGACTTTCTAGAATTGGACTGTCATCCAGGATGACACAGTGACTGCCGAAGTATAGTGATGAGTACTCTGCCTCCTCTATACTTTATTCTATCTACCATCATTGTCCCTCCTTTTCTACGCTCTACTGTCCGCTAGACAGCTGAATTGAACAGGGAGCTGCTCTGATTTATTTTCTATTTTTCTCTCCCCTCCCCCCCCCTTTTATCAGGCTAGCTGTCTATTTATCTTAGCTATTTGATTTAAGATGCTGCTTGTTGTATAGGATTTGTCGCTGCTCAGGGCTCTCTTTAGAGGGTTTTCTAATGTTCACAGGACACTTGCTTTATGGCAGCGCATTACTAGGGCTAGACCATTGGTACTACCTCTTCATGTTTGCTGGCTTCAGGAAATTTCTGTGTCTCAAGTCCTCTGCGTGGAACACTATTTCGCTCTAATTTGGGTTCAGCGGCTATGGGGACAGTTTGGGAAACTTAAAAGCTTACTTGGAGGCTGCCGTGCAATAATATCTCTAGACGCTGCGAAGGCTTTTGACAGCATTGAATGGGAATATCTGTGGGAGGTCATGGGGTTTGGTTAAGGTTTCATGTCATGGGTCAAGCAGCTCTACTGTGCCCCACTACCCAGGATTAGGGCAAATGGACAGCTCTCTGCACAATTTACGTTGCATAGGGGAATGAGACAAGGCTGTCCACTGTCCCCTCTATTGTTCGCTATTGCCATTGAACCCCTGGCCTGTCTCCTGTGTTCCTCTCCTGACTGGAAGGGGTTTCTACTAAATTCTCAGGAGGAGAGAGTCTCCCTGTACGCCGACGATATGCTCATGTACGTAGGGGATATAGAGCACTCTATTCGCCCCATTATGAGGGATATTATTGAATTTGGGAAAAGTTCAGGGTTAACAATTAATTGGGACAAATCTGTAATTCTTCCTCTTGATCCCCTTCCACCACAGATGGAATGGACTCAAATCCAGTTGCAGGTTACCCGCAGTTTAAAATATCTGGGTGTTGTGATAACACCAACAATCACAGAATATGTGAAAGTTAATATGGACCCCTGCTTCATAACTTTACTGGTAAGGTCAATGCCTGGTGTAAATTACCCCTGTCAGTTGTCGGCCGTTGTACTCTATTTAAAATGATAATGATGCCCCAACTGCTTTATATATTACACAACTCCCCCATATGGATTCCGCAGCGAGTATTCTATAAGATCCAGGGCATTTTCCGCTCCTTGCGGTGAAAAAAGCAACAACATAGAATCTGCATGGAAACTCTCCAGAGGGGCAAAGAGGAGGGAGGTCTCTCTCCCAAACCCATGGCTATACTTCATAGCCACACAAATACAACACCTTAAGGAATGGGGGCAGCATATAGGCTTAGGGCCCTCAGCTATAATAGCGTCCTTTATTATGAAGCAGAAGGCACCCATCACTATGGCAGAGCTGGGAAAGCCGCAGGCATGCTATGGGAATTATCCTACAATCTCTCTAATAAGAAAAATCTGGTTAAAGTTTAAGGAATTGATTGGTCTTAAGGGGTTTATGACAATTCGCCCCTATGGCGTAATCCGCAACTACCTGAAATATTTAGGCTAGAGGGATTTTCTCCTTGGGAAGAAAAAGGTATTCTCTTTCTCCATCAGATCCAGACGCAAGGTATTATAAAGCCGTTTGCACAATTACAGCTAGAACTTGGTCCCCTAATACTGTCTTCTACCAGTTTCTGCAACTGAGACATGCATATCAAGAGCAGTTCAAGGATGGTTTACAACTGTCAGTTTTTCACTCCATAGTCCAACAGGTGCTGCGTGGTGGCAGCTCTAAGGGATGTCTACCGGTCAAAGACAAATGGGAATGAGACATCGGTAGTATATCTGAGAAACAATGAGACACTGTTTTGGCTTTAACCCCTAGCCTAACACTTAGTGAGGCTCCAAGAATATCCAAGTTGTACCCCGCATTTCTGCACAAGATCGGTCTTTGGACGAACTCGCACTGCCCCGGTGTAGGGCAGAAGATGCTTCCCTGATGCGTATGTTTCGGGAGTGCTCTGCGCTAGGCGCTTACTGGGAGGGAGTCTTGCGGATAGTTGCCCAGACGACTCAGATACATTACCAAGAGACCCGAGAGTATGTGTGTTGGGTCTTGTGGACTTGTCGGGAAGTGATGGCAAAGTATATTTGTGTATTCACAGAATGCTCTTCCAGGCTTGAGTCCGCGCGATAGACTGGATCACGCTGCTACTGAGGCCTATGGCGCATGCGCCGCCTGTACAAGTGCGGTCCCGGCGCATGAGCCGGGTGTCAATTAGACTGCATAGAGGCGGGGTTAGGGCAGGGGAGTTACAGCCTGGACTGAGGGAAGGGCTACCCCCTTGACTTCTATCGTGACTTGTGGAGTTGGAGAAGAGTACTTTATAAGGCGATTTTTTCATGCATGTACATGGCAGAAAAGCGGGACAAGACTGTATGATAACACAATGAGGATGATCTATAAGGTACTTTTGATAGTTTATTAAGTGAAATGCAGGTGAAAGGTTCGCTTTAATTAAGTTTACATGGTAAATCTGATATGGTTTTCGCTTATTGGGCTGAAACAGTTTATAATTAAACAATCCAATTTTCTCTACAATTTCAAAAGGTCCCTCTCATTTAGCCAAAAACTTGCTCTCCACTGTTGGTATAAGCACAAAGACACGGTCTACTCGGCAGAACTCTCTGACCTTCGCAGGTTTATTATACACCTTGAACTGAGCTTCCTGGGCTTCTAGCAAGTGCTGCTTAACCACTGGCATCATGGCCTGTATTCTATCCTGCATTTGGTGTATATGTTCCATTATACTTTTATACAGACTGGCCTCTTCTTCCCAGGTCTCTTTCACTACATCAAGTAGTCCACGAAGGTGACAGCCATAAACCAATTCAAAAGGCAAAAACCCTGTGGAGGCTTGCAGTACCTCACGAATAGTGAAAAGTAAATAAGGTAAAATGTCCCAATCTCTACCATGTTTGTCCACCGCCAATTTTAATATACTTTTGATGGTCTTGTTGAATCTTGTAATAAAGCCATCTGTTTGTGTGTGATAGACAGAGGTGTGCAAATGCTTTATCTGGACTAGTTTACACAATTCCTTCATTATTCTGGACATAAATGGTGTGCCGTGATCAATAAGAATTTCCTTTGGTAAACCTGTTCTGGTAAATACCTTAAACAATTCCTTGGCAATTACTTTTGAAGAGGTGTTTCATAACAGTAGAGCCTCAGGGTAAATGGTTGCATAACCATGGATCACAAGAATGTACTGGTGACCTCTGGCAGACTTGACTAGGGAACCTATTAGATCCATTGCTATACGCTCAAAGCGAATCTCAATGATAAGTAGGGGAACTAAAGGACTGCGGAAATGTAGCATTGGAGTACTAATCTGACATGTGGTACAGGAGGTACAGGAGTCACAGAAGTCTTTAACTCCCCTATATACCCCAGGCCAGAAGAACCGCCGGAAAATGCATTCTATTTCCATTCCATTTCAAGCACTTTGCACCTTTAAGGCTGAGGCAACACTAGTTGCTCAATTACCTCTTCATTGCCCCGGATAACTCGATAAAGTAGGTCATTAATCAATACAAAGCATGGATATGACATGTTTGTCTCAGGCACCTGAAGCACACCATTCAAAACTTTTATGTTTTCAAAGGCCTTTTCAAGGTTCGGATCTCTCAACCGAGCAGGTCCAAAATTTGCCCCAGGAATTTCCAAATCAGGCAATTACTGCTGAGAGAGAATACTCAGGCTGATCACTAGCTAAAACACAAAAGGGAAAGGAACTTTCATCAACATCATCATTATTAGTCAATTGGACAAAAAAAATCTTTATTACATGCAGTTTCCTCTTTATCTGCAGCCCCCAGGGCTTTTACCTACACTGACCAGAAAATAGGAAAGTCACATCCCAGAATAAGTTCATGCATCAATCCAGGCACAACCCTCACCTCACAGGTAACAAACAGTTCCCCAAAAAGTCTGAACAGAGACCTCAGCAAGGGGTTATTCTTTTGTGTACCCATGCACACACTGTATTGAAAGTTTTCTTTTGGGGAACAACATTTTATGGAGATTATTATCTGGAGCAAGGTGACCACACTGCCAGTATCCAGGAGGGCTACTACCTGGTGGCCATCAATCTACACTTCACAACTCCGCCGAGAGTCCTAAGGCACTGCAGCGGCAAAACTCAAGGAGTGAGCAAAGAACGATTTTCGTCTGGTCACGCTACAGTCCATGGGCTCATCAGTCTGTGGGCACTGAGCCATGATTTGCCTAAGCTCATGACATCTCCAGCAACGAGGTTGAGACGTTTGTTGACGTAGGCATGCTCAAAAAAATAAAGGGAACACAAAAATAACACATCCTAGATCTGAATTAATTAAATATTCTTCTGAAATACATTGTTCTTTACATAGTTGAATGTGCTGACAACAAAATCACACAAAAATAAAAAAATTTGAAATTTAATTTTTCAACCCATGGAAGTCACACTCAAAATTAAAATGGAAAAACACACTACAGGCTGATCCAACTTTGATGTAATGTCCTTAAAACAAGTCAAAATGAGGCTCAGTAGTGTGTGTGGCCTCCACGTGCCTGTATGACCTCCCTACAACACCTGTGCATGCTCCTGATGAGATGGCGGACGGTCTCCTGAGGGATCTCCTCCCAGACCTGGACTAAAGCATCTGCCAACTCCTGGACAGTCTGTGGTGCAACGTGACTTTGGTGGATAGATTTGATGGTCACGTACACTACACACAGGGGGGAGGATAGTGACCACTGCGCTCCACCCTCACCCCTGGCCCTGCCTACTTGCCTCGCAAGTCCTAATGACAGGGGACAACTAGACGGCAGTCCCTAACTTAGGATACGTGCTGGGAAGACAGACAAGACAAATAACGGAACGTGAACAGACCAGGTCAATACCTAGAGAGCTACGCAGTACTAAGGAGTCCGCAAAGAATCGTCAGGTGGAAGCCGGGGTCAGGATACCAGGAGAGACACGCAGTACAGGAGGAGCAGGCAAAGGATCGTCAGGGAACAGGGTCAGGTAGTACTCAGTAGTCTAACAAAATGCCAGGAACCTAGAATTAACAGGCAACCTGTGGCCAGTAGGCTGCCTGTATTTATAGTGGGGAGTGAGGGTCATGTGACGTGGCCAGCGTCACATGACTGACAGACCGACCAGTCGAGCACCGAGTGATCAGCTCGGTGCTTAAGGCAGACCTAGGAGCAGGGAGCCTCCCAGCTAGCAAAGCCGCCCTGGGGACGGGGTCAAGCACAGATCCTCGCTCCCAAAGCTAAGCAGCAGGTCTGCGGCTGATGGGAGACCAAGTGCGCCTTCGACACCCCGTTACAATAGAGCAAGACATGATGTCCCAGATGTGCTCAATTGGATTGAGGTCTGGGGAACAGGCAGGCCAATCCATAGCATCAATGCCTTCGTCTTGCAGGAACTGCTGACACACTCCAGCCACATGACGTCTAGCATTGTTTTGCATTAGGAGGAACCCAGGGCCAACCGCACCAGCATATGGTCTCACAAGGGGTCTGAGGATCTCATCTTGGTACCTAATGGCAGTCAGGCTACCTCTGGCGAGCACATGGAGGGCTGTGCGGCCCTCCAAAGAAATGCCACCCACACCATTACTGACCCAATGCCAAACCGGTCATGCTGGAGGATGTTGCAGGCAGCAGAACGTTCTCCACGGCGTCTCCAGACTCTGTCACGTCTGTCATGTGCTCAGTGTGAACCTGCTTTCATCTGTGACGAGCACAGGGCGCCAGTGGCGAATTTGCAAATCTTGGTGTTCTCTGGCAAATGCCAAACGTCCTGCACGGTGTTGGGCTGTAAGCACAACCCCCACCTGTGGACGTCGGGCCCTCATATCACCCTCATGGAGTCTGTTTCTGACCGTTTGAGCAGACACATGCACATTTTTGGCCTGCTGGAGGTCATTTTGCAGGGCTCTGGCAGTGCTCCTCCTGTTCCTCCTTGCACAAAGGCGGAGGTAGCGGTCCTGATGCTGGGTTGTTGCCCTCCTACGGCCTCCTCCACATCTCCTGATGTACTGGCCTGTCTCCTGGTAGCGCCTCCATGCTCTGGACACTACGCTGACAGACACAGCAAACCTTCTTGCCACAGCTCGCATTGATGTGCCATCCTGGATAAGCTGCACTACCTGAGCCACTTGTGTGGGTGCTAGACTCCGTCTCATGCTACCACTAGAGTGAAAGCACCGTCAGCATTCAAAAGTGACCAAAACATCAGCCAGGAAGCATAGGAACTGAGAAGTGGTCTGTGGTCACCACCTGCAGGACCACTCCTTTATTGGGGGGTGTCTTGCTAATTGCCTATAATTTCCACCTGTCTATTCCATTTGCACAACAGCATGTGAAATTGATTGTCACTCAGTGTTGCTTCCTAAGTGGACAGTTTGATTTCACAGAAGTGTGATTGACTTGGAGTTACATTGTGTTGTTTAAGTGTTACCTTTTTTTATTTTGAGCAGTGTATATATATATATATATATATATATATATATATATATACACTCACACACACACAATTGAAACCAAAAGATTACATACGCTATATAAAAAGACACATATGCATGTTTTTCTCAATATCTGATATGAAATCAGAATAAACATTTCCTGTTTTTGGTCAATTAGGATTACCATAATTATTATTATTTGCCAAATGCCAGAATAATGAGAGAATGTTTTAAGGCATTTTTATTACTTTCTGCAATATCAAAAGTTTACATACACCAAGATTACTATGCCTTTAAACAATTCTGGACTGCCCACATGATGATGTCATGTGTTTGAAAGCTTCTGTTAGCTTTTTGGCAACATCTGAGTTAGGGCTCATGCCCATGAATGTAAGGGCTCCGTTTCTATGCTGCGGACTGCATACGGCGGTTCCGCAATACATAGGTCACTAGCCATGTGCATTCCGCATCACGGATGCGGACCCATTCACTTGAATGGATCCGCAAATCCGGATATACGGTGCGGAAGCAAGGATCAGACCCCACGGAAGCACTACGGAGTGCTTCTGTGGTGTTTCTGGCCGTGCCTCCGCACAGCAAAAAAGTAGTGCATGCCCTAATTTTTGCGGTGCGGACCGTAGGATGCGGATCGCGGACTCCATTCAAGTGAATGGGTCCATGATCCGCATGCTACTGCCTCATGGTCGGTGCACGTGCATTGCAGACTGCATAGCGGAGCCCTTACGTTCGCGGGCATGAGCCCTTAATTAGAGACACACCTGTGGATGTATTAAAATGCACACCTGAAACACACTGCTTCTTTGTGTAGCATCATAGGAAAGTCTGAAGAAATAAGCCAAGATATCAGGAAGAATATTGTGAACTTGTACAAGTCTGGCTCAACCTTGGGTTGCAATTTTAAGATACCTGAAGGTGCCTTGTTCATCTGTAGAAACAAATATACGATAGTACAAACTAGATGCGCATGGCCATCATACCGCTCAGGAAGGAGATGGGTTTGATTTCCCACAGATGAACGTGCTTTGGTCCGATGTTCATATCAACCCAAGAACAAAAGCAAAAGACCTTGTGAAGATGATGCCGGAAGCCGGTAAGATTGTGTCAATATCCACAGTGAAACGAGCACTGTATCAACATGGGCGGAAAGGCCACTCTGCCAGGAAGAAGCCATTACTCCAAAAGAAACATTTTTGGAGATGCCCTGTGGTCTGACGAAACTAAAATTGAACTTTTTGGCCATAATGACCCTTGTTACATTTGGACAAAAAAGGGAGAAGCTTGGAAGCCTAAGAACACCATCCCAACTATGAAACACAGAGGTGGCAGCATCATGTTGTGGGGTGGTTTCGCTGCAGGAGGGACTGCTGCACTTCACAAAATAGATGGCATCATGAGGAAAGAAGATTATGTGGAAATACTGAAGCAACATCTCAAGACAACAGCCTGGAAGTTAAAGCTTGTGCAGAAATGGGTCTTCAAAATGGACAATGACCCGAAGCATACTGCCAAACTGGTTACACAGTGGCTTAAGAATAACAAAGTCAAGCCCTGATCTCAGTTATATTGGAAATTTATGGGCAAAGCTGAAAAGGCACGTGCGAGCAAGGTGATCAACAAACATGGCTCAGTTACACCAGTTTTGTCAAGAGGAATGGGCCCAAATTCCGACCAACTATTGTGAGAATCTTGTGGAAGCATATCCAAAATGTTTGACCCAAGTCATACAGTTTAACGGCAATGGTACCAAATATTAATGAAATGTATGTAAACTTTTGACTTTGCAGAATGTAATAAAAATGCCTTGAAGCATTCTCTCTCTCATTATTCTGGCATTTGGCAAATAATAATTATGGTAATCCTAATTGACCAAAAACAGGAATGGTTTATTCTGATTTCCTGTCAGATATTGATATATATATATATATATATATATATATTTATATATAATGACCCGGCTTAGAAATAAAAAAATCCTATATCAATGGCAATTTCCGTTTGGACTGTCCTTTTCTTATCAAGGCAAGAGGATCACCATCAAGTCTTACATGGACTTAGGCCCTACATACGAAGATTGGGACTTTGTCCAGGATCTAACATCACTGCCGGAACTCCCAAAAATTTTGCCTTTTGAACAGAAGAGTACCGCTAAAGCCCTGAGGCAGAGAGAAAAGAAGAAGAACCATCCTCTCACCCCAAGACGCATAGCTGCAGACGTCTTCTAAAGCAAATTTGGCAGCTTCTCCTTATTCTGTGTCAACTGGATGAATATAACGATCTCAAACTTCCCCCCTCTACACTCTCCTTCTCACTCCCTTTATGTTTGTTAAAGAAAATGCTAAGTTTATCCTGTCTGTGCCAGGGTTATCACCTAATATTAGAATGTCGGGTAGCTTACCTGGACTCTTAACATACCCAGTGGTATGCTGATATGTTGTGCCCAGCAGCAGCGGGTGTCGCGATCTTTTCCCTAAGTCCTGATGTTTGCTGTGTCTGGAGCTGTGGTGCCCTGTGAGCCTTAAGAATTCGCCAGATTAGACGATATTGTCTTTTATTACTATGTGATGGTACATCTGTAGACACACTGTTATGTGGTATATGTTGCATAGCATAAATTTGTATTTTAAGATCTATCTTGCCACTGACACAATTGATAGGGTGCTGCATAGTGTGATTTGTATGCTGTTCTGATGCCATATGTCCCTTATAGTTATCACTTAAAATAGTGAGGATCTTTAATGGATAATAGGGTTTGAGGAGTACCCCATATGTTTTTTAACGCAAGCCATTACTGAGGTTTTCTATCACCAAATTTCTTCAGAACCGTGTGCTTTGATATTTAATTTGTAGCCCCTAAAAAGGTTCCCAGATACACATTGCCTCAGCGCTTCCTCCTCTCTGCGATGATCCACCATATATCCGACACCATTAGGCCACACTATGCTATCTGCTGCCTCTGGGCACGCCTATGTACTCAGCGGCCTCAGGCTTATATAATTAGCAAACTTTGATCTATGTGCTCAGCGGCCTCTGGCTTATGTATTCAGCGGCATCCAGCTTATATATTCGGTAACCCCTGGCTTCTTTCCCACGTCAGGGATATTTCTTTAGTAAAACAAAGTTGTAATTGGTTGCTTTTCAATTCTATTGCCCATCTCCTACCCTCATTCCACCCCACCCATCAACTTCATTTCACCCCAGACACTCCCGCTACTTTTATGTAGGCTTCCCTCCCTCTCTATAAATAACATAGGATTAGTCAATTTCTTTAGGGAGTCTGAAACACAGATTGCCCACTCCTATGTATCATCCATATTACACAGAGTTAGTTTTGGCCCTGCGGCTTCTATGACAGGTATAATAGAGTGCCGGATCCATAATTGGCAAATGCAATTTTCCCCCTCTCAACAGGTCCTTCAAGACCTTTATGTTTTGATAATTTTAGTTTTTATTCTGTTCAATTAGTTTGTTTTATTGTCTTTTTCCCAGGTCATTATTCACTCACTGGTGTGTCCATCCGAGACGGGTCAAATCTTCACCGAGGCTAAGATCTTCATTAGCACTTCGACCAGATGTTAAGTACCCTGATCCACTAACTACTGTAACAAAATTTCAAGCTAACATGTCTCAGCCTTTTATCTCTCCTCCTCATCCCTATAATGGCTATTAATATTGCCTCTTATAATTTTAAGGGATGCAATTCACCATCTAAGCGTAGTCAGATTTTTGGGATTTTGAGGAGAGATAAAGCGAGCATAGTTTTTCTACAAGAAACTCATTTGAAGAACCAGCATTTCCCTAACCTATCCTTTTAATTCTACCGTAATGGGTACCACTGTGGTTCCCCGTCATCAAACTCTAGAGGCGTTAGCATAGGTTTTCAAGGAAAAGTTCCTTTTATCCTGGACGATCAATTGTGTGACCCTGATGGCTGATTTATAATGATCAAGGGCAAAATAGGTCAACACCCTTACACCTTTGTGAATATCTACGCCCCGAATAAGCACCAAATTACTTGCCTGAAATCAACCTTACAAAAAATTGGAGTCTTTTAGAGGTGGCGTTACGGTGGTAGGGGGAGACTTAAATCTAGTCCTAAACCCTCTCATTGATTCCTCCTCCCAAAAATCTGCCCAGTCCCTCGCTTTTGCGCTCTATGGCTAAAGCCCACCTGATTGATGTTTGGCGTACTATGTATCCGGACTCTAGAGACTACACCTTTTACTCCTCACTACACAGGTCTTATCAACGCTTAGACTATCTTTTTGTTTCAAAGGAACATCTACATTTATGTTCCAAAACGGACATAGGTTCCATGATCCTTTCTGACCATGCCCCAATTTACCTTTATATGAATCCCCCCCCCCCCCTCCTAACCATAAACCTACGTGCCATTGGAGGTTTAACGAACAACTCATTAGTTCACCAGATACCAAATCTAAACTTAATTGCCTGTTAAGAGACTACTTTTCTACTAACTGTACCCCTGAGGTTACATACCAAACGATATGGGATGCCCATAAAGCATACATAAGAGGCCATTGTATCAGCCTAGGGGCTTACCTGAAGAAAGAAAGGCAAAAACAAATAGATTCCCTCCATGAAAAGATATCTTTCTTTGAAAGGGCTCATAAAAGGTCTCTGTTGGAAACACATCTACAAGAACTTTCATCCTGTAGGGCTTCCCTCAAAAACCTTTTAAATATAGCATCTGCCAAACTCTATCTACATTCCCAATACAAAATATTTGCACACGAGAACAAGGCCTCTCGCTACATGATGTCCAGGCTCAAACGCAGAAAACTTAACAATTACGTACATAAATTGAAAACCCCAGAAGGAGCATTAACTCTTGAATCTAATAAAATAGCCTCTCTATTTAGAGATTATTACGAATCCCTTTACAACCTCAAACCACCCCAACCCCTCTTGGGCAAAGCGGAACTAACATCGCCTATTAAAGCGTACTTAGATAAATTAGCCATGCCAACGCTCTTGGAACAAGACAGAACACACTTAGCCTCCCCTTTCTCCTCAGAGGAACTTCTGGGGGCCATTAAAAATTCCCCTAGAGGGAAATGCCAGGGACCCGATGGACTCCCTATTCCCTACTATTTGTCTTTTCATGAAATATTGATCCCACACCTTCTTCCGCTATATAATAACACTTTACAAGGAATACCTCTTTCAACTGATATGACCAGAGCTCACATAACTCTAATCCCCAAGGAAGGTAAGGACCATTCCCTATGTCCCAATTATAGACCCATCTCCCTCCTTAATACAGATTTAAAACCTTTAGCAAAAATGCTCGCTAATAGATTAGCGAAACTTCTTACTTCGCTGATCCACAGAGATCAAGTAGGGTTCGTAAAACAAAGAGAAGGAAAAGACAATACGGCCCGGATTCTCAATATTATCCATTTTGTCAAGAGGAAAAATATCCCCCTGGTCCTTCTCAGCACTGATGCTGAGAAAGCCTTCGATAGGGTCAACTGGACCTTTATGTATTCAGCGTTGAGATCCCGTAATTTCCCACCTCCCTTTATACATGCAATCGAAGCCATGTATCATTATGCCTCAGCATCAGTCCGAGTAAATGACACCTTGTCTGATCCATTTCAGATACGCAACGGCACTCGTCAAGGGTGCCCCCTATCCCCCCTGTTATTTGTCCTAGCATTGGAACCTCTTCTACAGACCATTAGATTAGACAGGGACATCCAGGGAATTACGCTTGGTGATCAACAACATAAAATCGCCACTTTTGCGGATGACTTACTTTTAATAGTGAGCAATCCTGAGTCAGCTCTTCCTAAGATTTATGGTCATCTTGAAACATATGGGTCGCTCTCCAATTTTAAAGTGAATCATAATAAATCACTTATAATCTCCACTGGCCTTAAGAAGTCACTTAGGAGTCAGCTTGAATCAAGTTCTTCCTTTAATTGGTCGTCTCCTTTCCTAACTTTTCTAGGGGTTAAGATGAACACTGACCCGAACCAACTCTTTCACCTAAACTATATTCCTCTCCAAAATAAACTGGTTGAGGACTTAAATTCCCTGGATGTCCCTACTCTCTCGTGGTTCGGGAGGAAAAATATTCTGCTATCTCTCATCATTCCCAAACTTACTTATCTCCAACAGACCTTACCAATCCCGGTCCCTTCTACGTTCTACACCAAACTTAGATCCATGTTCAGATCCTTCATTTGGAGTAAGAAAAAAGCCAGAACTTCCTATAAAGCCCTCTCATATCCAATGAGAGAGGAGGTATCTCACTGCCAGATCCTGAACTATATGGCAGAGCTGTACTACTCACTAGAGTGGTAGACTGGATGACCGCCCCTAAACAGAAATCGTGGGTCTCGATGGAGGAGTCCTTACTTGGGCTACCTTTTAGATCCGCACTATTAGGACGTATGTCACCATTACCTCTCCAACCAAACATCACTCCAGTTATGAGAGTTACCCTGCACGCTTGGAATGCTTTACAAACCTCGCCCCTATGCTCCTCTCTCCCATCCCCCACCCTTAGGATCAAGGACCATACTTCACCTAGCTCCCCATGCCTTACAAAATAGCCTACCCACAGAGATTCGTCAATCTCAGATGAAAGTGATAGATCTCTATGACGATGGCCAATTGCTATCTGTTAAAACACTGAGTGATCTCTTGAAAGTACCTTTCTCTAGCTTTAATGGACTTCACTTTTTACAGGCATACATGACTCAAAATGCCCAATTACAGAACCTGTTACGCCCTATAACTTGGTTTGAGCATACTATTTCTCAAGATTCTACCCCTCACAAATTGATCTCACAATGGTATAATAAACTAAGGACTCCCCCTGCTACCCTAACGCCAGCCTTCATTAGATTATGGGAAAAAGACCTGGATAAATGCTTCTCCCCGGAAGAAACCCTTATTATATATAATTCCTCACATAAGGCCTCGAGATGTGTGAAGATTCAAGAGAACAACTCTAAAATTATAACAAGATGGTATAAAAACCCTGACAAGATATGTTTATACTCAGCTTCGGCATCTGATGTATGTTGGAGATGCTTAAAACAAAAAGGTACTTTTCTCCACATATGGTGGACTTGCCCAATTTTGTTAAAAGATTTTGTTGGTGGATTAACATCTTTCAAACGTGTAATAAGATATGTAAATCAAGTATCACTCCTACACCGGAGGTTGTCCTCTTGAATCTCATTCCTCGAGACCCCCCCCCCCCCCACCTAACTTGACACTTTTTAAGCATCTAGTAAACGCGGCCAAATTATTGGTCCCAGTATTATGGCTGTCTACTGAGGTTCCAACTATGGAGCAATGGTTTCTGAAAATTGACCAGATTTACCGCCTAGAGGAGTTATCCTCATGGGAATTGAGGTCACATCATAAATTCCTGAAAATCTGGAGTCATTGGTCCACCTTTAGAGGCTACTAACAATCCAACTAGTAGAGTCTACATTATCAGGGTACTCGATCGCCTTCTATAAATTTGCAACACTCACACACCTCTTATGCTCCCATTATCTCCTAATTTACAATCTAACAGTAGGAACAATCCTTCCTCCCAAGACCCGTCTCGGATGGGACCCCCGGATGCGACCATCATATGGGATTCTCGCATATAATCCTCAGAATTGACCTTTTGATATGATTTGAGTTTCTGAGTCTCAGATTTGATCTATGGCTACACTTTGAAAATAAAAGTGAAGACCTCCATTTATTTTTCTAAATTGCTATTTTCGCAATGATTGGCCTCATGGACAACACTATGATATATATGATGTATCTGATTGACCTGTATTATGTTTTGATACGTGAAGGAGTAGTGGAGACTTGTCATTCTTCCACTATTCATTTCTTGTAATACTTTGATTTGCTCAATAAAAGTTGTTGAAAATCAAAAAATAAAAATATACCTGTGCGAAGCCTGGTCCTTCTGCTAGTCTCTTATCTAATATATATATAAAAATAAGTTTCTGTCTGTCTGTCTAGACGTTCTTTATGCATGATCAAACGACTGGACCGATCTTCATCAAATTTGGCACACCGGTACATCAGGTATCCGGGAAGGTTTTAGATCTCAGCTCTCTAGGACATAACATTCCTAAGATATTCCTAAAAAATGAGCCCCCCCCATGCAAGCCTGCAAGTCTTTCATAACAACCAAGCCATTTTTCTTTACTGCTTAAAGGTGCGGTCAATAAGGAGGTCACTGTTTTTAAAGGGGCGGGCACTGTGGAGGTCACGGTTATTAAATGGACGAGCACTGTGGAGGTCACTGTTATTAAATGGGCGGGCACTGTGGAGGTCACTGTTAAAGGGGCGGTCACTGTGAAAGTCACTGTTAAAAGAGCAGTCACTGCGAAAGTCACAGTTAAAGGGGCGGCCACTGTTAAAGGGGCAGTGACTGTGAAAGTCACTGGTAACGGGGCGGTCAATGTGAAAGTCACTGTTAAAGGGGAGGTCACTGTTAAAGGGGCGGTGGGCACTGTGAAGGTCACTGTTAAAGGGGCGGCCACTATGAAGGTCACTGTTAAAGGGGTGGTCAATGCTAAAGGGGTGGGCACTGTGAAGGTCACTGTTATAGGGGCAGGCACTGTGAAGGTCATTGTTAAAGGGGCGGCCACTGTGGAGGTCAATGTTAAAGGGGCGGGTACTGTAGAGGTCACTGTTATAAGGGAAACTGTCGATATCTTTTTACGACACACGGAAACATAAAATTAAATAGATTAAATATACCGGTGTGAAGCCCGATCCTTCTGCAAGTCTCATATATATAAAAATGAGTTACTGTCTGTCTAGACTTCTGTCTGGACGTTCTTTATGCGCGACCAAACGACTGGACAGATCTTGACTAAATTTGGCACACAGGTACATCAGGTTTCCGGGAAGGTTTTAGATCAGGTCTCGGCTCTCTAGGACGTACCGTTCCTGAGATATTCCCAAAAAATAACCCACATTAGCCAATACAAGCCTGCAAGTCTTTCTCTTCAAATCTCGGCTGCACTGACTCCGGTCAGTGCAGCCGAGATGAGGACGTTTTGGGGCCTAGTGCTGCACATGGGCCTAGTCAAAAAACCCAGTGTCAGGCATAACTGGAGTGGAAACGTCCTCTACCATACCCCACTTTACAGTACGGCCATGATACGTACCCGGTTTGAGGCGATCCGGAAATGCCTGCATTATGCAGAAATTTTTGGAGGCCTATGTACCTGAAAGGAAAGTCGTGGTTGAGGAGTCTCTCATTGCTTTCAAGGGGAGATTCCTTTACCGCCAGTATGTTCCCTCTAAGCGGGAGAGGTATGGCGTGAAGCTGTACAAACTTTGTGAGAGTACCTCAGGGTACACTTACACGTTTAGCGTGTACGAGGGGGCGAGATTCCGTTATTCAACCCCCAGAATGTCCCCCCACTCTGGGTGTTAGCGGGAAACTTGTGTGGGACCTTATGCACCCACTGCTAGATAAAGG
This sequence comes from Bufo gargarizans, assembly GCF_014858855.1. Classification (NCBI taxonomy): domain Eukaryota; kingdom Metazoa; phylum Chordata; class Amphibia; order Anura; family Bufonidae; genus Bufo; species Bufo gargarizans. The sequence goes on along the minus strand of NC_058081.1, from coordinate 426,220,122 downwards.
TTACCACCTGTACGTGGAAAACTTGTATACTAGTATCACCTTGTTCCAGTCCCTCGCCGCCAGATCCACGTCTGCTTGTGGGACCGTGCAGAAAAATCAATGCAGCCTCCCTACCCACCTTCTCCAGGTACCTATCCCCAGGGGTGAGACCTGTGCCCTTACCAGGGGAAACCTGCTGCTGGTCAGATATAAGGACAAGAGGGATGTCCTTGTACTGTCCACTCATGGTAACGGCATCACCCCTGTCCCTGTGCGAGGTACCGCGGCAACGGTCCTCAAGCCCAATTGTATCGTCGACTACAAACGGTATATGGGAGGAGTTGATCTCTCTGATCAAGTCCTCAAGCCATATAATGCCATGAGAAAAACCTGGGCATGGTACAAAAAAGTTGCGGTCTACTTGGTACACGGAAGGGGGATACGGAAGGACACCACCACCGTACAGTGTGACACGTGCCCCGATCATCCGGGCCTCTGCATTGGCGGTTGCTTCAGGGAGTAGCACACTTCCATGGAGTACAACATTTATAATCCCCTTCCCAAATTTTTGTTCTATTTAGCCACTGACATTCGGAAAAAAAACTATGGTTCTCAGACTTGAGAAACTAAAATAATTATTTTTTTTTTCAATTATTTTTTTGTAAAACTAAAATAAATAGAAAAAAGTTTACATATTAGGTATTGCCACATCCATAAAAATCTGCTCTATAAAAATATCTCATGACCTAACCCTTCAGATGAACACGGTCAAAAAAAATTACCTTACATCACAAAAAGTGTAATAGCAAGAGATCAAAAAGTCATATGCCCCCCAAAATAGTGCCAATAAAACCATCCTCTCATCCTGCAAAAAATGAGCCCCTACCTAAGATAATCGGCTAAAAACAAAAACTGACTCTTAGACTATGGAGATACTAAAATGATTTTTTTGTTTGTTTATAAAAGGAAATAGTGTAAAACCTAAATAAATAAATAAATAAATAAAAAGTAGACCTATTCGGTATTGCCGTGTCTGTAAGAATCTTCTCTATAAAAATACCCCATGATCTAACCCCTCAGATGAACATGGTCAAAAAATAAAATTAAAACGGTGCCAAAACAGCTATTTTTTTAGCAAATTTTCCATTTTAAACCGTTTTTTTCCAGTAACAAAGCAAGGGTTAACAGCCAAACAAAACTTAATATTTATTACCCTGATTCTGCAGTTTACAGAAACCCCATATGTGGTCGTAAACTGCTGTATGACCAAACGGCTGGGCGCAGAAGGAATGGAACGCCGTATGGTTTCTAAAAGGCAGATTTTGATGGACTTTTTTTTGTGCACCATGTCCCATTTGAAGAACCCCTGATGCACCCCTAGAGTACAAACTCCAAAAAAGTGACCCTATCTAAGAAACTACACCCCCCAAGGTATTTCAAAACTGATTTTACAAACGTTGTTAACCCTTTAGGTATTCCTCAATAGTTTATGGCAGATGGAGATAAAATTTCAGATTTTCTATTTTTGGTAACAAAAATTATATGTACCCTAAAAATAGTCTCAACAAAACTGACACCTTATCCCGTAGTTTCCAAAATAGGGTCACTTTTATGGAGTTTCTACTCTAGGGGTGCATCAGGGGGGCTTCAAATGGGACATGGTGTAAATAAACCAGTCCAGCAAAATCTGCCTTCCAAAAACCACACGGCGCACCTTTCCCTCTACGCCCTACCGTGTGCCTGTACAGTAGTTTACGGCCACATATGGGGTGTTTCTGCAAACTATAGAATCCGGGCAATAAATATTGAGTTTTGTTTGGCTGTTAACCCTTGCTTTGTTACTGGAAAAAATGGATTAAAATGGAAAATTTGCCAAAAAATTTCAATTCTAAAATGTAATCTCCATTTGCCAATAACTCTTGTGGAACACCTAAAGGGTTAAAAAAAAGTTTGTAAAAATCAGTTTTGAATACCTTGAAGGGAGTAGTTACTTAGATGGGGTTACTTTTATGGAGTTTCTACTCTAGGGTGCATCAGGGGGGCTTCAAATGGGACATGGTGTAAATAAACCAGTCCAGCAAAATCTGCCTTTGAAAAACCACACGCCGCACCTTTCCCTCTACGCCCTACATTGTACCCATACAGTAGTTTACAGCCACATATGGGGTGTTTATGCAAACTACAGAATCAGGGCAAGAAAGGGTAAATTACTCTTACCGGTAATTGGATTTTCCAATAGCCTCCACAACGGCATTCACAGGAGGGTGTCCCCGCCTCCAGGACAGGAAACAACGAGGAAGCACAGGATTTAAGGAGCCTCCTCCCCTTACCTTACCAGTCAATAAGAGAGGACACAGAAGTGATGCATAACAAATTATATATTATAGTAAACAAATTACATCATTCATTTACATTTAAAGCTTGGGAGGGAACCCAATGCCGTTGTGGAGGCTATTGGAAAATCCAATTACCGGTAAGAGTAATTTACCCTTTTCCCCGGCGCCTCCACAACGGCATTCACAGGAGGATTAACAGAGTAATCAATATTAGGGGGGGGCCACACTAGATAGGACCTCACGACCAAAGGACAAGTCCTGTTCCCTTACTACATCTAGCTTATAGTGCCGAAAAAAAGTCATAGGGTTGGCCCATGTGGCGGCCCTGCAGATCTGTTCCAGAGGGACTGCCTTCGTTTCTGCCCAGGATGAGGCTACTGCCCTTGTAGAATGAGCTTTTAGTACCTCCGGCGGCTGACAGTTCTTGGTAACATAGGCAGAGGATATTATGTTCCTAATCCACCTAGCTATGGTTGACTTGCTAGCCGCTTGCCCCTTATTAGGGCCCTGGAATTGTAAAAAGAGATGGTCCGATTTTCTAAGCGGTTTAGTGGCCTGAAGGTAAGAAAGGACTGATCTCCTGACGTCCAGATTATGGAGAGTATCTTCCGAATCATTAGAAGGAGACTGAAAAAAAGAGGGTAGGGAGACTTCCTGCTCACGATGAAATCTGGATACCACCTTTGGGAGAAAGGCTGGACAGTGCCTGAGGATTATACGATCATCCAGAATTGTAAGATAGGGAGGCTTGCAAGAGAAAGCTTGAATTTCCCCCACTCTTCTGGCAGAGGTTATGGCAACTAAAAAAACCGTCTTCATGGTGAGGAGCCTTAGAGGGATCTCATCAATTGGCTCAAACGGAGGAGTAGTGAGAGCAGAAAGAACCAGGCCCAAATCCCAGGGAGGAACCACTGGACGAGGGAGGATCGAAGTTCTTCCTGCCCCCCTCAAAAAACGCTTGATCAGAGGGGAATCTGCTAGTTTTACGTCCAGGAAGGCGCTGAGCGCGGAAATCTGAACCTTCAGAGTTGATGGACGGAGGCCTTTTTCTAGCCCCGCTTGCAGGAACTGGAGGACCTGAGGAACATCAGGAGAATCTACACTTCCCAAGAAGGACAAAAAGGCATTCCAGGTTCTCAGGTAGATCCGGGAAGTTACCGGTTTCCGGCTTTTGAGCATCGTGGAGATGACTGCGTCCGACAGACCCTTCTGTTTTAGCAGGAGGCGTTCAGATTCCAGGCCGTCAAACTGAGTTGATTTACACTGGGGTGATTTATTGGTCCCTGGTGGAGTAGGTCCGGGATTGATGGCAGTGTCCAATAAACACCGGCTGACAGTCTGAGCAGGAGTGGAAACCAAGCCCTTCTTGGCCAGAAGGGGGCCACCATAATTACGTGGACCCCTTCTTCCTGAGTCTTTACCAGGACCCTTGAAATGAGGCTGAATGGAGGGAAGGCATAAAGGAGCTGTCTTGGCCACGGCCTGGAGAGGGCGTCTAGCCATACCGGGCGATCCATTTGCGAGAGGGAACAGAACTTTCTGACCTGCTTGTTGCTTTTGGTGGCGAACAGATCTAACACTGGGGTCCCCCCCATTCGGCAGATCTGGCTGAAGACGCGGTGATTTAAAGACCATTCGGCCTCCCTTAAGAGGTGTCGACTGAGATAATCGGCCACCACATTTTTTTCCCCCTTGATATGCACCGCCGAAAGGGACAGAAGGTTTCTTTCTGCCCAACAAAAAATGCCCTTTGACACTTCCGCCAGTGAGCGACTTCTGGTTCCCCCCTGTTTGTTTATGTACGCCACGACTGTAGTGTTGTCTGTTAATATTCTTACGTGTCTTGGAGAGGGAATTTTGTAAAGGGAAAGGAGAACTCTGTGGACAGCTGACAGCTCTCTTAAATTTGAGGAGGCGTCCTGCATGTCTCTTCCCCAGGATCCTTGAACTACCGCTCCTGAAGAGTGACCTCCCCACCCTGAGTTGCTGGCGTCTGTTGTAATGACCATGACATCTCTTGGGCGCCAGTGAACTCCTATGCTCAGGTTCCCTTTTACTCTCCACCAGGTTAGTGACTGTTTTACCTGTCTGGGAACGTGAACCTTTCTGTCTAGAGACGAGTTCTTTCCGTCCCATGAAGATAGGAGAAAGGTCTGAAGGACTCTTGTGTGACTCTGGGCCCACCTTACTGACGAGATTGCGGCTGTTAGCAGTCCCAGTACCGCCATGATGTCTCTTATCGAGGACCGATCTTTGCTGGAAAAAAGAGACACTGTCTGGATTAAGTGAGACTGTTTGTCTTGAGGAAGAAAGGACATTAGACGCCTTGAGTCCAACAGCACCCCTAAAAACACTTTTTCCTGACTGGGGATAAGGTCTGATTTTTTGGGATTTATTATCCACCCTAGAGTTGTAAGACAGTCCTGGATTTGTTTGAGGCGTGAATGTAGAAGTTGGCGCGACTCCGCAAACACCAGAAAGTCGTCCAGGTACGGGACGATCTGTACCCCCTGAAGGTGAAGGAACTTCATGACATCTGACATTATTTTTGAAAAAACTCTGGGGGCAGAGGATAGGCCGAAAGGAAGGGCTGTGAACTGAAAATGGGACAATCTTCCCTGATAATAAATTGCGATCCTCAGAAAACGCTGGTGCCTGTGGTATATTGGGACGTGGTAGTAAGCGTCCTGAAGGTCGACGGTAGCCATAAAGCAGTCCTGCGGAAGGATCTGAGTGGTAGATTTTATGGTCTCCATTTTGAATCTTTTGTAAACGATGGATTTGTTTAAGGACTTCAAATTTATTATCAGACGAAAGGAGCTATTTGGTTTTTTTATCAAAAATATAGGGGAATAGAAGCCTTTGCCGTGTTGTTCTTCCGGAACAGGGATGAGCACTCCTTTGAGGATTAAGGTAGTTATTTCTGACTCTAGGGATGCCTGTTTGTCGGGCTGTTGCCTTTGGTTGATACAAAAAAGACTTGGGGGTGGGGAAACAAACTCTAGCTTTAGGCCCTCCTTTACGGTACGAGTGACCCAAGGGGAGGCGTGAATTTCTTGCCAGGCGGAGGAGAATTGCTTTAGCCTGCCCCCTACCTGGGTTGGCGTGTCACTGGGTAGGGCGGGTAGAGGTTTCTGGCTTAGGAAGGTATCCTCTTCCTCTACCCCTAGAAGGTTGCCATCTTTTTGAGCCATCCCTTTTACTCTGATCAGATCTTGCCCTTTTTTGACTTTGAAAGGAGCGTCTCTGTTGGTAAAAACGGTTATCAGAGGGGAAACCTTTTTTCCTATCGGAGGCCTTCTCCAGAATATCGTCCAGGGCGGAGCCGAACAATCTATCCCCCTCACATGGGATGGAGCACAGGCGGTTTTTAGAACCTGCGTCCCCAGTCCATGAACGGAGCCATACCGCCCTACGGGTCGCATTGGCCAGAGCACTGCTCCTTGCAGAGAGTCTAACCAAGTCGGCCGAGGCGTCTGCTAAAAAATTGGATGCTCTTTTCAGGGAGGGAAGAGAGTTTAAGATCTCCTCTCTGGACGTACCCCCCGACAGATTGCTCTCAAGCTGGTCTAGCCAAACCGAGAGGGTTCTGGCCGTACAAGTGGACGCTATGCTGGGGCGCAACATTGCTGTATTTGTCTCCCAGGATTTCTTTAGTAGGTTTTCACATTTTTTGTCCATTGGGTCTTTCAGGAGACCCATATCCTCAAAGGGCAGCGAGGATTTTTTGAAATACGGGCCACTGGCGCATCTATTCTGGGAGTTTTGTCCCACAAATCAGAGTCAGATTCCGAAAAGGGGTACTTGCGTTTAAAGGCGGCCGAGACAGTCCACCTTTTATCAGGATCCCTCCATTCCCTGGAAATAAGGGCTTTGAGGTTATTGTGGATGGGGAAGGATCTCTTCTTTTTCTCCCCCAAGCCCTGAAAGATTTGATCGTGAAGGGACTGAGTCTCTTTGACATCTTCTAATCCCAGCGTAGATTTAATATCCTTCAGTAGGGACTGTGTTTCCTCGGGAAAGCACATAGGCCTCCCTGCGGCCTCCTCAGAGGATAAGGAGACCTGATCATCCTGCAACTCCCCTTCATCCAGATCCACCTGCTCTGATATTTCCAGATTTAGGGAACGGGAAGGCCCAGGGGAAGGTGCCAGTTGTCTAGAGTCAGCTGCAGCCTTAATCTCTTCTCTAATGAGGGTTCGCATGGACTCCACGAAGGAAGGGGATTCTTCAGCGATAACCCTTTCAATACATCTAGGGCAGAGGGACTTTTTTGGGTCCGACACCAGGCCCTTACGGCAACCACCACACTTCCGGCGCCCCGAATCCCCTTTGGCTTTAAGCTTCCTGGACTCACTGTCCTAAGGGAATAAAACAAACTTTGTATAGGCCAAAGAGGGACCCGGAGTAATGGTGGTGAGGGGTCAGTATAGTGAACTACGGACACCCAGCGTGTAGAGGGGGGGGGGGGGGGGTTCGGGATCCCATAACCTGTATAAACCTACTGCTAGGAAGGACATAAGGAAATAGGGATTACTCCCCCCTGGGAGGAGGCTTACCGGGCTGAGGGCCGAGACAGCAGGATCACCGGAGCGTTTGGACGACTCTCTGTCGCTGGAAGGCATCTCTGCAGATCACCGGCGCAGGAGGATAAGATTGCTCTTTTTAAATCTCCCGCCGCGCGCAGGAGCGTCCCGCGAGAACCTCTTGCCCAAGGAGATCTCGCTCCGCTGACGTCACCACGCCAGATCCCGCGCGAGTTCCGACGGACTCGCAAGCCCGGGGATGCCTGAAGACAGGGCTTACTCCGCAGGATCGAGGAGGGGAGGCAATGCGTCCCCGGAGTCTCTCAATCCCTGCACCGACCCTCCTGAACAACAGGGAAGGGACCAGGCCGGTGCGGTATTCAATTTCCTGGATGACCCCAGGAGCGGCTTCCACGCACGTCCGAGGACAGGAAACAACGACTGGTAAGGTAAGGGGAGGAGGCTCCTTAAATCCTGTGCTTCCTCGTTGTTTCCTGTCCTGGAGGCGGGGACACCCTCCTGTGAATGCCGTTGTGGAGGCGCCGGGGAAAATATTGAGTTTTGTTTGGTTGTTAACCCTTGCTTTGTTACTAGAAAAAATTGATTAAAATGGAAAATTTGCCCAAAAAAAAAATCGAAATTCTCACATTTTATCTCCATTTGCTATTAACTCTTGTGGAACACCTAAAGGGTTAACAACGTTTGTAAAATCAGTTTTGAATACCTTGAGGGGTGTAGTTTCTAGAACGGGGTCATTTTTGGGCGGTTTCTATTATGTAAGCCTCACAACGTGACTTCAGACCTGAACTGGTCCTTAAAAAGTGGGTTCGAGAAAAATAAGCTGTCTCGCTCCCAAATGTTTTATTTGCTACACCTTGTGTGCAAGAGGCTACAACCCGAGACACTGAGTCTGGCAGACATTGTCTACTGAATTGTGCTCGATCGCTATGTAAATGGACTTCCTTCGGTCATCCACCGATGGGTTGCTCAAGGAGACCCCAAAACGTTAGATCAGTTGGTTTACGACTACCGACACCTGTCTGAAGCCTGAAGGTAAACCACAGCAGTTGGTGAGATCCTCTGGTGGTCGTCGACAAAGAGCAACCTCCACAGCCATTTCTGCATCTGACCAGGAGGACCGAGCCAACAGACAAAACCTGGGTGGCTCACCCAGGAGAAAGAGGTTTTTCATTTCAAGAAAGGCACCCTCCCGTTCTGAAGCCCCACTCGAAGGCCGACCTGAGGTCTGTTGTTGGAAGTGTCAGCAACCGGGGCATATTGCAGCACACTGTCCCCGGGGGGAGGAGCCAATTGAGTGTGGTGCTACCCACCGCCTCTCTATGTTTGCTCGTCCTGTTTGCAGTGCTAAACCTCTGCAGGAACCAGGTCCCCAGGAGCATCAACTCCAGGTAAACGGCGTTAGTGTTGTGGCCCTTGTTGGACTCAGGTAGCCTGGTCACCCTCTTGTGTGCTGCTGTACCCCATGACCTAGTCATACCTGAAAGGTGGGTGGGAGTGGTTTGTATCCATGGGGACACTAAGCATCATCTGCTGGCCAAAGTGACTGTAGGGACTGGCTGCGGACAGTGACCCATGAAGTGGGTGTGGTACAAGACTTAATACATCCATTGATTGTGGGACGTGATTTTCCGTTGTTATGGGAACTCTGGTCTCATTCCCACTGCAATGATGCACCTGTTTCATGTTCTCCTTCTTTCAGCCCAATTCCCTTAGGTGAAAAAACCCAAACAGATGCTGTAGGGGTGACCACTGAGGTATCAGACAGTTTTCCTCTTGCAGTATTGGCTGGGGATGAGGCGTCTAACCCTGAGAAGAATGTCCCAGACTTAGAAGTGTCACTGGAAAACTTCGGGACTGCTCAGTTACGAGACTCCACCCTGAAACATGCATGGGAAAATGTAACTGTACTGAATGAGGTGCCTCAGGATTCTAATGCTGATCAAAGGTTTCCTCATTTTGCTGTCAGCGATAATTTACTGTATCGTGTTACTAAGATGCATGATGACATTGTGGAGTAATTGGTGGTACCAATACCTTATAGAAGGATGGTCCTTGATATGGCCCACACCCATTTACTTGGGGGTCATCTGGGGACTGACAAAACAAAAGAAAGAATCCAGCAAAGGTTCTATTGGCCAGGTTGTTACCAAGAGGTTGAAAGGTTTTGTCGGTCCTCCCCAACCTGCCAAGCAACAGCCCCTTGGTTCCCCTGCCAATAATTGAGATTCCATTTGACAGAATAGTTATGGATTTGGTGGGGCTGTTAGTAAGTTCTGCCCGAGACCACCAGTATATTTTGGTAGTGCTGAACTATAACACCAGGTATCCTGAAACCGATTACTGCGGAATACCTCCTCCAAGTGCATTGCTCGGGAGTTGATTCATATATTTTCCAGAACTGGCCTACCAAAAGAAATACTGGCTGACCAGGGTGTAAAAGTTATGAAAAATCTCTGCAACCTGCTGAAAATTAAGCAGCTAAGAACCTCTGTATATTATCCCCCTTTAAGGTTCAATAAAACCTTAAAGGGGGTTGTTGAGAAGGGTGGTAGAAAAGGATGTGAGGGACTGGGATTATCTATTGCCATATCTTATGTTCTCCATCCGAGAGGTCCCCCAGTCCTCCATTGGCTTCTCTCCATTTGAGTTATTATATGGGAAACATCCCAGGGGATTGGTGGATATTGCCAAGGAGACTTGGGAGAGTGAAGCTACCCCTTACAGAAGTGTTATAGAACACATGGCCCAAATGCAAGATCACATCAGCAGTGTTATGCCCATCGTGAGGGAGTAAATGCAGAAAGCCCAAGAGTCCCAGAGCAGGGTGTACAATAGAGCGGCCCAGGTGAGGCAGTTCAACCATGGGGACGGGGTACTAGTGCTGGTTCCCATGGTAGAAAGCAAATTTCTGGCCAAGTGGCAGGGTCCTTTTGAAGTAGTAGAAAGGGTTAGAGAAGTCAATTATAAAATACAACAGCCTGGGAAAAGAAAGCCCATCCAACTCTATCATGTCAATTTAATTAAACCTTGGAAGGATAGAGAGTCCCTGGTAGCGGTCACAAAAGCGCAAATGGACTGTCACACAGATCTTGGGGCCCCATAAAAGGTACGCAGCAGTATACTTAGACGATAATGTGGTCTTTAGCACGGACTGGGAATTCTATCTAAGTAAGGTACAGGCTATACTGGATTCCCTCAGGAAAGCTGGCTTTACTGCTAAGGCTACTTTTACACTGACGTTTTGGTTTCTGTTTGTGAGATCTGTTTCAGGGCTCTCAGAAGCGGTCCAAAATGGATCAGTTCAGCCTCAATAAGGATCTGTTCAGAATGCATCAGTTTGGTTCCGTTCCGCCTCCAGAGCTCTGGAGGCGAACACCAAAACGCTGCTTGCTGCTTACAATGTAAGTCAATGGGGACGGATCTGTTTTCACTGACACCATATGATGCATTTGAAAACGGATCCGTCCCCCATTGACTTTTAATGTAAGTGTGACAGGGTGTCACAATGTTTTGCAGAGAAAGTGCTGGATGGTGTGTATATTGGACCAAGTTTTCGGCACTTCATGTGTTAAAAGGCTCCAGGAAGGTTTGGTTTTCTTTGTTTCCAGAAGCTTCCTGGGAAAAAGAAATCCAGTTTAGGGTCCTGGAGCCGGTCAGGGAAGAGTTGGGTGGGTTCCCTGACCACCAGGTTTTACCTGCTTGGGGGACTGCTCACACAGATGTACTAATTAAGTCAGCAGCCCTGACCCAGGAGCTCTCTGGGAGTCTGGGCAGTCTGTTTGAGTAGCTGCAAGCCTAGGAGCTCTGAGACCGGTCGGCTTCTCTACCTAACTACTGAACTGTAAGTTGCTCTGTTTTCCCCTTGAAAATGCCCTTTGTGTTTTGTGTTATGAGTTTAGCTAGGGCTGCCGAGTGAGATAAGCAGGAGCCAGATGGCTATTGTTATTTTGGTTTTGTTTGTTATTTTGAGCAACTTGCAAAATACGTAGCAACAGTCTGACGCACAAGCTACACAGCTGTCAGTGTTCCTGTTTCTGCCCAGAACAACACCGCAGGAAGGTGTAACAGTTCACAAATTGGTGTCGGATGTGGGCAGACGGACCCCTGCCAGATACCATCTATCTAGCAACTTGAATTGCATTTCACCTTATCATCCAATACGATGGAAGACCTGGTGTTGAGGTTGGCACAAGCCTGTGCAACCCAGCAAGACACAAATACAGTCCAGCGAGAGACTAATGCCAGATATGAAAAGGCTTTGGCTGCCCAGTAGGAGGAGCAGCAGGAAATTGTACGTCTGTTGAGTACTCAGGTGACGGCACTAGCTGAGGCTGCGGAAAGAGATAGGCAAATGCAAGCAAACCCATGGGAGGACACCTGGCAGCTGAGAAAACTCAGCAAGGGGTAGTTTTTTTTGGGCCTGGTATATTTGCAGAAATCAAATGATTCTGTGCGTCTTGCCCAGAATGTCAGTTGACATCCCCTGCGCCTCATTAGCAGGGACCCTTGGTATCGTTACCCATCATTGAGGTACCTTTTCACCGGATTGCAATGGATTTGGTGGGGCCCCTGGTGAAGTCTGCAATACATTCTTGTGGTTTTAGACTATGCCACTAGGTATCCCGAGGCGGTTGCTCTGCGGAACACGTCAGCTAAAACAATTGCCCGGGAGCTGTTTCATATGTTTGCTAGAACAGGCATTCCCAAAGAGATCCTGACGGATCAAGGAACACCTTTTATGTCCAACATAATGAAAGGATTGTGTAAGCTGCTGGGTATAAAACAGTTAAGAACATCTGTCTATCACCCCCAAACTGATGGGTTGGTTGAGCGCTTCAACAAACCCTCAAGAGAATGTTAAAAAGGGTCGTTGAGGCAGACGGGAGAGATTGGGATTGCCTGCTCCCCTACTTGATGTTTGCTGTTCGTGAGGTGCCTCAGTCGTCTACTGGGTTTTCCCCGTTTGAGCTTTTGTATGGGCGACACCCCCGGGGGCTTTTGGATATTGCAAAGGAGTCGTAGGAAGAGGAGCCCTCTCCCCACCGCTCCGTGGTGGGACATGTTCTACAGATGCAGGACCGCATCACAGCTGTAATGCCCATAGTACAAGAGCATATGAGACAGGCTCAAGAGGCCCAAAGTCGCAGATACAATCGGGGAGCCAGACTCAGGGTTTTTTCAGCCGGCTGACCGGATCCTGGTTCTGGTTCCCACCGTGGAAAGTAAATTCCTAGCAAAATCGCAAGGGCCTTATGAGGTTGTAGAGAAAATTGGGGATGTGAATTATAAAGTCCACCAACCCGACAAACGGAAAAAAATGCAAATCTATCATGTCAATTTAATAAAGGCCTGGAAGGAACTGTTAGTTTCTATGGCGGCTGAGCCTCTCAGCCCTACACTTCAGAGGGGAGTTACTGAGGTGAAGGTCTCGGAGACTCTGTCAAGGGCAGAAGCTCAAGAGGTAAAGGAATTCCTCCTTAAGAATGCTGATGTGTTTTCAGAGTGGCCAGGTTGCACTCACGTAATAAAGCATGATATTGTTACAGATCCACAAGCTCGGGTTCGCTTGAAGCCATATCGCATTCCTGAAGCCCGCAGACAGACAGTAGCCAGTGAGATCCAGAGAATGTTGGAGCTAGGTGTTATTGAGCCATCACATAGTGATTGGAGTAGCCCTGTGGTGTTGCTACCAAAACCGGATGGGTCCTTACGGTTTTGCAACGACTTTCACAAATCAAACGAGATCTCAAAGTTTGACGCTTATCCCATGTCACGGGTGGATAAGTTGATAGAAAGGTTAGGTCCAGCCAGGTACATTACCACCCTGGATCTAACCAGAGGATATTGGCAGATTCCACTTACTTCAACGGCTAGGGAAAAGACAGCATTTTCTACTCCACAGGGCCTGTTCCAGTATGTGAAAATGCCATTTGGGCTTCATGGGGCCCCTGCCACCTTTCAGAGGTTGATGGATGAAGTCCTCAGGACACACCGGCACTTCGCGTCGGCGTACCTTGACGACATGGTGATATTCAGCTCGGATTGGGAAAGTCATCTTCCCAAGGTCCAAGCGGTGGTAAACTCAATTCGGCAGGCTGGTCTGACGGCCAATCCCAAGAAATGTGCCCTGGGCCTTGAAGAGGCACGATACCTAGGGTACATTATTGGTAAAGGCCTCATCAAGCCTCAGGCTCAAAAGGTACAGGCAATTAAGGAGTGGCCTCAACCTTGCACAAATAAATAGGTGAGGACGTTTCTGGGCATGGTAGGGTATTACCAGAGGTTTATTCCAGATTTTGCCACCATAGCTGCTCCACTTACGGACCTAATCAAGGGCAAAAGCTCAGGGGGAATTTCTTGGAACAAAGATGCTGAGGTTGCGTTCTGTAAACTCAAGGAGGTGTTATGCAGTAGGCCCGTTTTGATCGCTCCTGTTTTAAAAAAAAAGTTTGTTGTTCAAACAGATGCTTCTATGTTGTCACAGTTGGTGCATGGAGAAGAACACCCAGTGATATATTTGAGTAGGAAGCTAACCCCGGCTGAGAAAAACGATAGTATTGTGGAGCGCGAGTGTTTGGCCATCAAATGGGCTTTGGAGACTCTGCGATACTATCTGTTCGGCCGTCGATTTCAGTTAGTGACAGATCACTCCCCTCTTACCTGGATGTCACGGGCCAAAGATCATAATGCAAGGGTGACTCACTGGAAAGTGTCCGTACCCACGGGTTCGAACAGAGGGAGGGGGTATGTGACAGGGTGTCACAATGTTTTGCAGAGAAAGTGCTGGATGGTGTGTATAATGCACCAAGTTTCCGGCACTTCATGTGTTAAAAGGCTCCAGGAAGGTTTGGTTTTCTTTGTTTCCAGAAGCTTCCTGGGAAAAAGAAGGCCAGTTTAGGGTCCTGGAGACGGTCAGGGAAGAGTTGGGTGGGTTCCCTGACCACCCGGAGTCAGTCCGGGTTTTACCTGCCTGGGGGACTGCTCACACAGATGTACTAATTAAGTCAGCAGCCCTGACCCAGGAGCTCTCTCTGGGAGTCTGTGCAGTCTGTTTGAGAAGCTGCAAGCCTAGGAGCTCTGAGAGAGGTCGGCTTCTCTACCTAACAACTGAACTGTAAGTTTCTCTGTTTTCCCCTTGAAAATGCTCTTTGTGTTTTGTGTTATGAGTTTAGCTAGGGCTGCCGAGTGAGATAGGCAGGAGCCAGACGGCTATTGTTTTGGTTTTGTTTGTTATTTTGAGCAACGCTGACTTTTTTTTTTTTTAAAGAGTAACGCAAACAGATCCGTTCTGAACAGATACAAACGTTTGCATTATCGGTGCGGATCAGTCTATGCAGATACTAGACGGATCCGCAGTAGCCTGAAAGTAGCCTAACCCGGAGAAGTGTGCCGTTGGGTTAGAGGAGGCTCACTATCTGGGATATATTGTAGGGAAGGGCACAATAAGACCACAGGTAAATAAAGTGGAGGCAATCCAGGAGTAGCCACGGCCTTGGACAAAAAAACAAGTGAAGGCGTTCTTGGGGATTGTTGGCTATTACCGCAGATTTGTCCAAAAACTTTGCCTTCATCGCAGCACCATTAAAAGACCTTACAAAAGGGAGAAAGTCAGTAATGGTCTAGCGGTCTCAAGAGGCAGAAAAGGTGTTTTAGGACCTTAAAAAAGCCCTATGCAGTCAGCCTGTGCTGATTGCACCAGACTTCTCAAAAGAGTTTATTGTCCAGACCGATTCCTCAGAGGTTGGTTTAGGGGCAATAATGTCACAAGAGGTAAATAGGGAAGAACACCCCATCATATATTTGAGTAGAAACTCGCCTCCTGTGAGAGAAACTACTGAATAGTGGAGAGGGAGTGTTTAGCAATAAAGTGGGTCCTCGTGGCTCTACGGTACTATTTGGTAGGTAGGAAGTCCCGCTTGGTATCAGACCATGCCCCTTTAAAATGGATGTGCCGAAATAAAGGGAACAATGCAAGGGTGACACAGGGCAGGGAAGCTTCATATCAATGCTGATGCCTTGTCAAGGATTTATCCTTGACAAGGCAGCGTCAAGTGCCCAGTCCCCTGGCCTTTAATATGCATCCAAGGGGTAAGGTTATTGATGGTAAGTAGTGTTGAGCGAGCATGCTCGGCCGAATACCTGTTCGGCTCAAGCATCATTATGCTTGGCACATGGCGGTAATCGGCCGAGTATTGCATGTGCTCGAGCGCCGTGCTAGAGTCTCCTTCCTGCACGTTTCGCAGCTGCTAAGCAGCCAATAAACATGCAGGTAAGTATTGCCATCACTGCAATTGAGCGGGTTCGGCTAATTGTGAGTCAGGGAGAGCTGCGCTTAGGAAGGGACAGATAGTGTAGGGAGTGTGATGGCAATATATTCAATAGAAAAACATATCAAAGACCAAAAAGTCCTGTTAAGTATTATTGTGTGTGGTGGCAGGCTGGCAGCAATTCTTTTTTTTTCCATACTTTGCAATACTTTTGGTGTCTGCAGTGACTTGTGACATTTGTGCTGCAATACCTTCTGTGTGTCAGGGCCAGATAATGGAAAAAATATTACTGACAACAAATATATTTTTCCCATAATTTATCCACACTTTGCCTATAAATGGTATCTGCAGTGAATTGTCACATCTGCACTGCAATAGCGTGTGTGTGTGTGTGTGTCAGGGCCAGACATTGGGAAAAATATTAGCGAAAACAATTTTTTTCCCCCATAATTTATCCACACTTTTCGTATAAACGGTGTCTGCAGTGAATTGTCATATCTGCGCTGCAATAGTGTGTATGTCAGGGCTAGATATTGGGAAAAATATTAGCGAAAACAACTATATTTTTTCCATAATTTATCCACACTTTGCCTATAAACGGTCCCTTATAACATATAACATTTATTATAAAGAAGGCGAGCATTAAGGGACGGGGAAGTGGCCATGATGCTAATGGTGCACGGAGAGGCAGTGGCCCTGGAGGCGTTGAAAATGTGCCTGCTACCAGAGCACAAGAAAAACAATCATCCAAGATGTCACAGTTTGCAGGCCGGCGCAGGAGACCACTCTTGAAGTCAGTCCAGTGCGAGCAGGTGGTCAGATGGATTGCAGCAGATAGTGCTTCCAGTCGGTTAAGCACCACCCTGTCTTCCACAAAGTCCAGTCTCAGTTGCCAGGAGTCTGGTCCACACAATCCTCACCCTGATCCTCCTTCGTCCCACCATTTACAGTCTTGCCAAACAAGTGTTCCCACACTCAGATATTCCGAGGACCTCTTTGCATCGCCATTAATTGATTTGGCCCGCTCGCCAAGCACGCTTGAAGAGGGACCTGAGATCTTATGCCCCGATTCCCAACCTCTTGAGCATCCAGATTCACAAGAACATGATGCTGGGGAACGGCAATTAGTGTTTAATGAGGTGGATGATAATGAGACACAGTTGCCAGTGACTCAGCCGCAATTACTGTCTCAAGAGGTTGAGGAAGAGGATGACACACAGTTGTCAATCACTCAGATTTGTGGTTAGGTCAAAAAATCCCTGTTACAAGTGATTGGTTAAATAAATCTGTTAATGGTTTTGCTAGTTCACCGCTAAGCTCTTTTAATAGCTTTGGATGTATCCCATCAGGCCCATGTGACTTATTTGTATTAATTTTAGACAGTTGGCTTAGAACCTCTTCCTCTGTAAAGACACATGCATCAAAAGATTCATTAGGGCTGTTTCACACGAGCGAGTCCATTGCGGGAATCACGCTCCGTGTGCGAGTGTGATCCTCTGCTCTGGACTTGCAGGAGCGCACGGCATTATCATGATTTACAATGCTATGTGCCTCTGCTTGACCTTATTTCTACAGAATCATACTGACAGCTTTATGTCACTATGATTCTGTGGAAAAAAGGCCAAGCAGAGACACATAGCATTATAAATCATGATAATGCCGTGTGCTCCTGCAAGTCCAGAGCAGAGGATCACACTCACACACGGAGCGTGATTCCCGCAATGGACTCGCTCATGTGAAACAGCCCTTAGTCTTCCTTCCTAACTGAGGTCTCTTTCCTTCATTTTCCTTTGTAAAAACTGAAAAAAAGTATTCTATGAGGCAGTCAGCTACTAATGGCATGGCTGTGATTAGCCAGTGCAGCATGTGACCCAGCCTCTATATAAGCTGAAGGCACGGAGCGCTGCACATCACTCTGCTGTGCTTAGTGTAGGATGTGAAAAAACAAAGTGTAGCAGCACAACGGAAAAAAGGGTAAATACCGTTCCTTAATGTGGTGGTGCCAGCCGTGTCGGGAGTCAGTCCTGAACTCCCCCCAGATATAGATACACTTGTGAAGAAAACCGCAGCACTCTCCAGTCTTGAATATCCAAAGGTTTATTCACCAGCACAATGCGACGTTTCGACCTGTGTGGCAACTGACAATGTGAACAGAGCCAAATTCATATACCCTCTTAGATAGGTCACATGACCCAATTAAGTATGTTAATCAGCAATTACATATTCAAAATATGTGCTACCTCTCACTGTGATACCCAACTATGGGGGCTATTAAACACCTTATTCCAAACGTGATTCTTCATAATGCATAAAACATAAAAACAAACTTACTACAGTGCTTGATGGGAACCGGGGGTACATTTCGCTAAGTAGACCGTTCATATGTCCAGCGGAAAAACATGCTCTGCTCGGCGTTCCTCTATGTCTAGGGCGCATGCGTGCCATTGTCAATGGGATACGATGCTATCTCGCTGCGCCTGCGTAAAGCACACCCCGCAGGTACCATGGAGACCTGATGCCAAACAACCCCGCCTCTGCATGCGCACAGTGCGCCCGACACACGCAGCCAATGGATCTGGCATCAGGCTCCCAGCTCTTGCGCTGTGCGTCTCCAGTCGGCGCCATGGAAACGCAATAAACAGCCCTGTTATCGCTCATCATATTATTCGGTAGCACATTCTACTTTACTCTATAAATATCTCAGTTAGCTAAATCATCACCAATGGCCATTTTTATCTGACATCCATATTGATAAGGGCAACCAAGTCTATTGTCCACAGGATCCAAGGGAAGCCCAGTTATACGAGTTTTTACCAGAGAAAATCAAAAGCTTGGAGTCCGCTATATTGAGATGATTTAAGGGTAGAGTACCTAGTCCCATTTTCATAAATTTCAGCTTCATGGTTAGAGGGCTCATATGTTCATTCTATTGGGAGGGGGGGGGGGGCGTGTCCCTATCCCGATCAGATATAGGTCATAAACCCCCCCAATCCAGTATGGGTCATCACCCTCCTCACCCCCACAGAACCACTTTAGTGTCCTAATGGGTGGCACATCTCCCCACATTTGACATATGGGGTAGACGTACCTTCCATGTCTTCTTAGTGTAGGGAGAGGATGCTGCTGCTGTGAGGGAGAGAATGGGACAGAATCTTTAATCAGAACTCCAATTGAACTCAGCGATCTACATAGATTTAGTTGTGTGGGTGCAGTACATAATCTTTTTACCCTGCCCTGAGCCAAGTGACAGAGAAAAATAAATTTTCTCCGTCTGTTAGTTAGGTGGGCGGCTGCGGCCATTTTATGCAAGCTCAGTGCACCAGCGCTGCATCTGTGCTTTTGTGACATTCAAATCCAAGCTTGAAATACTGCAATAATAATCTGGTTCTAAAAAAACACCCTTTGCAGCATTAGTCAGTGTGCAATTTAAGCTAGAGATACAACTATAATTTTCTGGGTTTTAAAAAACACCCTTTTTGGGCAAAATACACAATTTTACAGCCCTTGCTGCATCTGCATGTGTGAAATTCAAGCGTTATATACATCTGTCATATAGTATTAGTAAAAAAAACACCCTTTTTGGGCAAAATACTTAATATTGCAGCCCTTGCTACATCTGTTATTGTTAAAAACACTTCAATCAATTTGTGGCTTTGAAATAACACCCAATTTTTGCAATAGCCTTGCAGCCTCTGCCGCATTAGTTTTTGCAATAGCCTTCTTGGGCCTCTGCCGCATTAGTCAGTGTGCAATTTAAGCTAGAAATATAGCTATAATTTTCTGGGTTTTAAAAAACACCCTTTTTGGGCAAAATACTTAATATTGCAGCCCTTGCTACATCTGTTATTGTTAAAAACACTTCAATCAATTTGTGGCTTTGAAATAACACCCAATTTTTGCAATAGCCTTGCAGCCTCTGCCGCATTAGTTTTTGCAATAGCCTTCTTGGGCCTCTGCCGCATTAGTCAGTGTGCAATTTAAGCTAGAAATATAGCTATAATTTTCTGGGTTTTAAAAAGCACAATTTTATAGTCCTTGCTGCATCTGCACATATGAAATTCAAGGGTTATATACTGCTGTCATATGTTATAAAAAAAAACACAGATTTTTGGGCAAAAAAATATATTTTGCAGCCTTTGCTGCATATGTCATTTTGAGATACACCCTTTAGATACTGTCGTTCTATTCTGCTAATAATAAAACACCCTTTTTGGGCAAAATACACAATTTTACAGCCCTTGCTGCATCTGCACATGTGAAATTCCACGGTTATATACTGCTGTCATATTCTGTCATAAAAGAACACCCATTTTGTGCAAAAAAATGATTTTTGCAGCCTTTGCTGCATATGTCATTGAGAGATACACCCACAAATCCTTAATTGTGCCATAGTCTGCATCTGTACATGTGAGGTACACCCTTTACATACTGTCGTTCAATTCTGCTATTAATAAAACACCCATTTAGGGCAAGATCCTAAATTTGAGAAATATGAGGAGAGATAAATAAGGGAAGTGGCACCCCTTCCTCAGGTGCGAGTAGGCGGCAGAACCTGCAGCGGTATTTGGTCAGGCCTAAAGCGGCTCTACGAATAGTGAGGCCAGAACAAGTACAGGCGATAGTAGATTGGGTTGCTGACAGTGCCTCCAGTTTCTTCACATTGTCTCCCACCCAGTCTCCTGCTGAAAGATCAGATTTGGCACCTACAGACTATGTCCATCAGTCTTTCACCTCACCCTCTTGGAAATCAGCCAAGCAGTCTGAGCCCCAAGTCATACAGCAGTCTCTTATGCTTTTTGATGACTCTGTTAGCAGGGTTTCCTAGGGTCATCCCTTCCCTGCACAACCAAGTGGGGAACAAAATCAGGTGTGCACTGTGCAACGCCATCTCTGGCAAGGTGACCCTCACTACGGATAAGTGGACTAGTAAGCACGGTCAGGGACGTTATATCTCCATAACAGCACACTAGGTGAATGCAGTGGCGGCTGAGTGCCTGAGGCAGATAGCAGTTTGGCGCATGTCCTTCCACCAACGCTTCAATTTGCCTCCTATTGCTTCCTCCATATACTCCGCTTCCTCATCCTCTACCGGCTACTCATCCAGTCAGCTTAACACCTTCACCACCAACTTCAGCACAGCCAGGGGTAAACGACAGCAGGCAGTTTTAAAACGTATCTGTTTGGGGGACAAATGCAGTATACGGGTAGGTTACCCGACACTGCTATATTAACATGTGTAGCTCCCTTTAAGAAAGTTAGGCCTGTAGCCGGCACTTCATATTCCAGCCAGCAGAGGGAGCCCCGAAGTTAGTATAAATAGGCTAGGGCCTAACCCAGGAAGAGTAGTAGTTGGAAGTTCCTAGTTCAGAGTGGGTTCTGAGAGATTCAGGACTCAGTAACTAGTGCAGAAATTGCACCACTGGTGTGGAGGATCATTCCCACCCAGTTTTCCAGGTCAAGTATACCTGAGGTACTCTAAGTAACCGCCTGTCCACAGGAGAAAAGAGGAACCTCTACAAAACCTTTGCTCAAGGGTTATCACCGTGATTTGGGTGTCTGGACCTTGAGAGTATTGCTTACAGCCAGGAACTAAAGCAGGAGAGGAAGTAAGTGTACCCCTGCAGAGAGAATAGTTGCCTGAAGTGTATTGCTACATCTAGAGTAAGAGGAAAGCCCTGATCCTAGGAGGCCTGTCTTGAAGATAGCTTTTTGCGGCTGCGCTTAATAGCCTGAACCACTGCTATGACTGTTTTGTAACGTGTGGAATATAATGGAACTGTACTTACTGACTGTTCATCTATCTTCAAGTATCGTCAGTAAAGTTACCCTGTTATTCAAATATAAAGATTCCTCAATTATTCCGCCTGTCACTACACGGTGTGCCACCGTTCAATTGGCACTGGCGTCACGACATTCATCACCTGCCTGTTCCAGTGCTGACCTGTTTGAAGACGACAGTGAGTCCCAGGTTAATGGGTTACCCTGCACTACAAAGCCCAGCATACCTAAAGCTACACTACTGACCCCCTGGGACACTGCACAAACCCCACACCGCGCAGGAGCTGTGGACGGGCCTTGAACAACAGACCGATGAGTGGTTAGTGCCAGTGAGCCTCAAGTCCGGCCTGGTGGTGTGTGATAATGGGCGAAATCTCGTAGCAGCTCTGGGACTAGCTGGTTTGACGCACATCCCTTGCCTTGCACATGTGCTGAATTTGGTGGTGCAGAGATTCCTTAAAAATTACTGCTGTATAAAGTGCGGGCAGTCTGTTCGCGCTTTCGGCATTCTCACCCTGATGCTGCTCGCCTGTCAGCGCTGCAGCTTAACTTCGGCTTTCCCACTCACCACCTCATATGCGACGTGCCCACAAGGTGGAACTCCATCTTGCACATGCTGGCCAGACAGCAGCAGGCGATAGCGGAGTTTCAGCTGCAGAACGCACGGGTGAGTCGCTCTACGGAAAAGCACCACTTCACCACCAATGACTGGGCCTCCATGCGAGACCTGTGTTCCTTGTTGCGCTGTTTTGAGTACTCCACCAACATGGCCAGTGCCGATAACGCTATTCTCAGCGTTACTATCCGACTTCTATGCCTTCTTGAAAAAACGCCGCTGGCGATGTTGGAAGAGGATGTGGCACAGGAGGAGGAGGAGGAGGAAGAGGGATCATTTTGTATGGTTTCCGGCCAGTCATTCACAAGTGGCTCCGAGGGTGGGTTCCTGCACCCACAAACGCCAGGTACACAATTGTCCAGCCATGGCACAGTTCTGGAGGATGACGAGGTGGAGGATGAGGAGGAGGAGATGGAGGAGGAGGAACCTTGTTCACAGCAGGGTGGCACCCAGACCAGCTCATGGCCATCACTGGGGCGTGGCTGGGGGGATACAAAGGACACAGACTATACACCTCCCACAGAGGACAGCTTTTCGTTGCCTCTGGGAATCCTGGCACACATGAGCGATTACATGCTGCTGTGTCTCCGCAACGACCGCCGAGTTGCCCACATTCTAACTTGTGCTGATTACTGGGTGGACACGCTGCTGGATCCCCGTTACAAGGACAACGTACCATCCTTAATTCCGTCACTGGAGCGTGATCGTAAGATGCGCGAGTACAAGTGCACGCTGGTAGAAATTCCCACCTGACAGCGGGGGCACAGTGAAAGCACAAGGCGAAGGCAGAGGAGGAGGAAGAGGTTGCCAACGCAGCTGGGGCACCGTCAGCACGTCAGAAGGCAGGGTTAGCATGGCTGAAATGTGGAAAAGCTTTGTCAGCACGCCACAACAACCAACACCACCAGCTGATATGGAACGTCTTAGCAGGAGGCAGCATTTCACCAACATAGTGGAGCAGTAGGTGTGTACACGCCTACACGTACTGAATGACGGTCTGCCCCCTTCAACTTCTGGGTCTCCAAATTGGGCACATGGCATGAGTCTGCCCTTTACGTCTTGGAGGTGCTGGCCTGCCCTGCAGTCAGTGTATTATCTGAACGTGTGTTTAGCACGGCAGGGGGCATTATCACAGACAAACGCAGCCGCCTGTCCACAGCCAATGTGAACAAGCTCACATTCATTAAAATGAACCAGGCATGGATCCCACAGGACTTGTCCGTACCTTGTGCAGAATAGACATGTGTACCGGCCTTACCCAGTCATTGTTATACTACAGCACAATTGCTCCTTGTTGTATTTTTTATATTGCCCCCTCTTTTGGGGTGTACTCTAATAAAAAAGTAATTAAAACCTAAAACCAGTGTTGGCTACCCCCTCCTTCAATGCCGCTTCCACCTACATCGCTACGTCCGCCGCCTCCTCCAACTCCTACTCCATATGGACCTCCACCTCATAAATCAAGTTATTTTTTGTACATATTTTATTTTACACTAATTTGTCTTACATTTTAAGGTGAAATTCAGCAATTTCTGGGTGTGATATACCACTGCTATACCTAGTATACAGGTTAAAAAAAAAATAACACTAATTTTTCTGTTACATTTTTCGGATGAAATTGGCTGTGATATACCGCTACTCTGCCTAGTTGACAGCTTAATAAATTTCACTAATGTTTCTTTTACATTTTCGGGTGACATTAACCAATTTTTGGCTGTGATAGACCCCTGCTCTACCTAGTAGACAGGTTAATAAATTTCACACATTTTTCTGTTACATTCTTGGGTTGACATTTTTCAATTTTTGACGTGAATAAACCCCTGTTCTGCATAGGGGACAGGGACCGATTTTTTTTTTTTTATAATCTGTTCCATTGATGGGTGACATTAACCCATTTCTGGCAATGAAAAACCCCTACTCTGCATAGGTGACAGGGACTTAAAGGGGTTGTCCAGGTTCAGAGCTGAACCTGGACAGCCCTCCATTTTCACCCCAGCAGCCCCCCTGACATGAGCATCGGAGCAGTTCATGCTCCAATGCTCTCCTTTGCCCTGCGCTAAATCGCGCAGGGCAAAGGCATTTTTCAGAGTTCCGGTGACATTTTTCAGAGTTCCTAGCCAGTAAAACGGCTAGGGCAGAGCTAAAGCCCGCCCCTCAGAGCCGGTGACGTCACCGAACACACTGCTGGGCGGAAGTTACCGCCCGGCAGTGTGTTATTGAAAACAAAAGAGCCTGTGCCCTGCGCGATCTAGCGCAGGGCACTGGAGCGCATCGGAGCATGAGATACTCCGATGCTAGCCTTAGGGGGGCTGCCGGGGTGAAAATAAGGGTATGTCCGGGTTCAGCTCTGAACCCGGACAACCCCTTTAAATTTCTAAAATTCATCTTTAATTGGTCCTTTCATTCGATCCTTCTGCTTTAATAACTTGTCCCACATTTCCGCTTCATCCCATTGCAGTCATTGACCGCCCTTGGATGAGATATTCCTTTCTCACTCTCCATCTCCGGCATGGAACCCTGATTCGCCGATAACTGTGATCAACATGGTAGGCTCAAAAAATAACATCAAAAGTCAATAGAGAAGATATCCAAATGGATGGTGGACGTCACAGGGGCGTGCGATCAGGCAAAAGTTATCTGCAGAAGTCAACAAAGCGGCAGCAGTGCCCTTTCCTGTCTAACGTTTCCTAATCCAAAATACCACAGCGACATTCCCTGTAATTTTGTATTAATCATTCAAAGAGTCCTGTATGGGTATTTATAGTCACTACCTCCCCGAGTCGTGAGTGGGTAATTGCTGCGTGCCCCCTCCTTAACTTGGAAGCTTATGCTTCAATACTTTGTCCCACATTTTCGCTCGATTACATTTTAATTTTATCCATTGACCTCCCTTGGATGTGGTATCCCTTTCCCAGGCTCCCTCTCCGGCCTAAAACCCTGCTTCCCTGCCACCTGTGATCACCATGGTAGGCGCATAAAAGAACATCTAAAGTTTATAGAGAAGATATCCAATTGGATCGTGGACATCACAGGGATGTGCGAAATGGTGAAGCTGTATGTGCGCACAGGCCTACACGTACTGAATGATGGGTCTGCCCCCTTTAACTTATGGGTCTCCAAATTGGGCCCATGGCCAGAGATTTCCCTTTACGCCTTGGAGGTGCTGGCCTGCCCTGCAGCCAGTGTATTGTCTGGACAAGTGTTTAGCAAGACTGGAGGGGGTTATCACAGGTTATATTTCCCAATGTTTTGGGGTGTACCCTAATTTGAAAAAATTTAAATAAATGTAAAACCAAAAAGCAGTGTAGGCTACCCCCTCCACCGCCGCTTCCACCTACACCGTCACATCTACCACCTCCTCAAACTCCTACTCTATATGGACCTCTGTGGCCCCCAACCAGAAAAGGTTGTGCACCCCTGTTCTAGATCAAGATTATTATTTTTAATTTGTACGTATTTTATGTTATTTAAAGTTATTTCCGTGTCCAAATTTGTTTGCAGAGCACTTGCCATGCTCTTAACCACTTTTGATGCCATGTGCAGCCCTCTAGCCCTTTCCATGACATTTTTACAGCCATTTTAGTCCACAAAAGTTCGGGTCCCCATTGACTTCAATGGGGTTCGGGTTCGGGTCAAGTTCGGGTCCCGAACTCGAACTTTTTTGTAAAGTTCGGCCGAACCCGTCGAAACCGAACATCCAGGTGTCCGCTCAACTCTACTTGGGAGCATTCGTCTCCAGTGTTCCAGAGAAGGGAAAAGATAAGACTCTGCACAATGGTGACTCCTGTATGTCTGCCTATTTAAAAATGAACTGTTATATGACACATGAGGGCTGAAGATAAGTGCTTTATGTGACTGAACTTTGATGGGCTGAAGGCAAGCCATCCTGTTAGAACAATTTTTGTTGTTGTTTTTTCCAAGAAATGTTGCATCCAATCCTGCCGACTGCCTACCATTTGTAAAGCTAACTTCCACTATACACATATATGTTAATTCTTAGCTTGTTTTCAATTTTTTTACGGTTGTAAATTTATATACCACGGTTTTGGCATACACGTTCACAAAAAATATCTGTTTACGTACGTCCTGCACCCCCTAAGTCAGTAAACCAAGTCAATTTCAGGTAGTTTTAGATTAGATTTTTTCACACAATGCACCATCTGCTTGCGGGCGACCTGCACCTGCTGAGCGCTAGTCAGTACAGACAATTACTGACTGTGTCTGCTCAGGCCAGCAAAATCCATATTTAGCAGTTTGTCTCCAGAGCCCTGCTGTGTGCCCATACAGCAGTCTACAAGCACATACAGTACAGACCAAAAGTTTGGACACACCTTCTCATTCAAAGAGTTTTCTTTATTTTCATGACTATGAAAATTGTAGAAGAAACCGCAGCACTCTCCTGTCTTCAATTCAGTGGAATTTATTTCACCAGCAAAAAAAATGTGACGTTTCGACCGTAAAGGTCTTTCTCAAGCAACAATGTCGCATTTTTAGACGGTTTCTTCTATACGACGCATCCAAGGGGGAACTTCTGACTGGCTCCCAACACGGCTGGCACCACCACAAGATAAGACTTACATTTTTCGTTGTGCTGCTATACGCATTTTTTCCTATGAAAATTGTAGATTCACACAGAAGGCATCAAAACTATGAATTAACACATGTGGAATTATATACATAACAAAAAAGTGTGAAACAACTGAAAATATGTCATATTCTAGGTTCTTCAAAGTAGCCACCTTTTGCTTTGATTACTGCTTTGCACGCTCTTGGCATTCTCTTGATGAGCTTCAAGAGGTAGTCACCTGAAATGGTCTTCCAACAGTCTTGAAGGAGTTCCCAGAGATGCTTAGCACTTGTTGGCCCTTTTGCCTTCACTCTGCGGTCCAGCTCACCCTGTGTTTGGGGTCATTGTCCTGTTGAAAAATAAATGATGGTCCAACTAAACGCAAACCGGATGGAATAGCATGCCGCTGCAAGATCTTGTGGTAGCCATGCTGGTTCAGTATGCCTTCAATTTTGAATAAATCCCCAACAGTGTCACCACACCATCACACCTCCTCCTCCATGCTTCACGGTGGGAACCAGGCATGTAGATTCCATCCGTTCACCTTTTCTGCGTTGCACAAAGACACGGTGGTTGGAACCAAAGATCTCAAATTTGGACTCATCAGACCAAAGCACAGATTTCCACTGGTCTAATGTCCATTCCTTGTGTTCTTTAGCCCAAACAAGTCTCTTCTGCTTGTTGCCTGTCCTTAGCAGTGGTTTCCTAGCAGATATTCTACCATGAAGGCCTGATTCACAGAGTCTCCTCTTAACAGTTGTTCTAGAGATGTGTCTGCTGCTAGAACTCTGTGTGGCACTGACCTGGTCTCTAATCTGAGCTGCTGTTAACCTGCGATTTCTGAGGCTGGTGACTCGGATGAACTTATCCTCCGCAGCAGAGGTGACTCTCGGTCTTCCTTTCCTGGGGCGGACCGCATGTGAGACAGTTTCTTTGTAGCGCTTGATGGTTTTTGTGACTGCACTTGGGGACACTTTTAAAGTTTTCCCAATTTTTCGGACTGACTGACCTTCATTTCTTAAAGTAATGATGGCCACTCGTTTTTCTTGCCATAATACAAATTCTAACAGTCTATTCAGTAGGACTGTCAGCTGTGTATCCACCTGACTTCTCCACAACGCAACTGATGGTCCCAACCCCATTTATAAGGCAAGAAATCCCACTTATTAAACCTGACAGGGCACACCTGTGAAGTGAAAACCATTTCAGGTGACTACCTCTTGAAGCTCATCAAGAGAATGCCAAGAGTGTGCAAAGCAGTAATCAAAGAAAAAGGTGGCTACTTTGAAGAACCTAGAATATGACATATTTACAGTTGTTTCACACTTTTTTGTTATGTATATAATTCCACATGTGTTAATTCATAGTTTTGATGCCTTCAGTGTGAATCTACAATTTTCATAGTCATGAAAATAAAGAAAACTCTTTGACTGAGAAGGTGTGTCCAAACTATTGGTCTGTACTGTATGTGGTATTGACATGTTACCCCTTTTGAAATTGAAAATTGGGGTCTGGTATATTTTCTTTTAAATGTGTCATTTCTAGAGATGAGCGAACTTCTGTTTTAAAGTTCGGCGTACAAGGTTTGAGTTATCTAAGAATTCCGTTATGGATTCCGCTTCCACGGACCATAAAACTTCTGAGTTTTTCACTGTCTGGGGACCTCAGGAATTTTTTACGTGAGACATGACACATTTGTGTCTGCCTATTCGGCTTGCATGTAAAATCCATATATTGCAGTTTGTCCTGCCATGCACCTATACATCAGTTTTTTATTACATATGAAATTTTGCCGTATTCAGGGGAAAATGTGTAACATATCGGGGCGCATTTTTTCCTGTTACCCCTTGTGGAAGTGAAAATTTGTCATTTTCACAGCCAAGTGTTTCCTAATTCTATGAAACACCTTTGTGGTCAAAGTGCTCACTACATGCCTTGAAAGATTCCTTGAGGGGTGTAGTTTTCAGGATTGGGTCACTTTTCCGGTTTCCACTGTAGGGCTATCTCAGGGTGTCTTCATATACAACATAGCTCCCAAGATCCACTTCTGTAAAATCTGCCCTCCAGAAGACATATGGCGGTCCTTTCCTTTTGAATGCTACCATGCGCTCATACATCAGTTTTTGATCACATATGGAGTGTTGCCATATTCAGGGAAAAATGGGTAACAAAATGTGGGGTGCATTTTCTCCTGTTACTCATTGTGAAAAATATGGGCTTGAAGCAACATTTTCTTAATAAAAATAATGTATTTTTTAACTTCACGGCCAAGTGTTTATAAATTCTTTGAAACTCTTGTAGGGTCAAAGCACTCAATACACCTCTCAAATTCTTTGAGGGGTTTAGTTTCCAAAATGGGGTCACTTTTGGGTGTTTTCACTGTAGGGATATTTCAGGGTCTTGTCAAATGAAACATGGCACCTTAAAACCATTCTAGCAAAATCTGCCCTCCAAAAACCATAGGGCACTCCTTGCCTTCTAAGCCCTGATATGCACACATACATGAGTGTACAACAATACATGGAATGTTTTTAGAAACTGTAGAATTAAGGTAATACATATTACGTTTTTTTTTTTTGCTGTTAACACTTGCTATTTTACTGGGGGGGGGGGGGAATGATTAAAATGAAAAATCTGCAAAAAAAGGTGAAATTTTTAAATTTAACCTCCATTTTGAATTAATTCCTGTGAAACACCTCAAGGGTTAACAAAGTGTGTAAAAACTGTTTCTAATAACTTGGTGTGTAGTTTTGAAATTTTCTGTCATGTAAGCCCCAAAAAGTGAATTCATAACTGAATTGGTTCTTAAAGTCAGTTTTAGAAATTTTGTTGAAAATGTTAAAAATCACTTCTAAAATTCTCGAAATTTCAGAAAAATAAGATGACATTTTTAAAATGATGCATGAATGATGAACATAAAGTAGACATACGGTGAATGTTATTTTATAACAATTTTTATAAGGTGTCACATATTTGTCTTGAAACCCGAGAAATTGAAATTTTGGAAATAGCCAATTTTTCAAAATTTTCTGTAAATTTTAGATATTTTTTTATGAAGGTAAAACATATCAACTCAAATTTATTTTTAACCCTTTGGCTACCAGAGGTTTTTTTCATTTTTGCATTTAATTTTTCTTCCCTATTTCCGTGAGCTACAATAAAAAACTGCATCCTGAATGCATGTCAGAACTGCACTGTGTGCCAGCACCCTAAGGTGAAAAATTGCTCTGTCTTGAAAGGGTTAATCAACAAACATTTATTACTTACCAGACATTCACCTCGAACACAGATATTGTGAGAATCTTTATATGAGCATTGTGTTCCATCATGTACTAGTCTTTTCATATACACCACATCTCCAGTTTCTTTTGACTGACAGTAAAGATGACACCTTTCCTTTTCTGTAAGAGATATAGAAATAATGCTACAGTTAAGTCATAGCATTAAAGAATTTTCAGTATTAAACTGACTGACATTAGCGATGTGCTAATGCCAGCTGCTATTCTAATGATTATCCGTGCCCGTTACTGTAGAATTCTTACTTTTATAATATGTAAATGAGCCTCTAGGAGCGCGGGGGGGGGGGGGGGGGGGGAGGCGTTGCTCCTGCACCTAGAGTCTCCCACCTCTAGTCACGCCTTCCAAGTGTTGATTGACAGGGCCAGGCATGATTCCCTTCCTTCTGCCTGCCCTGTGCCCTGGGGAAATCTTGTGCCCTTCGGTATTCTGCGCAGGCGAAATGTCCCAAATGCCCTAATAATACTTGTTCTAATGTATTTTATTTATGGATTTTGCATTTCTAATAGAGATATTTCCCCCTAAGGCTACATGCACACTGCTGTTGTTTTGGTCCACATCCGAGCCGCAGTTTTGGCAACTGGGATGCGGACTCATTCACTTCAATGGGGCCGCAAAAGATGCAGACAGAACTCTGTGTGCTGTCCGCATCCGTGGCTCCATTCCGTGGACCGCAAAAAATATAACATGTCCTATTCTTGTCCGCGCTTTGTGGACAAGAATAGGCAGTTATATTAAAGGCTGTCCGTGCCGTTCCGCAAATTGCGGAACGCACACGGACGCCATACGTGTTTTGCGGATGCGCAATTTGAGGGCCGCAAAACACACAACAGTCGTGTGCATATAGCCTAAAGCGAAGATTTCCTGTGTGTGCTAAATTCACTATTCTCCACACTGCTGACGTCTCAGCGGTGTACCGTGTGTGAACAGAGTACAGGCAGGAGCACACATTGCAGCTCCTGGCGTGTGCTATGCCTGGATTAGCTGAGCAGGGTGGGCTCCTGTCTGTGCTTGCTTCACTAAGCTAAGAGTCCTGCATGTAAGATTTTAGACTAGCAAAGCAGGAGCCACTCCGCTCAGCTAATCATGGCATAGCACCTGGTTACAGGATACCTATGTGCAGGACTGGTTTTAGAAAAAGTGTCACCCTGGGCAAAATTTAAAGTGGGGCCCCAAATCCTGAAATATTGAACTAGCAGTTTGACAAAACTTTGTAGGCACGGACAGTGGTTGTAACCACAGCAGCTGAGTGTAGAATGACATTATCTCTCTTTAGCCTTTCCACTGTAAGGCCTCTTTCACACTTGTGTTGTCCGGATCCGGCGTGTACTCCACTTGCCGGAATTACATGCCGGATCCGGAAAAACGCAAGTGTACTGAAAGCATTTGAAGACGCTCAAAATGCTTTCAGTGTTACTATGGCAGCCAGGACGCTATTAAAGTCCCTCTGGAGCGCCCCGGGAGCCGCACGGACGGTAAGTATGCTGCTCCCCCGCTCCCCGCTACACTTTACCATGGCTGCCATGACTTTAGCGTCCCGGCAGCCATGGTAACCACTCTAAAAAAGCTAAACGTCAGATCCGGCAACGCGCCGAAACGACGTTTAGCTTAAGGCCGGATACGGATCAATGCCTTTCAATGGGCATTAATTCCGGATCCGGCCTTGCGGCAAGTCTTCAGGATTTTTGGCCGGAGCAAAAAGCGCAGCATGCTGCGGTATTTTCTCCGGCCAAAAAACGTTCCGGTCCAGAACTGAAGACATCCTGATGCATCCTGAACGGATTTCACTCCATTCAGAATGCATTAGGATAAAACTGATCCGGATTCTTCTGGCATAGAGCCCCAACGACGGAACTCTATGCCGGAAGAAAAGAACGCAGATGTGAAAGAGCCCTAAGCTGCTGATCCTGCAGCCTCTTTGGGTATGTTCACACAGAGTATTTTCTGTGCTTAAAAAAACCTATTGCAGAATCCGCATCAGGTTTTTTGGGGATATGTTTTTGTCTGACTAATTTTATAAAACCATTTTTGATGCAGTTTTGGCGTAGATTTTTTTTATTCCTTCTCACTTTCAATGGAAATTCTGGACATGGACCCCGCGTTATGAATTGCCAGGGCACTTCTGTTTTTCCATGGTGCAGGAAAGTGAAGTGAAGGGAGAGCACAGTGTGCATGCATGGTCATCCTCCATTATGCAATGAGTGTTCTGATAATAGCTGATCACTGGCTCTCTTATTTTTCAAAATTCCATAGCAGGGAATGGAGATAATGCGGCGCATATACACTGTTATAGGAGATCTGTGAATGACACACTGTTATAGGAGATCTGTGAATGACACACTGTTATAGGAGATCTGTGAATGACACACTGTTATAGGGGATCTGTATATGACACACTGTTATAGGAGATCTGTGAATGACACACTGTTATAGGAGATCTGTGAATGACACACTGTTATAGGGGATCTGTGGAGGACACACTGTTATGGGGGGATCTGTGGAGGACACACTGTTATAGGGGATCTGTGGAGGACACACTGTTATAGGGGGATCTGTGGAGGACACACTGTTATGGGGGATCTGTGGAGGACACACTTATGGGGGATCTGTGGAGGACACACTGTTATGGAGGATCTGTTGCTCACACAGAGGGGGCACAGGGAGCTCACACAGAGGGGGTACAGGGAGCTCACACAGAGGGGGCACAGGGAGCTCACACAGAGGGGGCACAGGGAGCTCACACAGATGGGGCACAGGGAGCTCACACAGAGGGGGCACAGGTTGCTAACACAGAGGGGGCACAGGTTGCTCACACAGAGGGGGCACAGGTTGCTCACACAGAGGGGGCACAGGGAGCTCACACAGAGAGGGCACAGGGAGCTCACAAAGAGGGGGCACAGGGAGCTCACACAGGGAGCTCACACAGAGGGGACACAGGGACCTCACACAGAGGGGACACAGGGAGCTCACACAGAGGGGACACAGGGAGCTCACACAGAGGGGACACAGGGAGCTCACACAGAGGGGACACAGGGAGCTCACACAGAGGGGACACAGGGAGCTCACACAGAGGGGACACAGGGAGCTCACAAAGAGGGGGCACAGGGAGCTCACACAGTGGGGTCACACGGGGGGCACAGAAAGTACACACAGAGGGGGCACTGGGAGCTCACACAGAGGGAGCACAGGAAGCTCACACAGAGGGAGCACAGGAAGCTCACACAGAGGGAGCACAGGAAGCTCACAGAGGGAGCACAGGAAGCTCACACAGAGGGAGCACAGGAAGCTCACACAGAGAGAGCACAGGAAGCTCACACAGAGAGAGCACAGGAAGCTCACACAGAGAGAGCACAGGAAGCTCACACAGAGAGAGCACAGGAAGCTCACACAGAGAGAGCACAGGAAGCTCACACAGAGAGAGCACAGGAAGCTCACACAGAGAGAGCACAGGAAGCTCACACAGAGAGAGCACAGGAAGCTCACACAGAGAGAGCACAGGAAGCTCACACAGAGAGAGCACAGGAAGCTCACACAGAGGGGCACAGGAAGCACACACAGTGGGCACAGTGATCGCACACAGAAGGGGCACAGCAAGCTCACACAGAGGGGCACAGGAAGCACACACAGAGGGCACAGTGATCACACAAAGAGATGGCACAGGGAGTGAACACAGCGGGCACAGGGAGCAAAGGCAGTGGGCTCACACAGAGGGGGTACAGGAAGCACACACAGCAGGCACAGGGAACACACACAGAGAGCACACACAGTGGGCGCAGGGAGCGCACAGGATGGGGCACAGGGAGCACACAGGAGGGGGGCACAGGGACCACACAGGAGGGGGGCACAGGGACCACACAGGAGGGGGGCACAGGGACCACACAGGAGGGGGGCACAGGGGCCACACAGGAGGGGGCACAGGGGAAACACAGCGCTGACAGTGGGAACTCACAGGTCAGTAACCATCAGTAGTTGAGGGCAGTGCAGGGCTGCTACAATGAGAGTGTGACCCCAGCAGCCTGTCATCCCCTCCACAGACACTGCTGCATGCTAGATGGACTTACCAGGTGCTGTATGAGGTTCCTGGGAGCTCAGTCTGACGTTTTGGGCATTGCAGCCAGGAGCAAGTGCAGGCAAAGGGAGATGGGGGGGGGGGGGGCTATGTTAGCTCCACCCACACAACGTCCTGATGCTGGTCTGTGGCTAATGCTGGCCGGTCACCGAGCTCTGGCGAGACGGGGAGACTGTGCGCGGGAGGTGGGGGGCAATACTTAAAGGGGTTCTGCTGTTTTTTTAAACTGATGATATATCCTCTGGATAGATAATCAGAATCTGATCAGTGGGCAGGGCTAAGCTCTGTTCACTTGAATGGAGCTTAGCCGCGCCCAGGCCAGTGATACTAGTCGTGACGTCACTGGGCCTGCGGTATAAAGCAAGAAGGCCGCGGCGCTACTGCCAACGCCACTGCCTTCTCAAACAGCTGATCGGAAGGGGTCCCGGGTGTCAGACCCCCGCCAATCAGATGCTGATGATCTATCCAGAGGATAGATCATTAGTTTTAAAAAACTGCAGAACCCCTTTAAGTATCTAACAGCAGGGGGCCCCTTTTGGAAAGGGGGGTCTGGCCAATTGCCCTGTTTTCCCCCCCTAACGCCGTCCTGCCTATGTGCTATGCCACCATTTAGTAAACCTCAGGGGGCACAGGCAGGAGCAGCAATCTGTGCTCCTGCCCATACTCTGTTCTCTGCGGCCCTTTTCATAAAGTGTAGAGTCCATACTCCTCTGAAAGTCAACAGTGTGGAGAATAGTGAATTTAAACCGCACAGGAAAATCTGTGCTTTAGGGGATTATATCTCTAGTAAAAATTAAATAAAAAATACATTAGAAAAAGTAATATTAGGCCATTTGGGACATTTAAAAAAGAATAACTAAACCTAAGTAGAATTTTAATAAGATGTCCCTGTTTTTAGTGTATACCAATAAATTACAGTTTTATACACTGCACACGCCTCACTTCCCCTCATTTTCCATGAATTTAGATGTCCCTAATGCCCTAATAATGTTTTTTCTAAAATACTTTATTAATGGATTTTGTATTTTTATTAGTTTCCCCTCCCTAAAGCGCTTAAAATTGACATTTCCATACATCGCTGACTGTTCAGCGGTGTGCGGAGTCTGGGCTGTAGACTATTTGTGAATGAGGCCGCAGCAGCACGTGCGGGCAGGAGTGCATATTGCTGCTCCTGCCCGTACCCCCTGGAAGATTACTAACTCGTGGTATAGCACATGGGTACTGCCTGCTCCGCCAAGCTAAAAGCTGACATGCAAGACTCTTAGCTTAGCAGAGTGGGCAGAAGCAGGAGCCTGCTCCACTCAGCTAATCCTGGCATAGCACATGGGTGGTTGTCAGCAATGTACAGAAATGTGAATTTTAAGCGCACAGGGAAAGCTGCACTTTAGGGAGGGTAAACTGTAATAAAAATAATTTTTCTCAAACGTTTAGTTATTCTTTATAATGCATTATAATAATAATTTGTATGGCTCTGGTACAGAGAAAAAAAAATGTAACTTGTCTTAAACGTTGAATATATGCAGCTCTGGAAATCATGGAGTCCATAGTTGGGCCTTTAGTAAAGGTCAACATATTTCTTCAAATTTACTCTACTCCTAAAATATTCTTTCTGTAATTAAAGAGGACTTTTAATTGAGGGTCATTTCCTTTATATCACTTGGGAATATATGATTGTAAAGGCATTCTGGAAGGGCATGCTGGAGTCTCAAAAGCAGGTGGACTTAACTAGAATGGTCAATCCTAGTGTGTGCCTTCTCCTACTGGAAAAAAAAACTAATATTCTTCTAAATTAGAAAGATCCCAAAACTCAAACTATTTCTGTCTGGGTGATTCTGCTGAAATCAAACTTCATAATGTATAAAACAGGTTATCAGGCTCTCGGAAAAAAACATAGAATATCTAACTGTGGATAGGTAGTTTCTCTCTCGTGAGTCTAGTTGTTCTTGGGGCTTCTTCTTCTTCTTTTTTTTTTTGGGGGGGGGGGATTTTCATTTGTAACTCTCGATGATAATTTTCTTTTTTTTAGAGAAGAGTTATTAGACACCATGTTGTAGTTGTACTATGGCTGGTGTGCATGATTCTATTCCAGGAGGATTATATGGATTATAACGCCACATCCCATATTTAGGCATCACGTATGTACATGTCAGATTTTTGGTCTGCAAAAAAGTGGTGGTGTTCCCACTCCTGTCAATAGAAAGGGCTATTCTCATTTGCAAAATCGGACAAGTATATACCTTGTGGTGAAATGCTCTGATTGGGGACTCATATTCATGAAAAAAATGGTTGTGTGAGTATCCCCACTGACTTGTTTAATAAACAGATAGCATACTGAAGAAAAACGCTGTCATGTGCATAGCAGCTTACTGTGCTGCCACTGTGTACATGTCCTTGACAAGCAAATTTGTCCGAATCAGCCGCCTGATTAAATTCTGACCAAAATTTATCCTAACCAAATTGAAAGTCCTTTAGGGCTGTTTCACACGAGCGGATGCCGTGCGTGGCATCCGCTCCGTGAAAGAGTGCCAAGACCCGATGCAGACTGCAGAGGCACGGAGCATTAACATGACTGATAATGACCCTCTCCTGGAGTTAATTTTGCTCAAGATTCCAGAGTAACTTCACTTCCAAACAAAATGACCTACAGTAGCTATCCATTTTCTACCAGCAGCCTAACTTCTTATACTACTGAAATGGAGATACACCGACCCTTTCAATAACACTCTGGAGAAGGTTCACCAAATGTACAGGATGGAGAAACTGGCAGGTTGGGAAAACAAAAATAGGGGTCTCTTCCCTAAAATCTGGCAACCTTAGATTAATCAAACAAACAACTTGGGCTACTTTCACACTGGTGTTTCTGGGTCCGTTTGTGAGATCCGTCCAGGGCTCTCACAAGCGGTCCAAAACGGATCAGTTTAGCCCCAATGCATTCTGAATGTATAAGGATCCGCTCAGAATGTATCAGTTTGCCTGCCTGCTTGCAGTGTTTTGATGTCCGCCCGACGATACAGAGCCAAATGGATCCGTCCTGACTTACAATGTCACTGACACAAATATGGTGCAATTGAAAACGGACCCGCCTCCCATTGACTTTCAGTGTAAGTCAAAACGGATCCGTTTGCATTATCATGAATAAAAAAAAATAATAATAAAAAAAAAATAATATATATATATATATATATATATATATTTTTGTTTTGTTCATGGTAATGCAAACGGATCCGTTCTGAACGGATACAAGCGTTTGCATTATAGGTGCGGATCCGTCTGTGCAGATACCAGACGGATCCGCACCTAACGCAGGTGTGAAAGTAGCCTTAAAGCCATGTGTGGTTACATCTCAAAAGACTTCACCAGCTCCCCTTGTTTCTTAGGCTACTTTCACACCTGTGTTAGGTGTGGATTCGTCTGGTATCTGCACAGACGGATCCGCACCTATAACGCAAACACTTGTATCCGTTCAGAACGGATCCGTTTGCATTACCATGAACAAAACAAAAACAAAAACAAAAATATATATATTTTTTTGTTCATGATAATGCAAACTGATCCGTTTTGACTTACACTGAAAGTCAATGGGAGGCGGGTCCGTTTTCAATTGCACCATATTGTGTCAGTGAAAACGGATCCGTCCCCATTGACTTACATTTTGGTGTCCGCTTTCAGAGCAGAATGGAGGCTGAAAGGAGGCAAACTGATGCATTCTGGACGGATCCTTATCCATTCAGAAGGCATTGGGGCTAAATTGATACGTTTTGGACCGCTTGTGAGAGCCCTGAAACGGATCTCACAAACGGACCCAGAAACGCCAGTGTGAAAGTAGCCTTAGACAAACTCTCTTAGCTCACACCTGAAAAACCCATCATACAATCTACTGTAGTTCTTAACAGAGGCTGCCACAAGGCAGTATTCTAAATGTTACAAACTATTGTATGCTGAAAGTTTTTCTTTTATTTTATTCAAATGCTATCTTTTTTTGTTTCAATATCCTTTATTTGTGAAGTACTGGATTGGAAGATTGTTTTATAATAATTTCACAATGTTTGTGTCGTATATGATATGGGAAAATATGACAAGAGACTGGACAAAGGAAAAAGTTTGGCTAAATCTCACATTACCATCTGGATGTTCATATGGAATCCAGTGATGTTTAGCATTCTGATATTCAAAGAATGGGTCCCATTGTCTGCACTGTTCTTCTCTAAAGTCCTCATAATCGTCACATTCTTCAATATTACATAGCTGCAGTTCATAGCTTGGTCCTACACACGAACGACCTCCATTCGATGGGCTAAATATAAAACAGTATAAGTTTGAGCACTGCAATTCCATATTATTCTTAATTCAGTTAAATGGTTTTAAAGAGGACCTTTCACCGCTCCTGACATGCCTATTTTAATAGCTCCATGCATTCCACATGAAGTAACAATTCTGGAGCCTCTATTCTTATGGCTCTATGTTGAGCCATTCCTTTATTATTTCTACTAGAAGTTATGAATGAATTGCTATTAGCCTTCAGTAAGGGTACAGCGTGGAGGTAACCAGTTTGGGGGGCAGTCTGAAAATGGCAGCCCTGATTAGATAGTGTGTCTGTGGAGGTACACCCCCCCAACTGGATATCTCCCCTCTGTACCCTTACTGAAGGTTAATAGCAATTAATTTACAACTTATAGTGCAAATAATAAAGGAATGGCACAACATACAGTCATAAGAATAGATGCTCCAGAATTGTTAGTACGTGGGGAATGTATGTAGCTATTAAAATAGGCAGTTTAGGAGTGGTTAAAGGTCCTCTTTAACATTAACAATGAAAACATGGGAGTTTCACTGGTGTTAATCCTTTACAGATTGTATAGCATTAGAAACAATGTTCACAACAAAACTAAGAAGAAGAGGAGGACAAGCAAAACATGTGCGCCACCAGGGCCGTTGCTAGGTTAAAAAATTTGGGGCCTGCGCCCCTAATGTTTTGTCCCAGGCCCCGAATGTCCTGCCTTGCATGCTAGATACAACTGTATTGTCATCCTCAGGACAGCAATACAATTGAATCTAATGCACTGGAAGATTTGAAGGATATGTGGTGACATCACAGGTCATGTGACCAGCAAAACAGGCAGTGGTTGAGAAGTACCTGGGATGATGTCACCATCATGTGACCATTGCAAAAGATGACGGCAGTAAAGAGGAGAAGACATGGTGGAAGAAGTTGTGGTGAGATCTGCTACATGAGGAGAGGTAAGTGAAGAGAGAGGCAGAGCAATGCTGGGAGTTGTGGTTATTTAACTGGGACTGTATGTTATGGCTGAATGAAGGGATGTTATTTACATGGGACTGTATGTTGATGGCGGCTGTGGGAGGGAGTGATGTTATTTACATGAGACTGAATGTTGAGGGGGCAATGTTATTTACATGGGACTGTATGTTAAAGGTGGCTGGTGGGGGGAATGGTGTTATTTACATGGGACTGAATGTTGAGTGGGTGATATTTACATGAGATTGCATGTTGGATGTGGCTGGGGAGGAGGTTATGTTATTTACATGGGACTGTATTTTAGAAGGGGCTGGAGAGATGATGTGATGTTATTTACAAGGGAGTCTATGGCGGAGAGAGGGAAATAGTGTTATTTACATGGGACTATATTTTGGAGGGGCAGAAGGGAGGGAAGTGATGTTATTTACATAGGACTGTATTTTGGAGGGGGCAGGAGAAATGGTGTGATGTTATGTACATGGGTATGTATGGTGGACAGAGGAATATAATTACAGGGGGCA
Source organism: Bufo gargarizans (assembly GCF_014858855.1). Taxonomy (NCBI): domain Eukaryota; kingdom Metazoa; phylum Chordata; class Amphibia; order Anura; family Bufonidae; genus Bufo; species Bufo gargarizans. Next base: position 426,180,891 of record NC_058081.1, on the reverse strand, counting down.
TTATAAATACTGGGGGCACTTCAGGGTGACCATTATAACAATAGGGGGCAGTATAAATACTGGGGGCACTGTAGGGGTATTATAAATCCAGGGGATATTACTACTGGGGGCTCTATAGGAGGGACATATAGATCTGCCATATTTCTACTAAGAGCACTATGGGGGGCCTAATTACTACTGAGGGGTCTGTAGAAAACTATTACCACTGGGGGAAAAATAGGAGGCTTTATTTCTACTGGGTGCTCTGTGAGGGCATTATTAATACTGGAGGGCACTTCTACTAATGGGGGAAATCTTGGGGAGCATTATCAAAGATGGGGGCACTGTAGGGGCAGTGTTACTAATGGGGGCATTCTAGAAGAGAATTACTATTGCTGGGACTATGAGGAGCACTATTATTATGAGGCACTCATATTTCTTCAGGAGAGTATTTGGTGGTATTTGGGAGCACAGCGAGCAGCAGAATAACATTGTGGGGACTCCAGGTTGGGGGATGATGATAGAAATGTGGGGAAGCTAAGACGTCTGTGTGTTACACTATGCAGAGACGAGTCGCGGCTGAGAGAAGTTATACGAAAATTATGACAGAGAAGATCTACATCTTAGGAGATGTCACCTGGAGGCCCTGGATGTGACAGGTATGTGCTGCTGTACAGCAAGAGACTTAGAAAACTAGGCCATATTCATTGGGGATTGGGCTCCGGATCTTTTGAGACTCTAGCAACGCCCCCGTGTGCCACATAAGACCTACAATAAATAATTAGGTACCGCCCAAATAAGTCACCTAGGATGGTATTCAGTACTATCCAGATATGGAGAACAAGCCCTAAGTGAAAGTTGAGGGCAAAGGCGTCATGTGAGTGGGAGAGAGAGGAGGACTATGGAAGTCATAAGGTATCAAACATGTCCTTTTTGTCAGTACAGTCGTGGCCAAAAGTTTTGAGAATGACACAAATATTAGTTTTCACAAAGTTTGCTGCTAAACTGCTTTTAGATCTTTGTTTCAGTTGTTTCTGTGATGTAGTGAAATATAATTACACGCACTTCATACGTTTCAAAGGCTTTTATCGACAATTACATGACATTTATGCAAAGAGTCAGTATTTGCAGTGTTGGCCCTTCTTTTTCAGGACCTCTGCAATTCGACTGGGCATGCTGTCAATCAACTTCTGGGCCAATTCCTGACTGATAGCAACCCATTCTTTCATAATCACTTCTTGGAGTTTGTCAGAATTAGTGGGTTTTTGTTTGTCCACCCGCCTCTTGAGGATTGACCACAAGTTCTCAATGGGATTAAGTTCTGGGGAGTTTCCAGGCCATGGACCCAAAATGTCAACGTTTTGGTCCCCGAGCCACTTAGTTATCACTTTTGCCTTATGGCACGGTGCTCCATCGTGCTGGAAAATGCATTGTTCTTCACCAAACTGTTGTTGGATTGTTGGAAGAAGTTGCTGTATTTATTCATGGCTGTGTTTTTGGGCAAAATTGTGAGTGAGCCCACTCCCTTGGATGAGAAGCAACCCCACACATGAATGGTCTCAGGATGCTTTACTGTTGGCATGACACAGGACTGATGGTAGCGCTCACCTTTTCTTCTTTTCTTCTCCGGACAAGTCTCCTGATGCCCCAAACAATCGGAAAGAGGCTTAATCGGAGAATATGACTTTGCCCCAGTCCTCAGCAGTCCATTCACCATATTTTCTGCAGAAGATCAATCTGTCCCTGATGTTTTTTTTGGAGAGAAGTGGCTTCTTTGCTGCCCTTCTTGACACCAGGCCATCTTCCAAAAGTCTTTGCCTCACTGTGCGTGCAGATGCGCTCACAACTGCCTGCTGCCATTCCTGAGCAAGCTCTGCACTGGTGGCACTCCGATCCCGCAGCTGAATCCTCTTTAGGAGACGATCCTGGGGCTTGCTGGACTTTCTTGGATGCCCTGAAGCCTTCTTAACAAGAATTGAACCTCTTACCTTGAAGTTCTTGATGATCCTATAAAATATATTAATTTCTATATATCCTTGATGACATATTGGATAAAGGGTTCAACGGTGGGCACAATTATTGGTGGCAGTGCCAATGCAAAATAGCCCAGCAATGGAGAAAAATACTTACATAAACAAGGTGGATCCAGTGCCAGCAGCCACCTCCTCTTCTCTGCAATGGTATCTCTGTTTCTTCTGGGTGGACAGAGTGACAATGCTGGCGCATGGGCAGTACAGAGCCCATGCACTGATGATATTCTGTACATTAGTGCGTCTGCATCAGTCGCATAAGTGAACATGCAGACACCAGACTTCTGGGCCCGGTGTGATTACTCGTAACTGCCTGGCCACGTTAGTAAAAGTGGGAGGGACGTGGCCTACCAGAGAATGAGCAGAGCCTCCTGGTGCAATAGCTATGCCCTTGTTGTACCAAGGAGGTAATTTTCAGATTATAAAGTGCTGTCTTGTACACATTCTGGCCACATTTGGAGATGGGAACAACCCCTGACATGTGCAGCTGGTATGTCAGCTGGTTTTATAGCGATATGTGGCGACAGATGCCCTTTAAATATTTTGATAAAGCAAAATAATGTGTGTCCCAACAAAGATGAAGATAAACCAATAACTGACCAGAGGGTAAAATTAGCTACTTAGGCGTACACATATCGCATACATGGAAAGTATAGGAAAAGTGACATTTATGCATAATAACTACTATATTACAGGGCAGCTGTTTTGGCCTCTGCAGATAAAACAAATAGGAAAAAAACATGCTTTGACTTATTGTGTCATGGCGGTGGGTGTGTCAAAAGATTTTACTTTGGGCTAAGCCTAAGAGAATTATCTCTGCAATCCACTGGTAGTTACCCTTTAACAGAGTTTCACCATACAGAGTTTCAGCGTAGGATCGAGACACAGGAAGAGTTAACTTTGGAGAGAGCTTGTCTTTAACCATGATCATTTCTACAATGGACCCTAGGCGCTGAAATTTCCCAACTTTAGAGGACAGGTATGCAGGTAATGTCCTTTGACCCCACAGCATGCACAAACCCTCTCTGTGTTTGTGCGGACGCTCCTCAGATAATCAGATTTTATCCAGCTGCATAGACTCCGGAGCTAGTGGTGCAGGAGTTGGAAAAATAGGTGCCAGTTTAGGAATTTTCCTTAGAGTAGTCTCTGAAAAAGAGTTCAGTATAAGTGACCAGGGTAATCAGTTTATCCAAGGTAGATGGGATGTCACGACATGCCAGTTCATCTTTTATGCGACCTGAGAGACCCTCCCAGAAAGCTGCCATCAAGGCCTCACTGTTCCAAGATACAATAGTTCTGAGACAAGTGTACAGAATTGTATGGTATACTGCGCAACCATGAGATTAATCATGTGGAGGCGCAGGATGGAGGAGGTGGCTGAAGTAATATGGTCAGGTTCCTCAAAGATAATGCAAAAGGTAGCCAGGTATTCCTGTAGGTTGCTGGTCAAAGGGTCACTGCACTCAGAGAGGGGAGTGGCCCAGGCGAGTCCTTCATGAGACAGGACAGTGACAAATATGTTTTTTTTAGACCTGTCAGCAGGGAACTGGTGGGTCTGAAGCTCAATGTGAATGGTGCATTGATTCAGGAAACCTTGGCATAAACTGGGGTCTCCTTCATAGGGGGAGTGGCAGATGCAGGCTGGAGCCAGTAACTGGCAGATGTGGCAATGCAGATGCTGTGACTTGAGGTGACAGTACTGGCTGGGTAGCAGTTAAGAAGTCCAGGCAGGTGAAAATGGAGTGTAGATACTGCAGAAGTTGCTCTTGGCAACCACTCTGAATGGTTATCTCCTTAAAGATATAGGACAGGCACATATTTTGTGGGCCTGGAGGTTTTATGGCATTAGCAAACTGTTATGGCAGTGGGTGTGGAGCCACTGTGTCAACCAACATCTTTGACTTTGGGCTAGTCCTAGCAGTCTTCTGGTACCCACCCTCTACCCGCTGTACAGGGATCAGATAAAATTGTACTATGGGGCAGACTGCGGTATTGGCAGACAGAGTACAAGTAAAATAAATGGGCAAGGGTCAGTACAAGGGCAAACAAATACTAGCAAGCACCCTACCACTGCAGAAGGTACCTTGGGTTGGTGAAGATTAGGGTGCACATGCACTGGCCCTTAAAGAAGCATACACATGCACCTACGGCAAGAGTGGAAAGACGTTGCTTGCAAGAGCAGGCTGCTTCATGCCAAGATGGAGGACAAGATGGATAACTCCGTCAGCTGGGCCCGCTGCAAGGAAGCTGAGGAAGAATTGAAAGTCTGGGCCGCTGCAGAAGATGCCCGCTTGGTATAGCAGAGCAGCAGGCCCGGGACGCTGATATATAAATATATAACTCCTGGAATGACATAGTTTCTGGATAAATTATTATACTCTGAATACTCCTTTCTAAGAATGCTGTACCTTTAGACTACAGCTCATTAACAATGAAAAGATATCATGTACATGTAACTGCTATGGCCAAATGCAGGCCGCAGCAGTGGAATCATAATGGACAGAACAGTACACAAAGAAAATGAAAAGGAGCAGCTGGTAAAGAAAAAGGCTGGCAGCAGGGCCCAGAGCAGAATCAGTAAGACGCAGTTCATCACTTGAATTTTGGCGAAAAATTTGTGTAAAGTTATACAAATGTGGAGATCTAATAACTATGTATAAATATATCAGGGGTCAGTACTGAGATTTCTCCCATCATCTACAGGTCCTTCTAAAATTAGCATATTGTGATAAAGTTCATTATTTTCTGTAGTGTACTGATAAACATTAGACTTTGATATATTTTAGATTCATTGCACACAACTGAAGTAGTTCAAGCCTTTTATTGTTTTAATATTGATGATTTTGGCATACAGCTCATGAAAACCCCAAATTCCTAGGGAGGCCCAGGATGCTTCCATAGCGGCTTTAAGCTCATCCAGAGTGTTGGGTCTTGCATCTCTCAACTTTCTCTTCCCAATATCCCACAGATTCTCTATGGGGTTCAGGTCAGGAGAGTTGGCAGGCCAATTGAGCACAGTAATACCATGGTCAGTAAACCATTTACCAGTGGTTTTGGCACGGTGAGCAAGTGCCAGGTCGTGCTGAAAAATGAATTCATCTCCATAAAGCTTTTCAGCAGGTGGAAGCATGAAGTGCTCCAAAATCTCCTGATAGCTAGCTGCATTGACCCTGCCCTTGATAAAACACAGTGGACCAACACCAGCAGCTGACATGGCACCCCAGACCATCACTGACTGTGGGTACTTGACACTGGACTTCAGGCATTTTGGCATTTCCCTCTCCCCAGTCTTCCTCCAGACTCTGGCACCTTGATTTCCGAATGACATGCAAAATTTGCTTTCATCCGAAAAAAGTACTTTGGACCACTGAGCAACAGTCCAGTGCTGCTTCTCTGTAGCCCAGGTCAGGCGCTTCTGCCGCTGTTTCTGGTTCAAAAGTGGCTTGACCTGGGTAATGCGGCACCTGTAGCCCATTTCCTGCACACACCTGTACACGGTGGCTCTGGATGTTTCTACTCCAGACTCAGTCCACTGCTTCCGCAGGTCCCCCAAGGTCTGGAATCGGTCCTTCTCCACAATCTTCCTGAGGGTCCGGTCACCTCTTCTCGTTGTGCAGCGTTTTCTGCCACACTTTTTCCTTCCCACAGACTTCCCACTGAGGTGCCTTGATACAGCACTCTGGTAACAGCCTATTCGTTCAGAAATTTCTTTCTGTGTCTTACCCTCTTGCTTGAGGGTGTCAATGATGTCCTTCTGGACAGCAGTCAGGTCGGCAGTCTTACCCATGATTGCGGTTTTGAGTAATGAACCAGGCTGGGAGTTTTTAAAAGCCTCAGGAATCTTTTGCAGGTGTTTAGAGTTAATTAGTTGATTCAGATGATTAGGTTAATAGCTCGTTTAGAGAACCTTTTCATGATATGCTAATTTTTTTTGATAGGAATTTTGGGTTTTCATGAGCTGTATGCCAAAATCATCAATATTAAAACAATAAAAGGCTTGAACTACTTCAGTTGGTGTGTAATGAATCTAAAATATATGAAAGTCTAATGTTTATCAGTACATTACAGAAAATAATGAACTTTATCACAATATGCTAATATTTTTTGAAGGACCTGTATTTATCGTCAGGACTGTGACTGTGACAAGGGGACATCCTCTGCGTCTGGAGGAAAGAAGGTTTGAACACAAACATAGAAGAGGATTCTTTACGGTAAGAGCAGTGAGACTATGGAACTCTCTGCCTGAGGAGGTGGTGATGGTAACATAGTAACATAGTACATAAGGCCGAAAAAAGACATTTGTCCATCCAGTTCGGCCTGTTATCCTGTAAGCTGATCCAGAGGAAGGCAAAAAAAAAAAAACAGTGAGGTAGAAGCCAATTTTCCTCACTTTCTTCCAATTCCTTCCCGACTCCATTCAGGCAATCAAAATAACTCCCTGGATCAATGACCCCTCTCTAGTAGCTATAGCCTCTAATATTATTACACTGCAGAAATACATCCAGGCCCAGCTTAAACTTGTTTAGGCTGGGTTCACACGAGATTTCCCGCCGGGTGCAATGCGTGAGGTGAACGCATTGCACCCACACTGAATCCGGACCCATTCATTTCTATGGGGCTGTGCACATGAGCGGTGATTTTCACGCATTGCTTGTGCGTTGCGTGAAAATCGCAGGATGCTCTATACTGTGCGTTTTTCACGCAACGTAGGCCCCATAGGGACTGCATGAAAATCGCAAGCATCCGCAAGCAAGCGATTTTCACGCATGGTTGCTAAGATGAAAGTCTATTCACTGTATTATTCTCCCCTATAACATGGTTATAAGGGAAAAAAATTGCATTCTTTAATACAGAATGATTAGGAGAAGGTCAACTGAGGGTTAAAAAAAATATAATAATTTACTCACCTCCTCCAATTGATCGCGTAGCTGCCGATCCCTTCTTACGTCTTTAATCATGAGCTGCCAGCTAAAGGACCTGTGGTGACGTCGCATCACATGATCCAATCACATGGTCCATCCATCATGGTTGGAGGAGGTGAGTTAATATTTTTTATTTTTTAACCCTTAATTGACCTTCTACTAAGCATTCTGTATTAAAGAATGCTATTATTTTCCCTGATAAACCTGTTATAAGGGGAAATAATTACATCTACACAACCTTGAACCCAAACCTGAACTTCAGTGAAGAAGTTCGGGTCTGGGTACCACATTCAGTTTTTTATCACGCGTGTGCAAAACGCATTGCACTCGCGTGATAAAAACGAAACGGAACGCAATCGCAGTAAAAAATTACTGAAATTGCATACCTACTCGCGCGGGTTTGCCGCAGTGCACCCGGGACGCATACTGAGCCAAAATGTGACGCCCGTGTAAGCCCAGCCTTAGTTAACTCACCATCACCACCTCCTCAGGCAGAGAGTTCCATAGTCTCACTGCTCTTACCGTAAAGAATCCTCTTCTACGTTTGTGTTCAAACCTTCTATCCTCCAGGCGCAGAGGATGTCCCCTCGTCACAGTCACCGTCCTGGGGATAAACAGATGATGGGAGAGATCTCTGTACTGACCCCTGATATATTTATACATAGTAATTAGATGTCCCCTTAGTATCTTTTTTCTAAAGTGAATAACCTTAATGTTGATAATCTTTCAGGGTACTGTAGTTGCCCCATTCCAGTTATTACTTTAGTTGCCCTCCTCTGGACCTTCTCTAGCTCTGCTATGTCTGCCTTGTTCACAGAAGAGCAGAACTGTACACAATACTCCATGTGTGGTCTGACCAATGATTTGTAATTTGGTAGGACTATGTTCTTATCACAGGCATCTATGCCCCTTTTGATGCAACCCATAATTTTATTGGCCTTGGCAGCAGCTGCCTGACACTGGTTTTTCCAGCTTAGTTTGCTGTTCACTAAAATGTCAAAAAGTTCAAGAGGGGCCTGGATGTATTTCTGGAGTGTAATAATATTACAGACTATAGCTACTAGAGAGGGGTCGTTGATCCAGGAAGTTATTCTGGCTGGAGTCAAGAAAGAACTTTATTCCCCTTAAGTGGGGAAAATTGGCTTCTACCTCACAGGTGTTTTTTTGCCTTCCTCTGGATCAACTTGCAGGATATCAGGCTGAACTGGATGGACAGATGTCTTTTTTCGGCCTTATAAACTATGTTACTAATACACCAAATTTTCAAACAAAATATGAGCCACTTTGATAAATGTTTAGACATCCTGGCCTAAATTTGTTTTAGATATATTAAGTAGAATTAGTAAATATACAGCAATTTTTCAAACAAATCGGTCTGTGATGACTAAACTACTGTCCTAATACTGTAAAGCCAGGAACGTGGGTGGCACAACAACGTGGGGCAAATTTACTAATCCTGTAGACAGTGTAAATGTATGCATAATATCAGGCATTCATTTTTATTTTATTTTTGTTTTCTCAGCAAATACCATATATACTTACAAAACAAATTGAAAGAATCTTCTGCCATGTGTGAAAATCAAGATTGTATAAACACCCAACTCCATTGCTTTTTGCCTCTGCTATTACAGAAAGGCCATAGCACTCTGACAATCATGGCAGCCCCCTAAACTAGCACTTTTGGACATACAGTCAACTTTGAAATTGCAACAAAAAGAAGGACAAGCTGTAAGGTTAAAGTAGCAGGTGTTACTAAGGTCTGCAAATTACCAAATTTTCAAGCAACTAGCTCCACTGTGGTATGTGGGAGGGGCATAAAACCCAATTGAAAACCCAAAAAATCGGAACAAGTAGTATGGGATGATTAGGAGATGCAGCGTAATAGACGTTTGTTTAGAGAACATTGCGTGAGCACAACAAGGCACATGCCATGTTATCATCAGTGGGGAGGAGGGAGGGAAGAGCGGAGGCAGCGCCAGATGTGTAGTACAGTATAAAGTAATTAAAGTAATACAAAAGTAATGCACTTACCAGAGTGTGTTGTGAGGAGTCACAACACCTTGAAGAGCCCTGCTGGTAAATAAACCCGAACAGCATCCGGGGAGTGCCTTGCTGCAGCCTTGGTTCCAGGACGCATTTATAGATTAAATGCGGGAGAAATGTAAAGTAAATAAAAAAAAAAAAGAACTGCTTATTCCTTTTTTTGGTGCTGCTAGGCTGGATATATCACGCAGGTAGTAGAGTAAAGTAGTATTTTACTTGTCTACGCGTTTTGAGGGAATTAGATCCTCTTCTTCAGGACAATACACTATTAACATTAATAGTGTATTGTCCTGAAGAAGAGGGTCCAATTCCCTCGAAACATGTAGACAAATAAAATACTACTTTTTACTCTACTACCTGCGTGATATATCCAGCCTAGCAGTGCCAAAAAAAGGAATAAGCAGTTCCAGTTTTTTCTCTTTTTATCTACTTTACATTTTATCATCAGTGGCCACACAGTGGAGGAGGAGGGAAAACATCCCTCCTTTCCCACTGTCACATGGGCGGCTACTGCATCCAAAGAAAATGTGGAACTTGTAGCAACAGGTTGGTCGCAAGCCTGCAGGGTGTGCACATGTAAGAGAGCTTCCAGCCTGCCCTGCACTATACGTAATGCTGTCATGTTCTGACAGCCCTTCAAAAGCTATTAAGTCCCCACTGTTTAGTGCTGTGAGGGTGGTAAAGAATATCCAGTGTAAGTTGCTGTAGGTGAAAACCTATTTTAACCCTTTATTTTCTCTTATCACAGTCTACTTACAATTTGCTTTTTATATTACGAACTATCAGCTATTCAGCCATTTATAGAAGTATCCTCCCCAACTTGTATATGGTAATGTGAATTCCACTGACAGTATAGGATTTCCTGTATAGGGGTTGCGGTTCTGTAAGATTCCAGAATCTCCCCCATACATAGATGATGATGTTGACTGGACGTTGTTAGTGACCTCAAGCTTTACCGCGCATTGGTTTTACTATGCAAGTTGTTTGTGCTAGAAATTTCCATTCAATTATCATACTCTAGGTATCATACATCCTGTAAACATTTTTTATTATTATGTCTCTAGCACTAACATATCCTGCATTACTTTAAAGATATTTTCATCACGCCTTTATAGAAGTAAAACATTGGTGAATGCTACAATTGCCAGCGTAACTATAAATGACCGAGTCACTTATTAATGTGAGGCACATGGTGTTATTACTGTACTTTAGTACCTCCATGTGCTTCACAATAATAAGTGACCTCAATCAAGTACCTCCTCATATAATGAGCAATAGAGATGAGTGAATTTTTTATTTTATTTTTTTAATTAGCTTAGATCCAAATTTATTTGCAGCGAAATCGTGTTAAAAACGCCTATTTCCTGGCTGCTGAGAGCCTTTATAGTGGTGTAGAACACTGTGCCTTGTAGTAACACACATAGGGAGTCTGCTTTATTAGTGAAATAATACTGTGAGTCCGTATGATATGCAGATGACAGGTGTCACTCTTAGAATCACTGCACACTTCACTTATTTGGGCAGTCACGGGGACGATACTGACCAAATAACTTAAGTGTGAACTCAGCCTTACAGGTCGATGTTAGGGGCAGGTATAAAGAATCGTGCAGAGTCCCAAGATCCTACTGTAGTGTGAGAGCGCAGTCCTTTTACACCGTCGTCAGCTGATTCCGCATAGATGTCTACAGAACCTGTTCTATTAAGCGCTTATACAAGTGGAGCCCCCTGACAGAGTGGAGAGGGTGTCAGCAGTAAGTTTGTGTTGACGACACTGATTATTTTGCACTTCCTCTGATCCGTCAGAACAATAACCCACAAAAAATGGTTCCTGTCTTCACTCGGTCAGCATTTGCTCAATAATCCATCACTATTGCTAATGCCCCCCAAAAAAACAGGAGTGGATGTAAAACAGATGACCCGTGAATGGAATATTTGCATGTCTTCTGTGTTTTGTACCCATTCCTGCTTTTTGCTACCAAATCATAAGACATTTCTGATGGGACCTTACAGGCCTTACAGCTGCTTCACAGACAGGATTAATTGTGTGTCTCATTTTTCCTTCCTTCTGACAGATCAGAAGAAAGGTCAAATAAATGATAATGTCAGCCAGGCTGAAAGGCAAAATAGTGGACGAGTCAAGAAGTGGAGAGCGTGAGAACAGCATGAGAAGTCCACAGAGTTGCCCAATGACAGGGTCTGGATTTGAAAGCAGTATGAGGAGGCCACCGAGTAGCACAATGACAGAGTCTGGAGTTGGCAGCAGTATGAGGAGGGCACCGAGTGGCACAATGACCGAGTGTGGAGGTGGCGGCATCAGGAGAAAGCCACCGAGTGGCACAATAACAGAGTCTGGAGGTGGCGGATGCAGCAGCAGCCTCAGGAGAAGGGTACCGAGTGGCAAAATGACAGTCTGGAGGTGGCGGCTGCAGCAGCAGCAGCATCATGAGAAGGCCACAATAACAGAGTCTGTAGATGGCAGCAGTATGATGACGCCACCTAGTGGCACAATGATAGAGTCTATAGGTGGCGGCAGCATCAGGAGGTTGTCATTGTTGTCATGTACTTTTTGTATAATTGTTGTTTCATAATAATATATTTTCCTTACACTTTCAGACCGTAGATGGCAGCAGCATGAGGAGACCACAGAGTGGCAAGGTGACAATGTGGAGATGGCAGCAGCATCAGGAGACCACAGAGTGGCAAGGTGACATAGTGTGGACATGGTAGCAGCATCAGGAGACCACAGAGTGACAAGGTGACATAGTTTGGAGGTGGCGGCAGCATCAGGAGGCTACAGAGTAGCAAGGTGACATAGTGTGGATATAGCAGCAGCATAAGAAGGCGACAGAGCGGCAAGTTGACATAATGTGGAGATGGCAGTAGCAGCAGCAGCATTAGGAGGCCACAGAGTGGCAAGGTGACATAGTTTGGAGATGGCAGCAGCAGCTGCATCAGGACTGGTAAAATAGTGGGCGGCAATACCAGTACCTGCTGACAAAGGTGGGTGCAAGAAGGAGCACTTGGCATCAGGCGGGTTGCAGCATCAAAGTAGTAGCTGAGGTAGGTAGTCAGAAGAAACCAGTCTCTTTTATAAAAGTGTTTGTGTGGCACCATGGATGATCTAGTCTGATGCATCAGGAATTGGTGGCGACCCCATGTACTTCCCGTTGTCGGTCAGCCTGGCACCGATTTTCAGTTGTCGTGGAGAAAGCCAGGATTCAATTTCTTGATGCATCACACAGAGCAGTTCCTCCCCTGCCAAGGTAAACCAGGTGCAGAACAGCGTGACACCGTCGAGCCCTGCACATGTGGTATGCAGGAGGGGGCACTGTGACTTGTCCCAGCAGTGGAGTCTGACGACATGGTAGAGAATGAGGAGGCAGAGGCGGACATTGTCGTAAGACCAACGGCGTGACAACATGGAGGCGGAAGTGGCATGACCAGGCCAAGTTGCTGGTGTGGCTGTGAAGGAATCACATTCACCCAGTGGGCTGTAAATGAAGGAATCACATTCACCCAGTGGGCCGTAGTTACTGCTCCACACGTCGACGCTGCCATACACTTTGGCAGACACCGATAGGCTCAAGGACTGGCTCACCTTCTGTTCTACATATTTGTGCAGGGCTGGTACTGCCTTTTTCGAAAATAAATGACGGCTTGGGACTCTCCACCTCGGCTCGGCACAAGCCATCAGTTCTCTGAAAGGTGCGGAGTCCCAGTCTCTTGGCAATCACTTCGGTGATCGATTGCTGATGGAAAGACTAATGAAGAATAGGAGGAGCAGGAGCATCTGGACCAGCAGAAGATGGGAATGACAGACACCTCCCTTCGGCTGAGGTGGTGGAGCCTTGACTGCCTGAAACCTGGTGCGTGCCAATGGCTGATGCAGCAGTTGCTGTGGCTGGCTGGACCACCACAGCGGAGCCACGGTTCTCCCAGGCCACTGTATGGCGACGCATGTTGACGCAGGGCCATAGTGACAACATTAGCACCCTGGCCACGCTTCACCTTCTGTCCACAGATGCGACATATGGCCAAGTTTGACTCCTCTGGTGCTTTGAAAAAAAAACTGCCAGACCGCCGAGTAGGTAATTTTTTCCCCCCAACAGTCCGTACCGACTGATTGCAACCGCCACTGTCTCTGTGAACCCCTGCACCACTACTTCCTGGGCTGGTAGACTGCTGCAAAGCAGGTGGTCTACCCTGGGCATGTTTGGCTCCCGACCTCCCACTGCTGCCACCCTGCTGACTCCCAGTCACGCTATCGATTTGCTGGCTTAGCCACTGCCTGACGGGCTAGCTGCCACCCTCTTCTCCTGATGATAACGTAGCCCCTTCTTCACCCAGCTCCCAAGTGCGATCGGCTTTATCATGATCAAGTAGTGTCTGCACATCACTGATGTCCTCCTCAGCGGCCTCTGGGTCAGAAGTCTGACCACTCGCAACACAAGCTCCCATGCCACTCTTCTCATCACTACTTGCCCGCTTAGCGGAGGAAGTGGCAGAAGTCTCCTACACATCTTGGCTGGGCAGTAGCTGCTGACTGTCCTCTAGAAGCTCATCCTTAATGAAAAGTGAAGCTGAGCCTACTGCATGTAGTACTTATTGCGGTGATGAAACAGAAAAGGCCAGAGGCAGGTTGAGGACAGGTGAGGGCACAGGCCCTGCTCCCGGTACATGCCAACTAAGGGTTCTGTCTCACGAACGTAACAGGTGTCTGATGTCACTTGGGATGATATGGATGACTGAGTTAACCACTCAAGAACCGCAGGGTTGCTGGTCAAGACACGACTGCTAGATGACACCGGGAGCTCAGGCCTCTCACTGTGACTACTGCTGCCACGACCCCTTACTCTGCTGCGACCTCTGCTTCCGCCAGAAACATTCAGGCATCTGAGAATATATTTTTCTTGTTGTACTAAAATACGACCCTATACGCTTTGACCAGAAAAAAATTAAAGAGTAAAGTGCGTATACATATTTCTTGCAGTACTGAAATACGCCCCAATATGCTTTCACTAGAAATAACTGCAACACTGCAGTGCGTATGTTGGTAAGGCTGATTAGTCAGCCTGCATTTGTGGGAGGGGTGGAGGCTCTTCATATACGAGCCACACCCTCACTCACAGGTGTGTGTTTTCAGGTGCCATTCGCACACTAGCTTCTCTGGTGGTAGGATTCTTTCTTTGCAGCATGGAGCTTGTTATTTTTCTCTCTGCTACCGTAGCATGCACGCGCCATATTATGTAAGTAGGTTGGGCCGGGGCTGTCTCTCCAGGCCGGTCGGATCCGACTTTGTTAGTGAAAGGGAGGCTTCGCCTCAGAATCTGCTACCTCAGGTTTGCTCGTTTGGGCCTAAATACTTCCATTTGCTTTTCATTTTTGTTTGTTGGTAATAAGAGTTGGTTCCTATAAATCTTACAAGTTTCACTTTGCTTCGTTCGTCTCATATAAAAAGTTTCTTTACAGCAATCCGGCTGAAGTAAGAGTTACCCGGGCTGCACCTGACGTCATGTTTGGAGATCGGACGCACCGTTTATTGTTTAGGCCTTTTGCTGTAGCTGTTCCTTGCCATGTGTCCCCCCCCCCCCTCTTTTCCCCCCGCTACCACCATCTTTAAACTTCATGAATTTCACTTTCGTAAGCCGTGGGCTCCCCAGGATACAGCAAAGTCACAGACATGGAAGCAACACTGACACCAGCTTTATATGCAAGAATGTAAGCCTGCTGGCGTACACAGCAGAGCCTACAAGTCGTACTGTGCCGCTATAGAAGACACACCTAACGGGTGGCAGACGCAGCAGAGCCTGCAAGTCAATTACTGCGCTGCAGTCCAGTACAGTAAGGCCTAACAAAGCTATAACCCTATCTAACTAGCGCGTACAAGGCCTAGGCTAGTCTCTGTTACTTTAGGCGCCAAACAGTAAAGTACAATTGGTAATCAGGTGTACTGACCTACATCCGTTCTGGGCCCTAGGATGCCGCTTACCCGGGATGGCCACCAAGCTCTCAGCAACCGTGCGGCCTTGCTTGATGCTAAGGTTTTCTGCCCATACACTGGAACTGGTCTTCCTGGGACAACCTCTCTTTCAAAGTGCTGGATCCAGACAGGGGACAGCAGATACTCTCCTTCCTTTGAGTATCCATTCACTGCCGGACATCTGCAAGCCAGGATGGAATCGGATTCAGCCCCTCACAGCACAATCCTTCCACCATGTCAGATCAACACTTACTGGTTCACCCAGAAGCATGCTGACTGTGCTGCAAAACAGCGGCCTTTAGTGCCCGGAATGCCAAATGACAGCTCCAGTACAATTTAAACATAAATATACAGGCAGAGCTTATCCACAATCTCATACTTTCATGCTCCGCTGTTATCCTGAGCGGCATTTACACTTTTGGCTTTTATTTAATGTCTTATGCTGCATCCGCACATCCTTACTGTACTGCACTTTTCTACTCTTGGTTCGTATTCACTCAGATTGGTCTCACATTCAAGCTGCACTCACCTGTTGGCTGTTACATCTCATTCCGTCCCCAGCCGACAGCCAGATCCGTATTACATGCCTGTTATCACATGTTGTATACTCGGCTTACAGCCATAGCTGCTACTGTTACTCCATTTTCATGCTCTGGACGCACCACCCTGGTGTTCACACCTTGCTCCACTCACAACCAGAGCTGCGTTTATACCAATTTTCATGCTCTGCTTATACCCAAAGTTGTGTTCACACTTCTACTGCTACACCAGGTTGTATACCCCACTCAACAAAGCCGCTTTCCATGTCTGCGGTCACATCAAGTTAATATTCTGTTCACATCCAAAGCTGCGTCCGCATGTCTGCTTTTCACATCTTGTCCTATACTCCTTTCACTACTAGAGCTGCGTCCACATGTCTGCTTTCGCATCACGTCAATACTCTGCTCACTTTCAGGTTGCATTTATACGTCTGCTTTATACCATGCTTTTCATGCGCTACCCATACTCAGAGCTGCGCATATACCATGTTTTTAGGTACCACTCACATCCAAAGCTGCATTCACCCATTTGTTGTTACATCATGTGTTGTACTCTGCTCCCACTCAAAGCTGCATTCTCCTGTTTATTGCTACATCATGGTTTTGCTCAATCTCACCGGGGCAGTCTGCACCCACTGCTCTGGTACCTCTCTCCTGACAAACATAACTGCATTCTTTCCAGGCTTACGTTCCCTTCCTCGGTGGTCTGTTACATTCCATAGGCCTACTTTCTGTTTAATCCTGGTTCATGATCACTCAGACTGGTCTCCTGTTACTTCTGGTTCGTATTCACTCAGACTGGTCTCCTTTTACTTCTGGTTCGTATTCACTCAGATTGGTCTCCTGCCCCAGTTCACCAAACAGCTCTTCAGCGGAGGTCAGTGGGCCGATAGGAGTACGTTTCCTGCTATGTTTTCACAAGCTGTTCATTTGTTTGTCACGATAAGAGACTTCTCTTAGGGAACTTGCAATGCCCCAGGCATTTCATGTTTACGTTTATGGTTCGCGGTGGTTACTGTTTTATGTATGCATGTGCTTCGGATTACTAATGTCTATATTTTTAACGCCTGTTGGCAGTCATGTTCCTTAGGCCACCTTCTAGCCAATCCAATCATTCAAGTCGTTTCATATGCCATCAGGTCCGGCTTACGTTTTAATTACTTATAGTCACCGCAACGTCATCCCTCTGGCTTCGGGGCCCTATGACCGATCCGGCCTCATGGCTCCGGGGGACCCTTTACCGCTTTTCATGTTTTGTTTGTTAAGGGTACGACATGGTTGTAGGCTGGTTAGTGTCCCAGGTTTCTGTTGGAGGTTATGCGAGTCCATGTCTTTGTCTTTCTAGGTTATCGAGTCCCGGTTGCTTACTAAACCCGTTGGGTTAAGGCCCAATCTTTTCCCCAGCCGTCCTTAATTCTAAAGTTCGCATCCCGGCGGCTGCCCGGCCCCATGGGACCCTGGTGGTTGCTTCAGCCCCATGGCTTCAGGGGTCTGACCAATGGTTGCCTGTCCACCTGTGCAGCTATGCTTTTGAATGACTCATATCTTTACCTGCTTGCCAGCTTATGTTATTAATTTTAGTTAACCACTTCAGCCCCGCTAGGTGAAACCCCCTTCATGACCAGAGCACTTTTTACACTTCGGCACTACACTCCTTTCACCGTTTATCGCTCAGTCATGCAACTTACCACCCAAATGAATTTTACCTCCTTTTCTTCTCACTAATAGAGCTTTCATTTGGTGGTATTTTATTGCTGCTGACATTTTTACTTTTTTTGTTATTAATCAAAATGTAACGATTTTTTTGCAAAAAAATGACATTTTTCACTTTCAGCTGTAAAATTTTGCAAAAAAAACTACATCCATATATAAATTTTTCGCCAAATTTATTGTTCTACATGTCTTTGATAAAAAAAAATGTTTGGGCAAAAAAAAAAATGGTTTGGGTAAAAGTTATAGCGTTTACACACTATGGTACAAAAATGTGAATTTCCGCTTTTTGAAACAGCTCTGATTTTCTGAGCACCTGTCATGTTTCCTGAGGTTCTACAATGCCCAAACAGTAGAAAAACCCCACAAATGACCCCATTTCGGAAAGTAGACACCCTAAGGTATTCGCTGATGGGCATAGTGAGTTCATAGAACTTTTAATTTTTTGTCACAAGTTAGCGGAAAATGATGATGATTTTTTTTTTTTCTCTTTTTTCCTTACAAAGACTCATATTCCACTAACTTGCGACAAAAATTAAAAAATTCGAGGAACTCGCCATGCCCCTCACGGAATACCTTGGGGTGTCTTCTTTCCAAAATGGGGTCACTTGTGGCGTAGTTATACTGCCCTGGCAATTTAGGGGCCCATATGTGTGAGAAGTACTTTGCCATCAAAATGTGTAAAAAATGGCCTGCGAAATCCGAAAGGTGCACTTTGGAATATGTGCCCCTTTGCCCACCTAGGCTGCAAAAAAGTGTCACACATCTGGTATCGCCGTACTCAGGAGAAGTTGGGGAATGTGTTTTGGGGTGTCATTTTACATATACCCATGCTGGGTGAGAGAAATATCCTGGCAAAAGACAACTTTTCCAATTTTTTTATACAAAGTTGGCATTTGATCAAGATGTTTATCTCACCCAGCATGGGTATATGTAAAATGGCACCCCAAAACATATTCCCCAGCTTCTCCTGAGTACGGCGATACCAGATGTGTGACACTTTTTTGCAGCCTAGATGCGCAAAGGAGCCCAAATTCCTTTTAGGAGGGCATTTTTAGACATTTGGATCCCAGACTTCTTCTCACGCTTTAGGGCCCCTAAAAAGCCAGGGCAGTATAAATACCCCACATGTGACCCCACTTTGGAAAGAAGACACCCCAAGGTATCCAATGAGGGGCCTGGCAAGTTCATAGAAATTTTTTTTTTCCCGCATAAGTTAGTGGAAATTGTTTTTTTTTTTTTTTTCTCACAAAGTCTCACTTTCCGCTAACTTAGGACAAAAATTTAAATCTTTCATGGACTCAATATGCCCCTCAGCGAATACCTTGGGGTGTCTCTCATAATATGGAGAGACATCCCGGGCTTCCCGGCACTGTGACCTGCTATGAGAGTAACTGATACCCATGAGACAGGGGTAACACTAGCAGAGTGGCCTGGCTCAGGGGGTAGACCAGAACCCTTGGAACCTGAGACCGAAGGGCCAGCGGTAGGGGTAACTGCCACTTCAGTGGAAGAGGGGGAGACAACCCCGCTAAGTGTGATGTTAATTTCCCCCTTCTGTTTGATAAAAGGATCCAGATCACTTTTTATAAAACACAGAACATTGCAATATATATTCGCCTTTCTTTAATGATGACCCAGCCTATAAAAAGGTTAGAAAGCTCATACCACTGCTAACCACTAAAGAAGCAGGTCGATACCCCGAAATGCGTTTTGGTATTAAGAAAAAGCAGTGTCATGAGTATTGCGGAATAATGTCCAAGAAGCTGCTGACTTGGACATTTCGCCTTGCCTCCTGAAATACAGCAGGATATTCCCGCACTAACTTTAATTTACATCAGACCGTCCAATCACGTGGGACACCACGTAACACATCACGGGAGATACATCATGTGAGTCGCCAAGATTCCCGGCTTCTGTAGCGCAACCAATACCTCCGGCTTTTACAGTGCAGCGCATTCTGCTTCCACATCGTATTACTGCTTACAGCCGAGACGGGAACCCAAAGAGGGGGTAACGTAGTTTAAGTAGCATACCCAATTGATATTATTGCAGCATCGGTTGTGTTTTTATATAAGTGGCCACTTTTTCTTTCCTTTATGCACACATGGACATTGTCGCTATAAGTCTAGGAGGACATTAGGTATGTGTATTTAATTTATATTCACATGTGTATCTCATCCATACCTACATAAGGAATTTTATATCCTTGAAGAGGAACTTTTATTTTACACCTTACCTTTTATGAGGAACTGTATATTACCTTAATTGCGACATCGATTTAAGGAACTTGTGATCCCTGACAAGGAACTCTACTTTTGAGGAAAAACTGTCACCCTAACTACATTACTAACCACAATATTAACCACTTCATTAACCCGGATTGGACATATTAACCATGTGGATTTAATCTTATATTTTTTTAATTAATATTTATGTTTGCATATCTGTTCAAAGTTATCTGTCTCTGAATGACCGGAGGCTAGATCAGTACAATCCCTTTGCTTGTGCGACCTTGACTTCCATGCTTATTCACTGGCAGTATTTGTTTCTTGTTCCATTTTATGTATTTGATTGTGACTCCCATATATTGGTTAGTCACGGAATGTTAGTGTAAATAAATCCTGAATTTTTTAACTCCATTCATGTCTTGATCCTTGAGTGCCCTTTCATACTTTAGTAATAAAAACAAAGTTGCCCTTATCTAAAATCTTTCCAGTTCTGCTATGTCTGCCTTGCTCACAGGAGCCCAAAACTGTATACAGTACTCCATGGGTGTCTGACTAGTGATTTGTAAAGTGGCAGAACTATGTTTTCATCAGGCATCTATGCCCCTTTTGATGCAATCCATTATCTAATTGGCATTGGCAGCAGTTTCCTGGCACTGGTTTCTACAGCTTAGTTTGATGTTCACTAAAATTCCAAAATCCTTTTCCATGTCAGTGTTACACAGTGTTTTACTATTTAGTATGTACAGGTGACTTGCATTATTCTTTCCAATGTGCATAACCTTACATTTGTCAGTGTTAAACCTCATCTGCCACTTCCCTGCCCAAGCCTCCAATCTATCCAGATCCTTCGGTAGCAGTATACTGTCCTCTTCCGCGTTAATTACTTTACACAGTTTAGTGTCATCTGCAAAAAAGTATATTTTACTGTGCAAGCCTTCTACAAGATCATTAATAAATGTATTGAAGAGAACAGGGCCCAATACTGACCCCTGAGGTACTCCACAGTTTTTTTCCTGTTCTGATGGATCAGAACAGAAGGTTAAATGGTGATGTGAACTCAGCCTAACATGTCTATCAATCCTGTGATTTTCTTCTTGGTGTTGCAATTTATAAGTTGTGCAGTGCATAATACTACATCACTTCCAATATTCTAGCAGTGTGGTTTGTGTTATCCTATTTCAATTGCATCCATATATTTTTAACCTTTTCACTATGCAAACATGGTCATATGATCTCCACTACGACCACCAATCCAGTGCATGTTTTCCAGTGTAGACGGTGGTCAGTCTACTTCCTGTGAACAACAAGGCTACATTGGTCTCAGACACCTCTTTCTTGCATCCTCCTTTTTATCTCTGCATGTCCGGATGATATAATTGCTGCCTTTTCTAAACACCAGAAGTGCAGTGATATACTGTTAGAGGAAGAGTCCATATGATAATTAGCTATAGAGCTACAATGTAATACTTCCCTAACTCATAACCCTTTCTTTCTACCTTTGTATACAGTCTCTGACAGTATATGACATGCCACTTCACATTGCTCTCCTACTTCTTATAAGTGATGACAAGGAGAAACCTATCACTAACATGGGGTAGGGGACACAAGCAAAAGCTGCAGAGCAAAGGAATATACTGAGATTTGTGAGGTAAGGGACATAGGTCTTACGTCACTGATCTATAGCTTACTTTCCTTAGTGTATTGAAACTTCACACATTCTAACTTTGCAAAACCAGATCCATGATTGAAAATGTAGTTTGCATTAGTAGAAACACATCAGTGGGGAAGAAAGAATCAAGATAACAGACAACCGATACATGTCATCAACTAAAACAGGTATACAAACGGAGTACATCATTGTTTTATAACAATGCTGTACTGTACAGGCAAATTTATTTTGCTGGAGTGCTTCTTTAATTCCAGTGATTGGAGGGGTCACATACCACATAACCTATAACTATACTGAAAATGCATTTACACAAAAAAATAAATAAATAAATAAATAAATATATATATATATATATATATATAAAATAACACTTACTGGGGATTGTCACAGCTTCTTGTTCTATATCTCACACCTGTTCCGCATGTTCGAGAGCAGGAACCAAATTTACTCCATTGCCCCCAATTTCCATCTTGCCGAAGAATTTCAGGAGTTAACCAAATGCAGTGACCTTTGAAGCAATGCTTGTACCAAAGACAAAAGAATACATGTTTCAATAAACATACAGTAGAAAACTCAAGAGTGTTAAAATCTGTTCAGTGGCCAAATTATTAAAAGAATATCCTGTATGTACAGCAGCATCAATTGCATTAAACATCATGTATAAAAGTTTAATGAATTAGCATGAAAGCAAGCTTATACATTTTAAGTGTATTCAACTAGATGATGATTCTTACTTTTTATGGTTCTGTTCAGATAATTTGTACTCTTTACCTTAGGCATAGAGCCTGGAAAAATGTCTGCCATACATTTTGAATTTAAAGGTTCGTTGTATGCAACTGAATATTATACAGTTGTATACAGTACAGACCAAAAGTTTGGACACACCTTCTCATTCAAAGAGTTTTCTTTATTTTCATGACTATGAAAATTGTAGATTCACACTGAAGGCATCAAAACTATGAATTAACACATGTGAAATTATATACATAACAAAAAAGTGTGAAACAACTGAAAATATGTCATATTCTAGGTTCTTCAAAGTAGCCACCTTTTTCTTTGATTACTGCTTTGCATACTCTTGGCATTCTCTTGATGAGCTTCAAGAGGTAGTTACCTGAAATGGACTTCCAACAGCCTTGAAGGAGTTCCCAGAGATGCTTAGCACTTGTTGGCCCTTTTGCGGTCCAGCTCACCCAAAACCATCTCGATTGGGTTCAGGTCCGGTGACTGTAGAGGCCAGGTCATCTGGCGCAGCACCCCATCACTCTCCTTCATGGTCAAATAGCCCTTACACAGCCTGGAGGTGTGTTTGGGGTCATTTTCCTGTTGAAAAATAAATGATGATCCAACTAAACGCAAACCGGGTGGAATAGCATGCCGCTGCAAGATGCTGTGGTAGCCATGCTGGTTCAGTATGCCTTTAATTTTGAATAAATCCACAACAGTGTCACCAGCAAAGCACCCCCACACCATCACACCTCCTCCTCTATGCTTCACGGTGGGAACCAGGCATGTAGAGTCCATCCGTTCACCTTTTCTGCGTCGCACAAAGACACGGTGGTTGGAACCAAAGATCTCAAATTTGGACTCATCAGACCAAAGCACAAATTTCCACTGGTCTAATGTCCATTCCTTGTGTTCTTTAGCCCAAACAAGTCTCTTCTGCTTGTTGCCTGTCCTTAGCAGGGGTTTCCTAGCAGATATTCTAACATGAAGGCCTGATTCACACAGTCTCCTCTTAACAGTTGTTCTAGAGATGTGTCTGCAAATTCTAACAGTCTATTCAGTAGGACTATCAGCTGCGTATCCACCTGACTTCTCCACAACGCCCATTTATAAGGCAAGAAATCCCACTTATTAAACCTGACAGGGCACACCTGTGAAGTGAAAACCATTTCAGGTGACTACCTCTTGAAGCTCATCAAGAGAATGCCAAGAGTGTACAAAGCAGTAATAAAAGCAAAAGGTGGCTACTTTGAAGAACCTAGAATATGACATATTTTCAGTTGTTTCACACTTTTTTGTTATGTATATAATTCCACATGTGTTAATTCATAGTTTTGATGCCTTCGGTGTGAATCTACAATTTTCATCGTCATGAAAATAAAGAAAACGCTTTGAATGAGAAGGTGTGTCCAAACTTTTGGTCTGTACTGTATGTCTTTCAAAGGCCAAGAAAAGTGTATGGCTTAAAGATGCGCCAAAATGTCACCACAAATTGATTTGACCAACAACAAAACCCCAAACTGTCTAGTTTTATTATCCAGCCTTAGCCACTTAGCCATCTATTCTGGCAAAGGAACAGAATAATAGAATTGCCATATCCAGCATCTGCTGGAGAATGCCAGAGTCTGACAGATGCTGTTCACTATAAAGGGGTCTGTTACTAACTGAATACCAGCTTTCAATAGCAGTGGTATTTTTCCAGCAGAAAGCCGGTAATCATACCAGAAACCAGGTAGATCCATTGTGCACCCGCTTAAGAACAGAATATCAGAATTGCCGTATCCAGCATATGCAAGAAACTGATGAAAACCGTTCACTGCAATAGAGCCTGCTGTGTTTTTGGCGTAAATACCGACTTTCTGCAGGCAGTGGTATTTTGCCAGCAGAAAGCTGGTATTCATGTCAGAGATCCGGAGGATCCCATTAAAGAGAATAGGATACATTCGGGCACTGGCGGTCTGGCATATGTCGGATACGGTGATTCCCGGACTCTGTTCCTATTTTGGAAAAGAATAACGTAATTATAACCGCAGAAGAGGACTTTGCATATCTTTGGTGCATCTTGGACTATGTAGTCTAGTTTACACTAGATATTAGGACAGTAAAACTGCCTCATGGTCCTGAAATACATTCTTCTTCCTGTGTGTATATTAGATATTATATTAATTAGAGTTGAGCTAACCTGCTTTTTGGCAGGTTTGACTTCAAGATTTAAGTGAATTACGTAATGGATTCCATTCTCACAGAATCTATAATGTAATTCAATGCCGGCATGCCAAACAGAATGGCTTTAGTGGCATTCCATTTTGCATGCCATCATAATACAAGTGTATGGCCAGCAGAACAGAACCCTCAGAGCTGGCCATACACTTGTATTATGCGGCATGCCGGCAGTAAATTACGTGATGGAATCCATTACGTAATTCACTTAAACCCAGAACCCGAACCTGCCAAAAGGAAGGTTCGCTCAACTCTAATGTTCACCTATTGAATCTCTGAAGATGGTGAGGCATTCGCTCTTTATCTCTCGTTATCAGAACTTCCATGGTTCTTAACATAAAGCCTCTTTCACACGAGCGTGTCCGGATAAGGTCCGGATGTGTTGCGGCAAACCCGCGCAAGCAGGTACCCAATTGCAGACATTTTTGGCTGCGATTGCGTTCCATTGTTCAGTTTTTATCGCGCGGGTGCAATGAATTTTTCTTCATTGAAGTTCAGGTTTGGGTTCAAGGTTGTGTAGATTGTATTATTTCCCCTTATAACATGGTTATAAGAGAAAATAGCATTCTGAATACAGAATGCATAGTACAATAGGGCTGGGGGGTTAAAAAATAAAATAAAAAACTGTAACTCGCCTTAATCCACTTGTTCACGCAGCTGGCATCTCTTCCGTCTTCTTCTTTGAGGAATAGGACCTTTGATGACGTCACTGCGCTCATCACATGGTCCATCACATGATCTTTTACCATGGTGATGGATCATGTGATGGACCATGTGATGAGCCGGCATGGCTGCGCAAACAAGTGGATTATGGTGAGTTAAATTCTTATTTTTAGTTTTTAACCCCTCTATGCATTCTCTATTAGGAATGCTATTATTTTCCCTTATAACCATGTTATAAGGGAAAATAATAATCCTGATCGTCTCCTAGCAATCATGCGTGAAAATCGCACCGCATCCGCACTTGCTTGTGGATGCTTGCGATTTTCAAGCAGTCCCATTCACTTCTATGGGGCCTGTGTTCGTGAAAAATGCACAAAATAGAGCTTGCTGTGATTAACACGCAACGCACAAGTGATGCGTGAAAATCATTGCTCGTGTGCACAGCCCCATAGAAATGAATGGGTCCAGATTCAGTGCAGGTGCAATGCGTTCACCTCACGCACTGCACCCGCGTGTAAAACTCGCCTGTGTGAAAGGGGCCTAAGGCTGTTCCAAGTTAAAAAATTACACGTAGAAACCAGTTGCACTATTCATATTTTCTGGAAACATAATTTTTGAAAGTTATTTGCATGGTCTACAGGATAAGTCTGGGTGGGGCATAAATTTGGCAATGTGAAGGCTATGTACACCTTTGGGGGCTATTTTTTAGTCATTCAGAGATAGGGTTTATTAGATGATATGCACAAAGTGAAAGTACAATTCTCACAGCTAGAAAAACAGTTAACTCTATCTGACAGAAAGGCTTAATATTTTTAATAAAAACCAATTGAAAAAATGATTTTTAGCTCAAAATGAGTAAAATGCAGTCATAAAAAAATTGCAGCTGAAGGTGTACATAGCCTTTAAGCTCCTCTATCCAACATAGCTTGCTATAGTTTATAGGTTACTGGTTCTACCCTCATTGTTCACCATGTCTAGATCTCTGCTCTAAGTCTCTATTCACATGTTTCACCCATTACCACCATCTGCACTCCCAAGTTAACCCCTTAAAGGGAACCTGTCACCGGGATTTTGGGTACAGAGCTGAGGACAGGGGTTGCTAAATGGCCGCTAGCACATCGGCAATACCCAGTCCCCATAGCTCTGTGTGCTTTTATTGTGTCAAAAAAATGATTTGGTACATATGCAAATTAACCTGAGATGAGTCCTGTACGTGAGATGAGTCAGGGACAGGACTCATCTCAGGTTAATTTGCATATGTACCAAATCAGTTTTTTGACACAATAAAAGCACACAGAGCTATGGGGACTGGGTATTACGGATGTGCTAGCAGCCATCTAGCAACCCATGTCCTCAGCTCTATACACAAAATCCCGGTGACAGGTTCCCTTTAAGGATCAGACTATATTTTCTTCCTTCCTTACCTTCTAAGAGCCATAACATCTTAACTTCTGATAGTATAGCATAGTGTCATTTTTTGCAGGACAAGTTTTATTTTCTAATGAAACCATTTAATTTACCATATCTTGCATTGGAAAACAGGGGAAATTTCCAACTATACAGAGCTTTGTGAGTGTTTTCCTTTTGCAAGGCAAGGTACCATTTTTATTAGTTACAATTTGGTGACTTTTTAGTCTCATTTTAGTCAATGGTTTTTCTAAGGTCAAGTGACCAAAACAGCATTTTGGCCAGGCAAAGGCTTAACTGGAAGGTTACAACAGCAGGCATAGGCTCCTTCAAAAGGCCCCAGGCTGCCATAACAACTGATTGCACCCCCCCAATCCTAAATATTTTTTTGCCACAAAGGGGCCAATCAGAAAACAAATCGCTCAGATGCACCAGTTCATATTGACCAGGGTATCTGAGAGGTTAAATAACCACAAAAAGTGTTATCTGTGATCTTGCTCACTGTGTAACGGTGTCCCCTGTATCACACAGCTGTCAGCCGCCATGTATCGAGTAGACTCAGCTCAGCATACATATCGCACATATGACAAACATGTACAGATACTACATTAATACACAGAACTTTGTTGAATGAAGCAGATCATTTATGGTGTAATTTATCAGTAAGACCACAATTAACACCAAAGTATTAATCATGGAACATGCACACATCATTATTATTTTTTTATATTAAGCCTTGCCACTAAGTCCACCCAATGCGTATCTATACACACCTAGTTATTGTCACATTGTGCCCCCAAACAATAGTTATTCCCACTCTGTGACCCTAAACAGTAGTTATTGCCACATTTTGCTCCAACACAGTAGTCAAGCCCCTTTTACAGTACTGGCCCTCTGTTCTATTAAAATAAAAACACCAAAAAACACAGTGAACCCTCACCTAGCCCCATTCCCCTGATGATCAGAGCACATCCTGCGCTCCTAAACAGGCACAATGCAATGACACATCGCATCAGTTGGGCTGATTCCCCAGCCTGTGCTCTCCTGTTACACAGCCCAGTAAGCACAATATGTAACCACATTGTGCCTGCTGGGTGGCACCGGAGGCTGAAAGGTGAAGCAGGGGGAGGACTGCTCCTTGCTTTACCAATGCATGCAACTGTCTCTATGGCCTCAAAAGCCATGACGATTTAAGAGGAATGTTATACATGATATATACATACATAATTAAAAATCCAATTTCCATAAATAATTGTATCCTATAGTCTTCAGTGACTTATATAAATACAGCACATCTACATAATACACAGTAATACAGTGACATACTACTCTACTACAGACATTTTTTTAAAGATAATGACAGTCATTTATCAAGACAGCAATTTCTACACTGGCCTGAACTGCCAGAGGTGGCATTCAATTTATGCTGAGGCTCATGCCTTGTCATAAAGTGCATCCTCTGGCAGTTTGTGCAACTAGAACGAAATCTACGCCAACTTGCAGCTGGTCCTGACTCCCAGTATTGCTACCGATCAGCTGTTTAAAGGCAGCTGTGTTTGTGTAAGCATTTGTGCTCAATTTTTGGCGCAGAAGCTTATTTCTTACTCACTAGTGCTCCTTTCTTGGTACAGTTTTTTTTTCTTCGCACCCCTGTAACAACCTTCCTGTGTGCCTCCTGCAGCTGCTGAGCACTCATCAGTGAAGTACATGAATGATTATGTCTGTACTGAATTTTTGTAGGTTTTCTTTTTGTTTTGTTTTTAGTAAAAAAAAAGAAAGAAATAGTAGTTATGATTACATAGTTATGACTGGATGGATGGCTAGATAGATAAAAAAAAGAGGCAGCACTCCAAAATAACGTGACATGGTGAACAGTTTATTCACCCATATATCAGCAACGTTTCAGATTTACTCAATGGAGCCTTTGTCAAGCTGTGTTAATATGTGTCATTCAAGGTATAACTACAGATCTGTATTAAGTGAACAATAAATACATAACAAAAGAAGCATAAAATAATGACCGCAATTCATATTTCTGTGATTACACATGATTAGTCATGATTAACCCCTTAAGGACCCATGACGTACATGTATGTCATATCTGGCCTGGACATAGAGACCAGTGACGTACATGTACTTCATGGTGATCGGGCGGGTGTAGGAGCTGCGCCCGCCCAATCAGTTGCAGGGGTCCGACAGTCACTATTAGCCGGACCCCTGCTGTATGCGCCAGCATCGGTGAAAACACTGATGCCGACGCATTAACACTCGCAATGCCGCGGTCAGCGCTGACCGCGCACGTGCAGGATCGTGCTGGGTGTGAGGTGGGCTATGGTTCCCGGTGCTGCTGTGACGGGGATACGATGGCAGCCCGATGGAAGGCAGGAAGCTGTAAAGGTATTACAGTCTGTAATATACTTACAGCCAATGCATTACAAAACAGAAGTGCATTGTGAAGGGGATCAGAGCCCCAAAAGTTAAAGTCTCAGAGTAGGACAAAAAATAAAGTTAAAAAAGAAGTTAAAAAAATAAACTTTTCCAAAAAACTAAATTTAGTTTCAAGTAAAAAAAAGAGTCCTTTTCCCAAAATAAAGTTAAAAAAATTGTAAAAAATAGGGAAAAAAGAAAAGTAAACATATTAGGTATCGCCGCATCCGTATCGACTGGCTCTATAAAAATATCACATGATCTAACCCCTCAGATGAACACCATCAAAGAAATTAAATAATAACGGTGTTAAAAAGAACACCCTTTTTGTCACCTTACAGCAATAAAAAAGCAACACCAAGTGATCAAAAAGGTGTATGCCACCCAAAATAGTACCAATCTAACCATCAACTCATCCCACCAAAAATTAGCCCCTACCTAAGACAACCGCCCAAAACATTAAAAAAAACTATGGATCTCAGACTATGGAGACACTAAAACATAATATTTATTGTTTCAAAAATGCTTTTATTGTGTTAAATGCAATTTTTTTTTTTTTAGAGTTCACATATTAGGTATTGCCACTAGTGATGGCCGGACATCGGCCAGGACGAATCGCGATCAAGTGTAAGCGAACCGCAAGTTTGCGGCAGGCCAGTGGTGTACAGGCCCAAAACATTAGGCATTCACCGGACAGAAAACATCAAGTGATTATGTGGCTGAAGGTATATTAGATGGTCAATGGATATCAATTTTACTGCAGGCCAGTGGACTACAGGGCCCAAAAATTATTCATTCACTATAAAGAAAAGAACAATTGATAATGTGGCTGGAGGTACAATAGGTGGTCACCGTATAACAATTTTACTGTGGCCAGTTAGATTACAGTTCCCAAAAATTATGCATTCACCATACAGAAAAGAACAAGTGATTATGTGGCTGGAGGTATATAAGAAGGTCAATGGATATCAATTTTACTGTTAGCCAGTGGACTACAGGCCCCAAAAATTCATTCACCGAACAGAAAATATCAAGTAATTATGTGGCTGGAGGTATATTAGACGGTCATTGAATATCAATTTTACTGCAGGTAAGTACAAATACATGTCAAATACATATGTTTAAAAAAACTAAAAATCGAAAATTGGATTAAAAACATGGCTAAAGAAATCCCCCCTCTTGAAAAAATCCCAAATGATAATAGTTGAAATTTGATAACACGTGGTCGTCAGACTCGTCACAGGTGTTAAATTCCTCCGTGGCACTAAACATTAGCCATTCACCAGCCTTTTATGCTGCTATATTTACATAAGACAGGGACCAAAATTTGTTCTGTGTGTTGGCGGATATGTGTGGGCTGGCATGAGAAAATTCAATTAAACGTGGTTGTCACAGGTGTTGAATTCCTCCGAGATCCATGCCTCATTCATTTTTAGATATGTGAGGTAGTCCACACTGTTGTGAGCTAGGCGAGTGTGCTTATCGGTCATGAACCCCCTGCCGCGCTGAACGTCCTTTCGGACAGGACACTCGACAAGGGGCAAGCCAAGAGTTCCATGGCAAATTGTGCCAGCTCTGGCCACAGATCAAGCCTGCACATCCAATAGTTAAGGGGTTTCTCGCTTCTCAGAGCTGCTAACCCGATGTAGTCGGACACTTGTCGGTCTAGGCGTTCCCTGAGGCTGGATCCCATATCTGAAGTGACCAACACATCTTCAAACCGCTCTCTTCTTGCATGCGCTGTAGGATTGGTACCCGCAACTATTTATCCATGGGTGGAAAGTCTAAGTATGTTGCCACCCAGTACTGGTACTTGCTCTTTATGCTTTTTATACGGGGGTCGCTCTTCAAACACTGGAGCATGAAGGCCCCCATTTGCACTAAATTGGAAGCGGTGGAGCAGCCTGGCTCCTGCTCATCGCCCAGGAGAATGTTGTCCTCGGTCTCCTCCCCCCAGCCATGGACAACACCAGGATCCCCGAAAAGTTTAAAGCTCCTCCCCCCAGGCACCATCCTCCTCTGACTCCTCTTCAGACTACTGCTAACTTGTCTCAGATGGAGTAGCCCCCCCCCCCCCCCCAAGAATTCAATTAGCATTGCGACTTCCTCATCTTCTTGCTCCTCGACGGCTTGATCAATGACACAACGCAATGCACGATCCATAAAGAAGGCGTAAGGTACGATGTCAGTCGCAGCCAGGGCGCCATCAGTGACCAATTTGGTGATCTCATCAAATGGCCGCAGAAGTCTGCATGCGTTGCGCATGAGCAGCCACTAGCACAGTGAGAAAAAAAACAAGCTCCCCAGAACCTGTCCTGCTGCAGAGTTCGCACAAGTAGTCATTAACGGCACATTGCTGCTGGAGCAGCCTATAAAGCATATACAAGGTGGAGTTCCAGCACGTCGGGCAGTCACAATTCAAACGTCTGACGGGCAAGTGGTGTCACCACTGAACGTCAGCAAGGCGAGCCATGGCCGTGTAAGAGCTTCTAAAATGGCCAGAGATTTTCCTGGCCTGCCGCAAGACTCCCTGGACCTCTGGAAATTTGGCAACGAATCGCTGCACGATTAAGTTCAGGATGTATGCCATGCACGGCAAGTGTGTCATTTTGCCCCGTTTCAGAGTGCTCAGCAGATTGGCACTGTTGTTGCACACCACTTTACCAACTGTCAAATTTAGCAGGGTTAGCCACTGATCAGCCTGTGACCGCAGAGCTGAAAGGAGTGCAGGACCGGTGTGGGTCTTGGCTTCTAGGCACAACAACCGCAGCACAGCATGGCAACATCTCATCTGGCACATCGAATAGGTTCTGGGAAGGTGCAGCAGAAGAGGCGGTAGCAGTGGAAAAGGAGGAATCAGCTGAAGAGGAGGCGGAGGATGGAGTAGGAGGAGAAGAAGAAGAGGCAGGCATGCATGTAATCTGTGGCGGTAACACCAAATCCACACAAGTGCCACATGTTGCATGCTTGACAGCTGTTATGTACCTTCCCTGACAGTGTTTGCTAGCAGTGATGGCCAGTTCGCTGTGTTCGCCCGCGAACACATGCGGGCTTCCATCTTAACTCACAAGTTTAGCGATGCACAGGTAAGCCCCTTACCTGTGCCGTGAACAGGTCTGAAACAAATGCGGTCACCGGGAGCAGGCAGGTCCGAGAACAGCCCGATGAAGGCCCCAGGCGGCTGTTTTCGGAACTGCCTGCTCCCGGTGACCGCATTTGTTTCAGACCGGCTCGCACACAGGCACAGGTGAGGGTTTATCTGTTCATCGCCGGACTTGTGAGTTAAGATTGCAGCCTGCATGTGTTCGCAGGCGAACACGGCGAACTGGCCATCACTGCTAGACCATGTGTCTGTGGTCAGATGTACCTTGGCATTTACTTGCCGCTAAACATGGCCATATAGCTCTGTGATGCCCTTCTGAGAGAAATATTTCCTTCCGGGGACCTTCCATTGCCAATGGCCACAAATTTTCTAAAGGCCTCTGAGTCCACCAGTTTATATGGCAGTAGTTGGCGGGCTAGCAGTTCCGACAAGCCAGCGGTCAGCCGTTGGGGAAGAGGGTTATCCGGCGTCATCAACTTTTTACATTCGAACATTTAGGCCACGGAAGCCTGCCTTTTGCCAGATGAACGGGACGACGGCACTGTGGAAGGTGGAGTGGAAGACAAATGAGAGGAAAAGGAGCAGGAGTAGAGGCAGGACTTGGAGCGCTGGGAGTGTGGCTTTGCGGGTTCTGACGGTGTTGCTCCCACTGGGCTCGGTGTTGGAAGGGCCGGTGCCTTCTTAAGGTGGTCATCCCTAGGTGAGTGTTGGGCTTACCATGACTTATGTGTTGACAGCACAAGCTGCAGATGGCAACACTATTGTCCGCAGCTGACACGTTAAAAAAAGCCCACACTGCGGAGCCATGTTTCAGTGCCCTGGGAACGCAAGATGTGACCGTGCATGGTGGATGGCTCTCTCCAGATACATTTGCGGTCTTCTATTTGCCTACTATGCCCTGCGAGCTCTGCCTGCTTCTCCTCCTCCTCCCTATCTGCTGCTCCGTCTCACCCTCTGAACTCCCCTCCTCTTCCTTTCTTGTGGGCACCCACGTAACATCCATCATCGTCACCTTCACCACCACTGACATTAGAGATCTTGGAGTAGGCAGCAACAGTGTGGACCACCCTCCTTGGGCTGATCTTGGTACTGTTGTCAGACCACTGGGTGGTGGCAGTTGCTACTTCCTCTTCCCCATCCGATGCCAAGAATGGCTGCGCATCTGTAAGGTCTGGGAATGGATGGGAAAATAATTCCTCTGACTCGAGCAGAGGGGCTATGGTGGTGGTGTCTTTGGGGGTGCACACAGCAGAGAGTAAAGAGGGTGCTAATACAGAGGATGAGGTGGGTGCAGAAGCGGAAGGCTGAGTGATCCACTCAACCAACTCTGGTGCATCCTTTGACGTAATCGGACGCACCTTCTCCAACTTCACACTTAGGCTCCGGCCTGGTGCACCTGCCCGACCCCTACCACACCTGCGGAATGGCCTGCCTCTTCCTCTGCCTCTCATTTTCAAAATGACCCTGTGACAATGTCCCTATAGAAGAGCAGTATTTGTGTTAGCAGGTATATCGCAGGCCTCAGTCAATATTTTGTGGTATATCAATCCCCTCTAACAGTATTTTGTTGAAACAGGTATATAGAATCCCTTAATGAGTATTTGCTGGAAGCAGGTATATCAAACCCCTCAATCAATATTTTGTGGAAGCCGGTGCATCACACCCCTCAACCAGTATTTTTGTGGAAGCAGGTATGTCAAACCCCTTAATCAGTAATTTGTGGAAGCAGCTATATCACACCCCTTAATCAGTTTTTTGGGGGGCAACAGTTGCAATTACTTATTCCAATAGAGTTTATCTCTCTATCTAGCTGCGGCATCTCAGCAGCACCGCACACAACTGCTGCACAATACAAATGCACTATAATATACTTTCGATGTTAGAAAGTATATTATAAGTATATCACACCCCTCTGTATGTCACAACTATCAATAGAACACTTATACCAGTGCTTAAAAGGACTTTTGCGGCACTATTAGCTAGGGTTTGGTGTCACTAACAGTCTGTCCCTGCTCCACACAGCAACCTCTCCCTACACTGGCAAAAAACAGAATGTAAAATGGCTGCCAGATCGTGTTTATTTATAGGGTAGAAGGTGTGTCCATGTGCGGAAACGTCTCAAATGGCTGTCCTGTCCCACCTGATGGATGTGTCATTTGGCACTATGCAAAAAAATATGGCGCGTACGAATATCGCCATATGTTTCGCATGTTTGGCGAATCGCGAACGAGCAACGTTCGCCACGAAACGACCACCGAACTAACCGCAAGACCATCTCTAATAGCTACGTCTGTAACGACCTGCTCTATTAAAATACCACAAGACCTAACCTCTCAGGTGAACAACGTAAAAAAGATAAAATAAAAATGGTGTCACATTACATCACAAAAAGTGCAAAAGCAAGCAATCAAAAAGTCATATGCACCCTAAAATAGTGGCAATCAAACCATCATCTCATTCCGTAAAAATGATACCTTAAGACAATCGCCTAAAAAATTAAAAAACATGGCTCTCAGACTAAAACTGATTTTTTTTTGTTTCAAAAAAATAAAGTATACAAATTAGGTATTGCCATGTCGGTATGGTCCTTCTCTATAAATGTATCACATGACCTAACCCCTCAGGTGAACAACGTAAAAAGAAAACTGTCAAAAAAAGCCTTTTTTGTCACCTTAATTCACAAAAAATGTAATAGCAAGCGATCAAAAAGTCAAATGCACCCCAAAATAGTGCCAATCAAACTGTCATCTCATCCTGCAAAAATGATACCCTACCTAAGATAATCGCCAAAAAAATTAATAAAATACTATGGCTCTCAGACTATGGAGACACTAAAATATGATTTTTTGTTTCAAATATGATATTATTGTGTAAATCTTAAATAAATAAAAAAAGTATACATATTAGATATTGCCACATCCGTAACAACCTGCTCTTTAAAAATATCACATGGCCTAACCCCTCAGGTGAACACAGTAAAAAAAAAAAAAAAAAGTGTCAAAAAATGATTTTTTGGCCCCTTATATCACAAAAAGTGTAATACCAAGCGATCAAAAAGTAATATGCACCCCAATGTTGTACCAATCAAACTGTCATCTCATCCCGCAAAAAATGAGACCAGACCCTACCTAGGACAATCGTCCAAAAAAACAAAACACTATAGCTTTCAGAATATGTAGACACTAAAACATGATTTTCTTTTTGTTTCAAAAATGCTGTTATTGTGTAAAACTTTAATAAATAAATAATGTATACATATTAGGTATTGCCACATCAGTTATTACCTGCTGTATAAAAATATCACATGACCTAACCCCTCAGATGAACACCGTAAAAAGAAAATAAAGTGGGTCAAAAAAGAAATTTTTTATCACCTTACATCTCAAAAAGTGTAATACCAAGCAATCAAAAAGTAATATGCACCCTAAAATAGTAGCAATCAAACAGTCATCTCATAGCGAAAAAAAAATTGAGCCCCTACATAAGACAGTCGCATAAAAAAAAAATATATGGCTTCAGAATATGGCGACACAAAAAAATATTTATTTTCAAAAATGCTTTATTATGTAAAACTGAAAGAAACAACCCAAAAAAGTAGCCATATTTGGTATTTTTGCGTCCGTAACAACCCGCTCTATTAAAAATACCACATGATCTAATCTGTCAGATAAACATTGCAAATAACAAAAAAATAAAAACAGTGCCAAAACAGCTATTTTTTGTTACCTTGCCTCACAAAAAGTCTAATATAGAACCACCAAAAATCATATGTACAATAAAATAGTACCAACAAAACTGCCATCTTATCCTGTAGTTTCCAAAATGGGATTTTTTGGCACTTTGGTGGAGGGGTGCATCAGGGGTTCTTAAAATAGGACATGGTAACTTAACATTATCCCAGTGAAATCAGCCTTCCAAAATACATATGGCATTCCTTTCCTTCTGTGTCCTGCTGTGTGCCTGCATGCCACATACTGGGTGTTTCTGTAAACAGGGCAATAAATATAGAGTTTTGTTTGGCTGTTAACCCCTGCTTTGTTACTGGAAAAAAAATTATTAAAATGGTAAAATATGCCAAAAAAGTGAAATTCTGAAATTTCATCTACACTTTCCTTTAATTCCTATGGAACACCTAAAGGGTTAACAAAGTTTGTAAAATCAGTTTTGAATACCTTGAGGGGTGTAGTTTTTAAAATGGGACCATTTATGGGTGGTTTCTATTATGTAAGCCTCACAAACTGACTTCAGACATAATTTGGTCCTTAAAAAGTGGGTTTTGAAAATTTTCTGAAAAATTTCAAGATTTGCTTCTAAACTTTCTTCTAAGGCTTCTAAGCCTTCTAATCTCCCCCCAAAAAGAAAATGTCATTTACAAAATGATCCAAACATGAAGTACACATGTAAAGTAATAACTATTTTAGGAGGTATCACTATCTGTTTTTAAAAGCAGAGAAATTGCAAATTTTTCAAAATTTTGGGTAAATTTGGTATTTGTTTATAAATAAAAATGAAATATTTGGACTCAAATTTACCACCGTCATGAAGTAAAATATTTGTCGAGAAAACTATCTAATAATGGCTTGGATAAGTAAAAGCGTTTTAAAGTTATCAAAAGTGACACATGTCAGAATTGCAAAAAATGGCCTGGCCCTTTAGATAAAAAATTGCAGGGTCCTTAAGGGGTTAATACACAACTGTATTTATACCTTGAATGACACATGTTAACACAGCTTGACTAAGGCTCCATTGAGTAATGTTGAAACGCTGCTGATTTATAGGTGAATAAACCATCCACCATTTCACGTTATTTTGGAGTGCTGCCTCTTTTTTTTTTCATTTTCTACATGGCGGATCGTGGTCACTGAAGAGGATTTTCACCCTAATACCTGTGTGCTGCTTTTTGTTTTATATTTCTAGATAGATAGAATTTACCCTTTTCTTACCGTGGGACCAACAAAAAAACTCCCATTATTCCTTTGATTTATCCATTCTGATTACTGTAACTCATCCTAGACTCATCACTAACTGGTCTCCTACTCACCAAGCTCTCCCTTCTCCAATCCATCCAGAATGCAGCAGCCAGGTGCATCTATCATTGCACTGGTTGCTGATAAAGGTTCTTATTTAAAAAAATTACACTGTACACTATGCAGTAAAATTGACCTGTTATCTTCATTCTCCAGGTCAGTACAATTCTAACGATACCACACTTGAATATTTTTTCTGGCGTTTTAATACAGAAAAAAATTGAAACCTTTGAGGAAAAAAATAAAAAAAAATTCATAACCATATTCTGACTCCTATAACTTTTTGGTATCTATGTATACGCGGCTGTGTTAGGGCTAATTTTTTACGGGACAATCTGTACTTTATAGTGATACCAATTTTAAGTGTGTGTGAATTTTTTATCACTTTTTATTAAAAAACGTATTAGGTAGTTGAAGTGAGAAAAAATAGCAAATTGGCTGTATTTATTTTTTTCCCCGCTACGCCATTTGCCATATGCCATTAATATTGTTTAATGCCCACGGTGTTTGTTTTAGTTTTTGGTTAAGTATTTTTATTTTAAGGAAAGGAGGATGATTTGAACTTTTTTTTTTTTTTTTTTTACTTTTTTTAAGTCAGCTTTGGTGACAATAACTGGCAATCATTCGATTGCCCATAGTATTCAGTGATGGCTAAATAACCATCATTGAAGACTTCAATTGCATTATATCAGGCATGATCAACCTGCGGCCCTCCAGCTGTTGCAAAACTACAACTCCCACAATGCCCTGCTGTAGGCTGATAGCTGTTTGGGCATGCTGGGAGTTGTAGTTTTGCAACATCTGGAGGGCCGCAGGTTGAGCATGCCTGAACTATATCAATACAAGGCTGCCACCTAGTGGCCTGTATGGATATATACATCTAATTGACATTGAAGCCGGCTTGGGGCTTCGGTCAATTAGATGGAGGTAACAGGTCCCCCGATCTCAGCGCGACTTCCGGTTCCTGTCTGTGCAGATGCCGTGGTCACAGTTGACCACAGCATCTGAAAGGTAAGATGGATGTGATCAGCCTTACGGCTGATCGCATACATGTGCTGTGGGTCTCTGCTATTTAAAATAGCAGAGAACCCGCGGCTAAGGCGCCCGCTGCACACGCGAGCGGGCGTCATGTTTAGGAATCGGACCCATGACTTACAGCTATGTCATGGGTCCTTAAGGGGTTAAAGGGGTTGTCTTACATCAGCAAATGGCATTTATTATGTACATTGAATCAAGCCAGAAAAGCAAGCAATATCACAATCACAATACATTGTATTTATTTTGCCTACATGATAAATGCCATGTGCTGAAGTGAGACATCTTTAAACTCCT
This sequence comes from Bufo gargarizans, assembly GCF_014858855.1. Taxonomy (NCBI): domain Eukaryota; kingdom Metazoa; phylum Chordata; class Amphibia; order Anura; family Bufonidae; genus Bufo; species Bufo gargarizans. The sequence continues at coordinate 426,142,883 of NC_058081.1, read as the reverse complement.
CACACTCTACACACCCCTACATCTCTCTCAAGTTACACCAGTTCTCTGGAATCCCCTACTGCAAGCAATAAGGTTAATTTCAAACATCCATGGTGTTAGGCACTTCCTAATAATGTGTCTTTTCAGGATGGCCTATCGGCTGTGCTCTGATGAGGTCTGTACCGACAGGTGTGGGGAGATGGGGTCTCCAGTCACTGCAGAAAATAATTGTATTGCGCCACTGCAACGGCCCAGGCGTGTCCCTCCTTCTTCAACTGAGCGCAAGCCCCGCCTCCGGTCACTGCGCGGGCCACATGATATAGCTTCGGGGGCTGGATATGGCCCATGGGCCATAGGATGGGCATCACTGGCCTATCGCATCCCCTAATCTAACTCCTATTTATAGATTGTTTCATGTAACAGAACATCTTCTGAATGCAAATGGGGTTAAATTGAATCCTATACTTTATCAGCAAAACACACACGGATGTGTGAATGGACCCTTAGTAAAAGAAAAAGGCTCAGGACCTATCACTTCCCACATATCTGGGCATTACGACTGTGAAGGAGGCACAAATCTGGGCATTATTACTGTGAGGGGCCAAATATAAGCTTTATTACTGTGAAGGGGCACATGGGAGCTTTATTACTGTGAAGGGGCACATGGGAGCTTTATTACTGTGAGGGGGTACATGGGAGCATTATTACTGTGAAGGGGCACATGGGAGCTTTATTACTGTGAGGGGGTACAGAGGAGCTTTATTACTGTGAAGAGACACACGGGAGCTTTATTACTGTGAACGGGCACACGGGAGCTTTATTACTGTGAGGGGGTACATGGGAGCTTTATTACTGTGAAGGGGCACATGGGAGCTTTATTACTGTGAGGGGGTACAGAGGAGCTTTATTACTGTGAAGAGACACACGGGAGCTTTATTACTGTGAACGGGCACACGGGAGCTTTATTACGGTGAACGGGCACACGGGAGCTTTATTACGGTGAGGGGGTACATGGGAGCATTATTACTGTGAAGGGGCACATGGGAGCTTTATTACGGTGAGGGGGTACATGGGAGCTTTATTACTGTGAAGGGAACACGGGAACTTTATTACTGTGAAGGGGCACATGGGAGCTTTATTCCTGTGAGGGGGTACATGGAAGCTTTATTACTGTGAGGGGGGTACATGGTAGCTTTATTACTGTGAAGGGGCACATGGGAGCTTTATTACTGTGAGGGGGCACATGGGAGCTTTATTACTGTGAGGGGGTACATGGGAGCTTTATTACTGTGAAGGGGCACATGGGAGCTTTATTACTGTGAGGGGGGTACATGGTAGCTTTATTACTGTGAAGGGGCACATGGGAGCTTTATTACTGTGAGGGGGTACATGGGAGCTTTATTACTGTGAGGGGGTACATGGGAGCTTTATTACTGTGAAGGGGCACATGGGAGCTTTATTACTGTGAAGGGGCACATGGGAGCTTTATTACTGTGAGGGGGTACATGGGAGCTTTATTACTGTGAAGGGGCACATGGGAGCTTTATTACTGTGAGGGGGGTACATGGAAGCTTTATTACTGTGAGGGGGGTACATGGTAGCTTTATTACTGTGAAGGGGCACATGGGAGCTTTATTACTGTGAGGGGGTACATGGGAGCTTTATTACTGTGAGGGGGTACATGGGAGCTTTATTACTGTGAAGGGGCACATGGGAGCTTTATTACTGTGAGGGGGGTACATGGTAGCTTTATTACTGTGAGGGGGTACATGGGAGCTTTATTACTGTAAGGGGGTACACGGGAGCTTCATTACTGTGAAGGGGCACACGGGAGCATTATTACTGTGAAGGGGCACATGGGAGCTTTATTACTGTAAAGGGGCACATGGGAGCTTTATTACTGTGAAGGGGCACATGGGAGCATTATTACTGTGAAGGAACACATATCTCTCCCTCATTAGAGCTGGCGAGGAGCAACCCAGACGGCCCACATGGGCACCAGACTTCCTACCACTACCACACCTCTCCAGTCACATCTAACGCCTGCTCCCTTCTGACTCGTCCTCACTTTCTCCGCTGTGCTCTGATGAGGTCTGTACCGACGGGTGTGGGGAGATGGGGTCTCTAGTCGCTGCAGAAAATCATTGTACTGCGCCACTGCAGCGGCCCAAGCGTGTCCCTTCTTCATCCTCAACTGAGCGCAAGCTCCGCCTCCGGTCACTGCGTGGGCCACATGATACAGCTTCAAGGGCCGGATGTGGCCCGCAGGCAAGAGCTTAGGCATCACTGGCCTATCACATCCCCTAATCATTGGGAACACTACACATTCTATTCCAAATCAAAACATGAAGAAAAAGATATCAAATTTGTGTTGTTCCTCTAAAAAAATGGAAGAAAAGTGAATATTACACTGTTCAAAAAGATAGCAGTGTTTGTATTCTTCTTTACAAACTCAAACATTCGCTATATAAACTGAAAAATGTTTGAAGATTTTGCTTTCCTGTGAATCACTTAACTAATATTTAGTTGTATAACCACTGTTTCTGAGAACTGCTGTACATCTGTTTTGCATGGAGTCAACCCACTCCTGGCACCTGTGAACAGGTATTCCAGCCCAGGATGATTGGACTACCTACCACAGTTCTTCTCTATTTTTTGGTTTTGCCTCAGAAACTGCATTTTTGATGTCACCCCACAAGTTTTCTATTGGATTAAGATCCGGGGATTGGGATGGCCACTCCATAACGTCAATCTTGTTGGTCTGGAACCAAGATGTTGCACGTTTACTGGTGTGCTTGGGGTCATTATCTTATTGGAACACCCATTTCAAGGGCATTTCCTCTTCAGCATAAGGCAGCATGACCTCTTCAAGTATTCTGATGTATTCAAACTGATCCATGATCCCTGGTATGCTATAAATAGGCCCAACACCGTAGTATGAGAAATATCCCCATATCATGATGCTTGCGCCACCATGCTTCACTGTCTTCACAGTGTACTGTGGCTTGAATTCAGTGTTTGGGGGTAATCTGACAAACTGTCTCCGGCCACTAGACCCAAAAAGAACAATCTTACTTTCATCAGTCCAGAAAATGTGTCTTTAGGCCAGTCAATGTGCTCTTTGGCAAATTGTAACCTCTTCAGCACAAGTCATTTTTTTTCAACAGTGGCACTTTGCGGGGGGCTTCTTGAATATTGTTTGGCTTCACATAGGTGTCTTCTAATTGTAACAGTAAACAAGAAAAAGACAAAAAAACAGCGCCTCATGTGTGGTATCACCTTATAGATAATACAGTTGTATGGTGCGTATTTTGCTTACTGGATGCTGTTGTGAGGAGTCACAACAACTGTATATGCCTTAGCTGATATCTATCCTGGCCAGCCTCAGGGAATGCCGTGCTGCTGCATGGGTCTCTTCCTGTCTCAATCCCAAGAGTTCCAGGAAAGGTTGTATAGAGAAGATCATAAAAAAGCGTTAGACCGATTTTCGGCGCTGCTGGCATATAGATGAATCCTCAGGATTGATAATATTATTTTATTGAATTCAAGTCAACGCGTTTCAAGGGCGGAGCGCCCCCTTCGTCAGGACAGTTTACGGAATAAAAGCTTACTCACTACTGGAGTATTTAAAAAACAGTTTTGGCGGGTTAATCTGGGGGAGGTTCAGAGGCAGAAGCGGGCGTGTTTAGTATAATGAGGCTCCTAGTCCGTGGACCTCCTTACCAGAGCCCTTAAATTACATTCAATTGCACTAATTGAGGAATAAAGTTAAACACATTAGTATCCAGTGTGACACAGAGGAGGATACATTGTATATTGTTTTAGTACAAACTTCAGTGGCGCTGAATCGAGCGCTCCATATTCTATCTTTATCCTTCTATTGAAGACTAATAACTCCTCCACAGCACTGGCCTCCCAGTGGCATCGCAGCACACACAGGTCTCTCATGTCAATTTGCACTCCCTGCATAAGTGTATGTGCGGCAATCCTGTGGGTCTCCAGCGCTGCGAGGTCTCCCGACTCACCGTCACCCTGTGTAGCGCTGAAGCTCACCTCAATTCCTGTTCCCTGCACTAGCGCACATACAGCGGCCCTGCGGGGTTCGGGACCCTTCTACACCTGGAGATAAGATTCATATCTATAGGAATGTTCAAGCTTCTGGCCACACAGATGCATGATGGGGGTAAGCATAAGACATATATAACATATGGAACCTTCTTCTGATTACAATTCCTATAAAGGGTGTATAGCCATACCAAGGGGGCAGAGCTAATATAAGACATTAAATATACAATTAAAATTGATACTAAAATAGATGCATCTAATATCCAATAAATAACTTAAATAAATACATGACTGAATCACAACCATAGTAATCATATATATAAATATCTCTGCACAGTTCCATAATTGTGGCACAGATCGAGTACATGGACTGCCAGAGGACAAAATTAATGAAAGGCATTGAATAAATAGTTGCTGTTCTTACTAAAATAGAATAGATAAATAAATAGATAAATTGCAACAATAATGTTATTATGCATGCGGAACACTAGACAACTCTGTACTATTAACCCGAATCAAATACATACAATGGTAGGAAGAGCAAAATTATGGTGGGCTTGAATTATATTGTTGGGGAGGTTTATGGCTCCACTTATAGCATTCTTAATAGCTCATTCTAAAATGATTCTTGATTCTCGCGATTTGGTGGTAGTTACTAGGCATTGCTCCCAGCATCCCGAAAATCACGTATAGACTGGCACCGACCATTTGCCATTTTGGCTATTCTTCTATCTATTCGAATGGTAGTTTTTCCTCTTTCTTCCACGTCTTTCAGGTTTTGGTTGCCATTTTAAAGCATTTGCGATCATTTTAGCTGAGCAGCCTATCATTTTCTGCACTTCTTTATATGTTTTCCCCTCTTCAATCATGCGTGGTGCACACAGCCGGCAGCCGCGCATTGCCGGCCCGCCGTTTGCGGGCCGCAATATGGCCATGGTCGCCCAATGGCTGTGTGCATGAGGCCTGAGTTTAACACAATGATATCATTTTTTAAACAAAAACAAAAATCATGTTTTAGTGTCTCCATTGTCTGAGCCATATTTTTTTCTGTTTTTGGACAATTGTCTTAGGTAGGGTATCATTTTTGCGGGATGAGATGACTGTTTGATTGGCACTATTTTGGGGTGCATAAATATAATTATATTTTTGATCACTTGCTATTACACTTTTTGTGATGTAAGGTGACAAAAAATGGCTTTTTTGACACAGTTTTTATTTTATTTTTTTACGGTACTCACCTGAAGGGATAAGTCATGTGATATTTTTATAGAGCAGGTTATTACAGACATGATGATACCTAATATGTCAACTTTTTATTTATGTAAGTTTTACACAATGATATTTTTTAAACAAAAAAATAATAATATTTTAGTGTCTTTATAGTCTGAGAGCCATAGTTTTTTTCAGTTTTTGGGCGATTGGCTAAGGTAGGGTATCATTTTGGCAGGATGAGTGCATATGACTTTTTGATAGCTTGCTATTACACTTTTTGTGATGTAAGGTGACAAAAAATTGCTTTTTTGACACCGCTTAATTGATTTTTTTATTTTTTACGGTATTCACCTGAGGGGTTAGGTCATGTGGTATTTTTATAGAGCCGGTCGTTACGGACGTGGCAATACCTAATATGTATACTTTTTTTTATTTAATTAAGTTTTACACAATAACAGCATTTTTTAAATCAAAAAACAATGTTTTAGTGTCTCCATATTCTGAACCATAGTATTTTTTTATTTTTGGGGTGATTGTCTTAGCTAGGGGCTCATTTTTTGAGGGATGAGGTGACGGTTAGATTGGTACTATTTTGGGGGGGTATATGCCTTTTTAATCGCTTGGTGTTGCACTTTTAGTGATGTAAGGTAACAAAAAAAATGGTTTATTTAGCACTTAAAATTATAAATATTATACCTAATATATCTACTTTTCTTTTCTTTTTCCCTATTTTTTTCATTTTTTTCCCTTTATTTGGGCAAAATGATATTTATTTATTTTTTGTCCCACTCAGGGACTTCAATTTTTGGGGGTCTGATCCCCTTTACAATGCATGACAATTCTTCTGTATTGTCATGCATTGGCTGTAAGTGTATTACACACTGTAATCCACTTACAGCTTTCCTGCCTGTGAGATCCAGAGGGCTGAATCTCACAGGCTCTCCCGGAAGGCAGTCATGATGCCTAAGGACCAAATGAGCGAGGCTGTACAGGTAATTAACCTCTCTTCACGCATATTAAATGAGGGCAAGATTTATGTTCTGAGGAGAGGTCTGTTCTTCGTCCCAACTACAGACTTCAAGGTCTTCACTTGGGTAAAGGACCTTGACCTCTTCTGAAGAAAATTAAAATAGATGAAGTTTGTTGAGAGTTCCAATAGGCAGTCCTAAGATAGATTGGGAATACAGGACAGTGACTTGGCTGACCTGGGACTCTTGATGGAGCTATGGGAAGAAGGTTCAAGGAACCCTGGTGAAGGCCCTTTCACCAAACTTAGTTTAAAAAGTACTAAGACACCCCCTCCTTCAAACTACGAGTTCATTGATATATTTCAACATCTCGTAACTTCTGAACTAGAACGCCTGAAAGTCCCCTATAACAGCCATTGTCTCTGCCCGAATAAGAGGCTTTAAGAACACTTGAATTGGATAGTTCCAAAGTCATCAAGCAATCCGACAAAGGCGGGAACCTTGTCAATATGTACCATGACATCTATTAAAAAATGTGTTTAGAGCTGGTTGTGTTTTAGGACAGAGATGGTTATCAGATTCTAGCGGGAGACCCTACTGATATTTTCCAAGGGAGGCTCAGGTCCATTCTTCAATTTGGTCTTGGGAACAAAACCATTAGAAAGGCTGAATATGACTTCATGCTACCCACTGCACCACAAATTGCCACCTTTTACAGCCTTCCTAAGGTGCACAAGGGGACAAGTCCCCTAAGGGGCCACCCAATAGTTTCAGGAATTATTCTCTAACACAAAATAGTGTGCTATATCTTGACCAAGTGATGAGAGAGTTCGTCCTTTCTCTTGCATCGTATACAAGGGGGATACGATAGATTTCTTGAACAATGTGGAGTCCTTGGTCATTGACCCTTCGATTTTACTCGCTAATATAGACGTTGAGTCTTTATATAGTAGTATCCCAAATGACAAGGCGACTGCTTACTATATTAGCACTAGGGGGTCACACTTTAAGAACCATAATCAGTTAGTTCTGTATCTATTTGAGTTTATTCTTAAACATAATTTTTTCTTGTTCAGGGGGCAGTTCTACCACCAGCTCAGAAGGACAGCAATGGGGTGCTCCTGTGCCCCCACTCATGCCAACCTTTTCTTGGGCTGGTGGGAGGTCAACATCGTTTTTCCTGGGCACACAACATGGTGGCAGGAGAAAATCGCCTTCTGGACAAAATATATTGACTATGTCTTTGTGTGGAATGGGCAAAGGGATAAGTTTACTAGATTTGTTGATTTCTTAAATATCAATTAACTAGGCCTCAGATTCATTTATGAGATTCAGACCGAATTTATCAGTTTTTTGGACGTTAAAGTCTATAAGCAAGGGGAGAGACTTACCATGAATGTCTTGAGAAAATCCACGGCCACTAATGCGATCCTGCGATGGGAGAGCTACCATTCGCCTTCATTGAAGAGAGGCATCCCAAGAGGGCAGTACCTGCGGTTGCGCAGAAACTGCTCTTCTCTAGAGGACTTCCATCTTGAATCTAGAAAACTTTATTATAGACTGCTAGACAGAGGATACCCCAAGGCCACTCTGAGAAAGGCATTTCAGCATGCCCTAGGTACTAATATAGAGACCTTGCTCACTCAAAAACAACAAGTAACAAGTTGACAGGAGCAGACCCGTCTCATCTCTACTTACGATATTGCCAATAACGAGGTGATAGAAATTCTAGAAAGATACTGGCCCATCCTCCATATGGATCGAGATGTAGACAATAACATCATGTCTTACCCAGGCATTACATATAACAGAGGGAGAAGTCTCGGAGATAGGCTGGTATGGAGCCACTATGTACCCCTGGCGTCACCCGGTACCTGGCTGGACCGTAGACCCTTTGGGGAGGGGGGGTTAAAGTGTGGTGCATGTAAGGCTTGCTCATCTATCTCTGTATCCAAAACGGTTACGTGCTCAGCGACTGGTAGGATCTTCACTATACACTATTTTATTAACTGCAGAAATAAAGGGGTGATTTACATTTGCCAGTGTCCCTGCCTCAGAGATTACATTGGAAAGACCTTGAGGGAACTAAGAAAAAGAATCTGTGAACACCATAACGACATAGTGAAGAAAAATATCACACCAGTCGCAAGCCATGTCAATGAACACCATGAAGGGGACGCTAAAGTTATCAAATTTTCTGCCTTGGAATTGGTCCCCATGTACCCCAGGAAGGGAGATTGGAATAAAAATAATCGTTCAGAAGGAGGCAGAATTGATATATAGGTGTAGGTCCCAATCTTCTATGGGCCTAACTGAAAGATTATTCTTCACTTGCTTTATTTAGCGATTTGGGTTAACAATAATGCAGTATGTCCCCTCTATTTCATGGTGTTCATTCATGTGGCTTGTCCTCCTAATTAACCGTTTTGTTTGGGGACCGCTTTTTTCCCATTTTCTCTCTTTTTGTGAAGTCTCTCTTGCCTCTGTTGGTCTTTTACAGTTTCAACTGGTCATGAGTGCGGGAAGCACTGGAATTGAACGCATAGGGTGATGTCATCTGGGTCACCTTTGCAGTATAGTTTCTTACCCTGGACCAAAATAAGGAGGTGCCTGAGTGTTATGGTTTCTGTTTTTATTGGAATATATTTCTCTCACCCCTTCCCTAGTTGCTAGGCATGCAGGAGGTTAACTCTGGCTGCACGGCGGCTTCCTAGGGTGGGACAGTTCCTGCCTACCTGCCGGTGTATATTATTGTGGGCCGGTATGTGAGTGCTGCGCCAAACCGGAAGTGACACGTGCACTCCAACACACCGGAAGTGGTGTTGCGGCATCCGTTCCACCAACCGGAAAGGTCCATGGAGCACACATATTCAAGATTGTAATACCCCCTGCCGTGTCACTGCCATATCGAGCACCTGGGAGGAGGTAGTCCTGTTCAGAATGGGGATCTCTTACTAGTAAGTTATTGCCTCTTTATTAAGTATCCTCTCATATTTAAGCTAGTATTGTATCTTCTCTGAGAGGGTTTGATTCATTTGTGGTCTATCTTTGGTTACAGGTAGCATCTCCTCTATCCAGCAGGAACTAGTGATGTACCCATATTCCCCTTCACAAGGTCAGTCTATTATTTTGTGATGTTTATAATATCATCCAGGACAACAATTAATTTACAAAAATGGAATGCATTTTACGGTTCTTTATGTCCATATTTTTCAAATTATCATTTGCATTATGCCCGCCAGGGCGAAACGTGTTTGGGATATTTGTTACGGGGTATTTGTTACCAACTTCATACGCCAACTCTCATCCTTGTTGGGGCATTATCATTGCTAACTTAGATTTTTTATCTGCCCTTTCTTAGGGCTATATAGGGCAAGTAGGGGAGGTACGAGGACAGGGAAATCCCACCATAAGGGGTGGTCCCTGGGCTGAGGTTAGATAAGGATCTGACATGGGAAAGATTCCCATGATAGTGAGATATCAGCTTCTTTACCTCAATATCTGGTCAATGATCCTCTTTCCTCCCGTTGTTGTAGTATATCAACATTCGTTAGTTACATCTGTGGTGGACGCTATAGGTGCAGTAATAGGTGGGCTGCATTTGTTCACCAATATTTTTGTTATCTGTCACCGATACCGGGGCATATATTTTTTTAGCTTGATCAATAATAAAAGTTATATTTTAAGGGTCCTATCTCCTTTAGGTTTAATGCACATTGATCAAAAATACTTTTTTATTACCTCATAATATTGTTTGGAAAGTGCCATTGTGCTGTCTTCCATGCCATCAGATGGCCGCTTCCGCCCTGCACGGACATCGCACGTGCCACAAAAGACACAAATAAAATTTCTGTGTGATCCCAGGATTCTAAAATGAGCAGCAGTCCCAAAATTCGTCCCTTCTCCAGTAAAATCAAGAGTACATACATGTGTGTCCGCGCTAAACTGGAATGGGGAGTTTTTTCACAAACGGGCAGTCTTCACAGAGATGTTGCAGCTTCACAGATGCATCCACGGTATATGGTCTCGATATCAACCAGCAAAGCGACTTCCTTCAAGAGGAACAGATCATAGTGCAATACCCGAATCTTCTTTAAAAGGTATAATTTATTGTACTTACAATAAGACAACTTGCATATAGCGTGTAAACTTCCCTGACGCGGGTTTCGCCTTCGCTTCGTCTGGGGCGTCACAATCAAATCCACCCAAACTCTGATTTAAATAATCCCTGATCACATGAGCTTAGGATAACATGTCATTTCCTGTTTTCCCGAATACAAATTAATAAAATCACAAAATGTTCTTATATATAAAAATTTTATTTAAATAAAAAAGCCCACGGCATATATTCAAAACTTACAGCAATAAATGTAGAAATCACTCTGTCACTAGCACAAACCACACTGGCATCGCATAGCATATATACATGCACTAAAGCAACAGCATGATCGTGAATTTGCCAGTTAGTACCCTGTACTCCGTGTGTATACAGATATTCGGGTTCGGGCGGTGGGCAGTACAATGCCTTGCCCTGTGTGAATATTCAAATATATATACATATATATATATATTTATATGTAAAGGATATGAAAATCTAAAACTTTTGCAGCTACCTTAAAACACCCAATATAACCCCTTTACCTTATACCATCTATTACGTGCCACAGTCAGCGCTGACCGCGGTTGTGCAGGGGTTAATGCGCTGGAATTGGTGATTTCACCGATGCCCGGGCATGCAGCAGGTGTCCCGCTATTAGTGACTCCCGGACCCCTACCGCTGATCGGGCGGGCGCAGCTCCTCCACCCGCCCAATCACCATGACGTACATGTACTTCTCTGGTCCTTAAGTCACGGCCAGAGATGACGTACATGTACGTCATGGGTCCTTAAGGGGTTAAAGGTGTTGTCAGCATAGGTCATCAATATCAGATCTGTGGGAGTCCGACACATGGTACCCTCGCCAATTACCTGTTTGAAGAGGAGGCGGTGCTCTATGCGAGTGCTGCTTCCTCTTCATTACAGTGCGCATCATCTCGGAAGTGCAGTGTAATGAAAAAATAACTGCTCCATTCACTTGAATGGAGCAAGTACCTGTAATTACAATATGCCAATACAACGTGTAGTGTAATTGCCAGGAAGGGGCACTCGCATGGAGCGAAGCCTCCTTTTCAAATAGCTGACCAGATATTGATGACCTATCCTGATGATAGGTCATCAATATATATTGCAGGACAATCCCTTTAAGACCACCCTCTCACCACACCCCGTGCAAAACTTAAATTAATAAATTCAAAGTTAGCTACTTGCTTCATCACAAAAAGTTTCTCAGTTTATATCACACATACCCCCCTTATTAGCGCCATTAAATAAATAATCTCCAGCCAAGTATGAAAACATAGTGTCTGAATTGGTAACACAAATATCAATGTAGCTAAACCTAATATGCTGACCCCAAGCTTGGCATGTCATAGGGTCTTTCATATAGTGGGCCACTAGCAACCAACATTCTTGGGGGGGGTTGGGTTATTGCAGGGATGCTCAGATTGTGAGTAGACTTGCAACACCCCCAGGCAAACAAAACACAGGAAGTGCTAACTATTCCGCTGCCTTGTACATTCAGATTGAACTGCAGGCAGCAAAATAAACACCTCAGAAGGGCATGCTTGACCTGATAGCCAGTCTGGACAAGCCCCTGGTACTACTGGGAGACCTGCACTCTACTAGACGTGCTAAACTAATAAATGCCCACCACACTAGCAGGGCACTATAATATACATTTGCTCTACACATTTCTGCATTCTAACTCTTACTGAGCATGTCATCAGGACCTAGATACAGTAGCAAGAAAATAATGTTCTGTGCAAAACCAGTAGCGAGGCTCAGCTGATGGTGTGTGACCGCTCAGCCTCCCAGCGCTGTAATGGCTGTGAATGGCCGCCCTAAACCAGGATTCAGGAGGGCAAGTCGCATCTCTAATGGAAAGAGCAAGAACCTTTTAGAGCTTTGGTGGGCAAGCCTACCCCTTGGAACTTACCTCATTCCAGCTGCTCCCTTTCACTGCATTCATTGTGCTCTGGTCCCCACTTTTAAATTTCTCAAAAGGATGAGGGTCACATATGGTGCTGCAGCCAATGACTGGCCGAGGTGGTAACGCATCCTTCAAGCAGCATGTGACCAGTGATAATCCATTGGGGTAACCAAAAAAGCATTAAAAGTCTTTGGGACAGATTTATAATTAGCTCAAGTCAGAATATTGCGCAATCGCTTTTATTGCCTCTGCACTATGTTGGCCAGTTTTCTGAAAGTGGGCGTGTTTTCTTATGTAAATGTATCTCTAGACAGATTTACTATTGCGACTATTTAAAAAGTCGCAAAAAAAATTTGCAATTTCACTCCAGTGAGAACCATGCTTATCTTATGCAACTTTTTAATAGAACATGCGACTTTTTCGTAAAGACGTGTGACTTTTGTAAAGCCGCTTACTGACGGATAAACTGCTACCGTCAAACCCCATTTATTACAGTCTTAAAGGGCCGATCATAAATCTGACTTGGCTAAAACTGACTTTAGTCATATGTGAAAGTGGAGTGAGCTGTCAGAGTCGTGATAAATCTGGCCCTTTATATTTTCAATGCATAGCAGATATACATTTCCTGTAAATTCTTTTTCTCATATGTCATGAAATAGTTTTTGAACCATATGCCAGGTGGTTCACACCTGACAAGTATTATAATACATTAGGAATATTACCTTTCCTTGTGCACACATTGTGCCATCCAAAGGAGGACCTTTTTTGGTTTTACAAAAGTAAGGATTATCAGGGTGACTGCACCAGAGTTGTTTGCAGGGGTCAAATGTGCGAAACTATGGAAAAAGATAAAATGAGAATTTATATTTTTTTCTCAACTATGAATCTAGATTACAATATACACCACCAGGAATACTGACACATAAGGGATAAGGGCATATTCACAATTAGCAGATCTGTTTGATACATCTGAATGGGTTTATTTCAAGGGAGCAGCAGGGGGCCTGCGGGGGTACAGGGCCCCTGTTCTTGTGATTATGGGGGTCCCAGCGGTAGGACCCCCACTGATCTCATAGTTGACCCCTATCCTGTGGATAAGGGATAACTTTTACCTACCGGAATTCCCCTTTAAACACAGATGATGACATGCAAAATTAGAAGAAAAAAAAAATCGCCAAAATCACTGATCACCACAAAGGCGTCAAAATATTCTGGTATTGGGTGACAATAAAGGAACTGCCCCCAACTCAAAAGTTTTGTTGTAGTCCAGTTTTTATTTTATTCCCCTTCCCCAGAATTGGTACATCTGGAGAAATCTATACTCATCTGTTCCCCGATGCTGTGTTCCAGTCGCCTGGCTCTCTTCACTAGACTTCTGGTCCCTATCTGTCAACTTCTGCGCAGAAGAAGCCTTGTGCACCAGTATGGCCAATAACATGCATCAGCAATGAGGAGTCCCAGAGCGGCATGTCACTGCTGGGTCACATGCCACTTGGGGACATGGCCATATTTCTAACTAGGCACTTGTGGGCACGTGCCTAGCACGTCACCCAGTAGAGAGCAAAAACATTTATTTTTCCATAAAAAATTATTATTATTATACAGACTCCCCCTCAAGGTAACCAGGAAGTGGGGGGAAGGTGGTACAGTGTGTGAAGGAGCACATACTGCTGCACAAAGTCAAGGAGTGTTCGAGCACCCTGGGCCCTAAGCATGTGACTAACTGGCCACTGGCATGCACCGCTTTGACTGCCTGCCTAAATCGTCTAATTACATCTGCCTGCCATCAAGGCCCACCAAGGTGGAAGCAGGAATGCACTGGAGTAGCGTCCCAATTAGCCTGCCTTTGGCACTGAGGCAAGCGGCAGAAGCGGTCAAAGACCTCTTGCTCCTGGGAGTCACACGTGTAAATAGAGTGGTTTATACTTTCTGCTGTATCTAAGCCTGTGATGTTATAAGGTCAATGTCTGCTCAGCTGTGTATCTATACCTCTTATGCATAATACTGTTCGCTGGGCTATACATCTAAGCCCCTCATGCATGATATTGTTCACTGTGCTGTGTATCTAAGCTGCTCATGTCTGATACTGTCCACTAAGCTGTGTATCTAAACCCCTCATGCATGATATTGTTCACTGTGTTGTGTATCTAAACTTCTCATGTCTGATACTGTCCACTAAGCTGTGTATCTAAACCCCTCATGCATGATATTGTTCACTGTGTTGTGTATCTAAACTTCTCATGTCTGATACTGTCCACTAAGCTGTGTATCAAAACCTCTCATGCATGATATTGTTCACTGTGCTGTGTATCTAAATCACTGAGATAATGGATAGAAAATGTATCTAACTGCCTGAGAATGGACTGGTGCATATACTGGACACTGCTAGAGAATGGACCAGTGTAAATACTGTATATTGCTAGAGAATGGACCGGTGTATATACTGTATACTCCTGGATAATGGACTGATGTGTATATTGCATATTGCTAGAGAATGGACCAGTGTATATACTGTATGTTGCTAGAGAATGGTCTGTGTATATACTGTACAGTGATGGCCAGTTCGCAGTGTTCGCCCGCGAACATATGCGGGCTGACATCTTAACTCACAAGTCCAGCGATGCACAGGTAAGTCCTTACCTGTGCCTGTGCGCGAGCCAGTCTGAAAACAAGTGCGGTCACTGGGAACAGGCAGTTCCGAGAACAGCCCAATGAAGGCCCCCGGCGGCTGTTCTCGGAACTGCCTGGTCCCAGTGACCGCATTTGTTTCAAACCGGCTCGCGCACAGGCACAGGTAAGGACTTACCTGTGCATTGCCGGACTTGTGAGTTAAGATGGCAACCCACATGTGTTCACGGGCGAACTGGCCATCACTGATACTGTATACTGCTAAGAGAATGGACCAGTGTATATACTGTATACTGCTGGAGAATGGATATGTATATACTGTATACTGCTGGAGAATGGATATGTATATACTGTATAATGCTGGAGAATGGATATACATATACTGTATATTGGTAGAGAATGGACTGGTGTGTATACTGTATATTGGTAGAGAATAGACCACTGTATATACTGTATATTGGTAGAGAATGGAATGGTGTATATACCGTTTACTGCTGGAGAATGGACTGGAGTGTATACAGAATAGTGCTAAAGAATTGACTAGTGTGCACATACTGTATACTGCTGGAGAATTGCTGTACGCCAAAACTTGCGACTTATTTAACTCTGCTTTCACCTCTTAAACCTAAAGTGGGTGAAGTTCAGTGGGAGTTTCTGCGGCTATGCACTGTCCATCACATTTATTATAATTTGGCCAGAAACTAGTACAAATTATAATGCAAATCTCTGCCAGCTCATACGTAGCTGCCATTGCCTTGCATTTAGCTGCATGAGTGCTGAAAGAGACGACTAATTTATTTTGAGATGTACACCTCTTAACTTTCCCCATGGTGTTTTGTGGGGTTTTTGCAGTGTGGATAAGCATGCATGTGTGTGGGGGACTTGTGAGGGACATCTGATGACCTAGGGAGCGTTTGTCCATCAGCTATCTAAATTTTAGGGACAACAATAGGAAGAGGCACTAAAGTGCCTAGGGCAGCATGAACTCTAAATATGGCCCAGCTTGGAGAAACATGACTGCTGAGGCCAGCCATTGTCTGCAGTGGCACACAAGACCCCATGCATACAGAAGTTGACAGATGTGGAACAGAAGTCCAGTAAAAGTGCAATTGAAACCAGGAAGGATTAGCAGGTACCATTGGCGGTACCTGGACAAAAACTTAAAATTAGAAAATTACTTAAATAGCCATTCTGAATACTTTTGAAGCCATCCTTCTATTTAGGTTGCCGACTGGTCTCCTTCAAGCAGGAGATGCAGAGGGAAAATATTGGATAAAAAGGTGTTTAACATAATGCAATCTAATCATTAGGTCATTTTCTGACTACATTCCCTTTAATGCTGCTCCCTTGTGGTTTACACTACAGCTCTGTATGCTCAGATTCACTGATGTCTATAATAGAAATCTCAACAGAAAATCAGTGCAACTTGTGAGGATTTTCTTTAAAGAGAAGATAAGACTGTCATATGTCCTGATCTTATTAAAGGGGTTGTCCGGGTTCAGAGCTGAACCCGGACATCCCTCCATTTTCACCCCGGCAGCCCCCGACAGGAGCATTGGAGCAGTTCATGCTCCGATGCTCTCCTTTGCCCTGAGCTAAATTGCGCAGGGCAAAGGCATTTTTGGGAGATCCGGTGACGTACCGGGGCTCTCCATGGGGCTGCCAGGAACCCTGGTGACGTCACCAGCACTGATGGGCGGGATTTAGCTCTACCCTAGCCAGCAAAAAAAACGACTAGGGCAGAGCTAAAGCACGCCCCTCAGAGCCAGTGACGTCACCAAACACACTGCCGGGCGGAAGTTTCCGCCTGGCAGTGTGTTATTGAAAACAAAGGAGCCCGCGCCCTACACGATTTAGCGCAGCCTCAGGGGGGCTGTCTGGGTGAAAATAAGGGTATGTCCGAGTTCAGCTCTGAACCCGGACAACCCCTTTAAGGAGCAAGCTTTTTAATAAAAAACAGAGAAATATTTATCTCAGTTTCATACAAAAACTAAAGGCAATGTAAGGTAAAGTTTCTTGACTATATAAAACAAAATTAAAATCTAATTTTAAAAGACAATACTTACAGCTGTACACATCATGTAACCAATACCAAAGTCAAAACGGCATTGTTCATTCATAGAATAATGAATTCCAGGCAGCTGAGGAAGTGAAGGCCAGTCATGTGCAAATGGGTCATCACGCAGGCAATCATAAGAACTGGGAAAATATGACAATAAAAGGAGAATTATATAATATTATTATTCACATTACTTTAAAGGGTTTCTTGTGGGACTTTCCCAATGATGGCCAATCCTCAGACTTCTGAGAGCCCCACTATCAAGAACAATGAAGGGGCTCTTTATTGACAGGCACAGCGCCTCATTCATACAGGTAGTTTTGACTCATATGGCAGCTTGACACATTCTTTGTATTAATCAGCAGACCAACACCCCCACCACCAATCAAACACTGATCAATATTCAAGTCTTGGAGAACCCTTTTAATTCCACAAAAAATTGTAAAAGATGAAAATACTTGAAACAAACTAAATATCTTTACATAATTCATGTTTCCGTACCTCTCATAGCTTACTTTATAGTTTTACTTTGCAATATACTTTCCATGGACATCCTAAAACTGTCCCAGATGGGAATAACCTTTTTTTACTTTAAAAATGTTTTTATTGTTTCATAGACATATGAGTATACACCGATAAGCATGACAGAATTAACCATTTCCAAAGCAAAAATACCTCGGCAAGCCTTACATCAATCGATATATTGGAGAAACAGACATAGATACAATCTGTAGACTACAATAACTGGTGTTAACCATGTTTTGGAGAACAACTCCAAAAAGAGGGGGGGAAGGAATAGAAAAAGAAACAGGGGGGGGGGGGGGCTGAGGGAATGAGGGTAAAGGGTATTTCCATTCCATACTCTTACACTCTATCGCAGCAAGTATCAGGTCTCAATCTTCTCCAAGGGACTACTTGATCAATCAGCGAGCCCTCTAAACTGTTTCCACGGACCCCATATATTGTTGAAACATAACGTGTGCAATTTGTTCCAATCTATAAATCTGGTCACTTTTCGTATACCAGTGTTGCAATGGAGGGGGATCTGTCTTCCGCCAGTAAACTGCCACTAATAGGCGGGCTGCCGCTAATAATATTCTACATAAAGTAGATGTTACTTTCGATTTCGTATTTGTTGACGCTCCCACTATACCAAATAAACACAATTTTGGTGATGCTTGTATTTTCACCTTACACACCTTGGATAAAATTTCACAGATTCCTTGCCAGTACAGTTGGATTTTAGAACATAACCACCACATATGGCTCTGAGTCCCTATATTGTTCTCACACCTCCAACAGACGGAGCTGACCTCCGGGTACATAATGTGTAATCGTTGTGGCGTGTAATACCAGTGGGTGAGCACTTTGTAACTATTCTCCTGTAATTTTACGCACCTAGAAACTTTCACTGGAGCTGTTAATAGTTTCGGTAATTCCCTGTTATCGAATTTAATGTCTAGTTCCTCTTCCCATTTATCTATAAATTTGCATCTACTTGGATCGCTGGGGGAATTAATCAAGGAATAAAGTAGGGAAATCAAGTGTGAAACTGTAAGCAGAAAGTTTTTTACAAAATTCCTCCTACTGGTGGCTACAACGTTATAAATTATGACAAATGTTTGTCATTTTACACCTCTCTTCATTCTTCAACACTGAATGTTATCACTGTACATATAACTGCCTATCTACAGAGGCTGGAGATGAGGTGCATTTACATGCGCTGAGAAGAAGCTGATTGATAGGAAAAAACCATTTCTTCCACACATCAGCTGCTTGTTAAGTGGAGGTAAAGCTCAGCATTTCCATGCAGTGATCACCTCCACAGTATGAAGATGAGCAATCACTACTGCTATCACTCGTTCACCTACAAAACCATTGCTGCAGAGTGCTGTTTACACATGATCTGGCAGCAGAGTGCTGTTTACACATGATCTGCTGCCTGGGAACGATGCATGAGGTGTCCGCACCTCTGATCATTTCACCCGATGAACGAGCATGTCACTCATTCATCAGGTGATCTGCAGTGCTTGTAGATGAATATATTATTGGGAACAAGCACTGGTAGAATGTTCGCTCCCAATAATATATATCGTATCTCGGCCATGTAAATCCGCCTTAACCTACCCTGTATAGTGATCAGTGAGGTTTTCTTGATTTCCCTTTACCATTGGAAGACTTTTGAGTGGCTAAGAACACATATAGGTAAAACTCGAAAAATTTGAATATCGTGCAAAGTTTATTTATTTCAGTAATTATAATATATATATATATATATATATATATATATATATTTATATATTCAGTAACTTACTAATCAAAGGATCAATGGAGAGAGTCCTGAGAATAGATCAAGAAACAGCTTTACAACCAAAAATGATCAAATCAAGTCCCAATAGGGACCTCCAGGTCAATTTCAGGATAGGGAGGGTTCCTTTTGGGTGTCTTAAGTTTTATCCCAATAGGAAATCCTCCCTGTGAAGTGAGTGAAGTTCACTATTTAAGTTATTCTAATTTGATTGATATAATTTCTGAATATCTGTCCAGGTATATCAGTTCATCCATTTCAATATACAGTCGTGATCAAAAGTTTAAGACCACTTGAAAAATGGCAAAAAATCATATTTTACATTGTTGGATCTTAACAAGGTTCCAAGTAGAGCTTCAACATGCAACAAGAAGAAATGGGAGTGAGACAAAAAAGTTTTTGAGCATTCAATTAATTAAAAATAGCGATTAAACTGAAACAGGCTGTTTTTCAGCTGATCCAAATTTTAGGACCACATGCCTTTAAAAGGCCAAATCTGTGCAAAGATGTGGATTAAGTGTCATTTTCTGTCAGGTAGTCACACGTTGTGATGGCAAAGGCAAAAAAACTCTTCCTTTTTGAACGTGGTCAGGTTGTTGAACTGCATAAGCAAGGTCTCTCACAGCGCGCCATCGCTGCTGAGGTGGGACGCAGTAAGACAGTCATTTGGAATTTCTTAAATGATCCTGAGGGTTATGGAACATAAAAGTCAAGTGGAAGATCCAAAAAAATGTAATCGGCACTGAGCCGGAGGATCCAATTGGCTGTCCGTCAAGACACTGGACGATCCTCGACCCAAATTAAGGCCCTTACTGGTGCTGACTGCAGCCCCATAACCATCAGACGGCATCTGAGACTGAAGGGCTTCAAAAACAAAAAACATCTTCAACGACCTCCTCTCCTTGAACGCCACAGAACTGCTCGTTTGGACTTTGCAAGAGAGCACCAAACATGGGACATTCAAAGGTGGAAGAATGTTTTATTTTCTGATGAGAAAAAATGTAACCTTGATGGTCCTGATGGTTTCCAACGTTACTGGCATGACAAGCAGATCCCACCTGAGATGTTTTCTACGCGTCACAGTGGAGGGGGCGCCATAATGGTCGGGGTGCTTTTTCCTTCAGTGGAACAATGGAGCTTCAAGAAGTGCAGGGGTGTCAAACGGCCGCTGGCTATGTCCAGATTTTGCAGAAAGCATTCTTTATGACTGAGGGCCCTCGTCTGTGTGGTAACAACTGGGTTTTTCAACAGGACAACGCTACAGTACACAATGCCCGCAGGACAAGGGACTTCTTCCAGGAGAATAACATCACTGTTTTGGCCCATCCTGCGTGTTCCCCTGATCTAAATCCAATTGAGAACCTTTGGGGGACAGTAGATGGCCTTTGTGCGGCCGTCTTCACCACTTGGAGAAATGTTCCCACTCACCTCATGGAAACACTTGCATCAAGCATGCCGAAACAAATTTTGATAAACAAGAATGGCGGAGATACTCATTACTGAGTTCATGTTTGGAAGTTGGATTTCTGTTTTGGGGGGGTTTGGTTTTTTTTTTTTTGGGAGGTCTGGTCCTAAACTTTTGATCAGCTGAAAAACAGCCTGTTTCAGTTTATTCTTTGTTTTCTTAAATTGAATGCTCAAAAAATGTTTTGTCTCACTCCCATTTCTTCTTGTTGCATGTTGAAGCTCTACTTGGAACCTTGTTAAGATCCAGCCATGCTAAATATGATTTTTTTGCCATTTTTCAAGTGGTCTTAAACTTTTGATCAGGACTGTCTGAAAAATAGCGTACGGGTTCACTGTATAAGGCAACTAGTGGGCACATAGATCCCGCTCCTCTAACCTATGTCCTATTTCTAACTATTTCCAGCACTTGGACTGTTGGACTGGCGCCCTCAGGTCTATTGTGGTTATTATCTTTTTATATTTACAGTCTTTTGGTTGTGCCTGGTATCCAGACACACAAAGAACCACATACAGCAGCCTGTCCCAATCAGTTCTGTTCATTTTTATATATCTGTTTTCTATTCTAATCAACATCTATCTAAATAACACCTTCTGAGAAGTTCCATCCTTTGGCGCCCTGCTGACCATTTGATTACTTGGGATCCATTTCCGAGATCAGGCAAGTGAGAGATCCTTCTTTTTATTGTTATTTTTTTCTTTCCATATCTGTTCACAAGGAACAAAAATACCATAGTTAAGCTATCTGTTGTCCGCGCTTGTCAGCATGGCAGCAGGGAAAGAAGGAGCCTGGAGCCCTTGCCCGCGTTAGGGGCAGCAGCGACAGCACAGACCTCTGAGCTAACACTTGCCTTGACTCTCCTGTTTACGACCCGGATTGCCTGACCTGTACCTGTTCCGCCTGCCCTGACTTTTTGCCTGTCTGACTACGCCTCTGCCTCATCCTTCGGTCCTGCACCTCTGCTACCTCCTGGTTCGCCTGAACCAGCTGCCTCGTTTGCCTGGCCTGGTGTTCCCCTCGGGAAAGACTATCCCTACCATCAGGGGTACTGTGAAGATCCAGGGGTTCAATTAGACAACGCCCTTAGAGGAGGTAGGACACATGGCACAGTGGGTTCACACCCGCTGGTTCGTGACAAGTGTATACAACATTAATTGCTAGATTAATTATAACATCAATGTCATTTGCAATTAGATAAGCATCTAGCACTTTTTACCTTAGCATTTTCCTTTACTACATTTCAAGGTAAGGCATTCTATAATTTGATTACTGAAGTGTGAATCCCGACAAAGTGATGAGGCAGAGAACAACCGGCCAAAGTTGTTCAGATCTGGCACTGCCAGATGCAACCAGAAAGCCCACTGGATCCATTAAGTATAATGGGGTCCAGAGGAGATTCGGCTGCATTTCGGCAAAAATGCTGCTGTTTGTGTCTAGCCGATTCCTGGCAGTGTCATAGTGCTGCAGGTGTGAAAGTATCCTAACTGTAAATATTTGTTATGCAAATATGTAGAAAGGCGGTCAGCACTGCCCAGAATGAACTATATATATGTGGACTAATCCTGCATACATTTGTTTGTGATCTCCAGCGGTGCTCAGCTGGCCCACAGCTTCAACTCTTGAATCAACATATACAGTAGATAAAAGAAACAACGGCACTCACCAATATTCTTTCTACAGCTTTTATTGATCCACTAAAACACAGTGAATGCGGGTATAGCACAACAAAAGGCAACAGCCGTTTTGAGCTTTCTCAAGCCTCAACGTGACGACACTGGCGCATACACGTAAAGTACCCTTACACCAGCTACTTCACCATCTCTACAAAATGACATATACCACAAATTGTGTCTTACAGAATATGTAGTGTCTCACCACATGTTCAACCCCTCCTGTCTTAAGATACTTATGTCTGCACATAAATCTACACATGGAGCAATGCCCACAACTATAGCCAATTTAAGTCTTATTCTTGTAAGCGATTTCTTATACAAAATCCTTAATAGTTCTACTCCTCCTAAAACTGATAATGGGATTAAATTGGGTTTTCTCCATTAAGGACTCATCCTGGGACAATACATGCCAGTTGTTTGAAAATACCTTTTTAATAAGAGGAGCCATTGGGGTGTATTTAAAAGTAAAAACCGCTCTATCATTTTTGGTTTTACCTCTAATGTGTCTATGTTTATGTTTAATTCGATATCCTCGTTCTCGTGCAAGGGCTTTCCTATAGGCAGAGTCTATCACATTCTCGGGGTAAGGCTACTTTCACACTTGGGGCAGTGTGATCCGGGAAGCAGTTCCATCTTCGGAACTGCCTGCCGGATCCGCCGATCTGGATGTGACTAAAAGCATTTGTGATACGCATCCAGATGCAGATCCGTTTTAGAAATGCATTGCAAGAACAGATCCATCTCACCGCTTGTCATGCAGACAGACGGATCAGTCTTGTATTTTTTTTCACTGTTTTACTGGTTTGCGCATGCGCTGACCGGAAGGACGGATCCAGTATTCCGGTATTTTAAATGCCGGATCCAGCATTCAGGCAAGTCTTTCGTTTTTTGGGCCAGAGATAAAACCATAGCATGCTGCGGTTTTATCGTTTGCCTGATCAGTGAAAAAGACTGAACTGAAGACATCCTGATGCATCCTGAATGGAATGCTCTCCATTCAGAATGCATGGGGATAAAACGTATCAGTTCTTTTCCGGTATAAAGCCCCTAGGACAGAACTCTATGCCGGAAAATAAAAACACAAGTGTGAAAGTACCCTTACCTCTCTGCAAAAAACGTATTTTTAACTCCTTAGATTGTTCAATGAACTCATCCCTATTAGTTATTATCCTTCTAAGGCGCATGAACTATCCATACGGGACTGCCAATTTCACATGGGGCAGGTGAAAGCTACCATAGTGCCAGAGTGAATTTGTGGAAGTGGGTTTCCTATAGAGAGTAGTACATAGATTACTATATCTTACTCTAACCTTAAAGGGGTTCTACAGTTTGTTTTAAATGATAATCTATCCTCTGGATAGAACATCAGCATCTGATCGGCAGGGGTCCGACACCTGGGGCCCCCGCCGATCAGCTGTTTGATTTGGCAGCGGCGCTCCAGCAGCACAGTGGCCTTCTCACTGTTTAGCGCAGGCCCAGTGACTTCACGACTTGTATCAACTGGCCTGGGCGGGGCTAAGCTCCATTCAAGTGAACTGAGTTTAGCCCCGTCCAGGCCAGTTGATACTAGTCGTGACGTCACTGAGCCTGTGGTAAACAGTGAGAAGGCTGCGGCGCTGCTGGAGCACCACTGCCTTCTCAAACAGCTGATCGGCGGGGGTCCCGGTTAAAACAAACTGTAGAACCCCTTTAACATCTAAAAACTCCAACTCCTCAATAGCTATCTTACTGTGAATTGCATATTCATGCGATTGGTCACATTTAGATATTCAACAAATTCATCAAATTGCGCCATGGTACCTGTCCACACTATAAAGACTTGTCAATGAATCTCACAAATACCTTAATATATGCCACAAAAGGATTCCTTACCATAAATACATATTGATCTTCGAAAACTGCAACTTATGTTTGGCACTTTTTGCCAAACAAACGCATTATGAGTTAAAATAAACTGCAATGCTTCAGTCACAAATTTCACATACCCATGAGTTTTAGGCCTCATGCACACAAACGTGGTGTGTTTTGCGGTCCTGCAAATTGCGGATCCGCAAAACTCGGATGGCGTCCGTGCACATTGCGCAATTTGCAGAACGGCACGGACAGTCTTTAATATAAATGCCTATTCTTGTCCGCAAAGACAGCGGGGCCATGGAACGGAGCAACGGAGTGCTGTCCGCTTCTTTTGCGGCCCCATTGAAGTGAATGGGTCCGCATCTGAGCCACCAAAACGGCGACTCGGATGAGGACCAAAACAACGGCTGTGTGCATGAGGCCTTACCTTGTGTCTCAAGAATACTGCGGATACACTGGACCCCCAATTGGGTATTTTACGTAAGGGTATTTTACATTTATGCACCAGCGTTGTCACATTGAGGCCTGAGGAAGCGCTACGAAACGGCTGTTTCTTTTTGCTGTGCTGTACCCGCATCCACCATGTTTCAATTGTTCAATAAAAGCTGCAGAAAGAATATTGGTAAGTGCTGCTGTTTCTTTATCTACATGTTGGTTGTAAAGAACTCTTTCCTGTATTGATGTCAAAATCACCTTTCCTCTACACACATACATAATGTCCCCATGTCTTTTGTAAAACAAATCATGTGATGCAGAATAATACATCAGGCATTAGCAACAAAAATTGCACTTTAAAGGGGTTATCCAATTTCACAAACAGCCCCCACCCCCCCACCCCCATGTGCCGGGCCCCTCACAGGTAATATACTTACCCTGCTCTCTGTGCCACTCCTGGTCCCCGCACCCGCCGCTTCTCCCTGTACACGGATGAAAACATCCGTGTCAGGGAGTAGCAGCCAATGGCAGACGGGGACGAGCCTCCCTAGCGTCACCTGGAGCCCAGCACATAGGGGGGGTGTTTGTGAAATTGGATAACCCCTTGAACAGAAGTATTAACAACTGTAGAAATGTGAAAAAATAACAATACATTGGGCACACTATGCAACAATTAATTCCACCATTCACAAAGTAACAGTTTATAAGGCCGAAAAAAAAGACATCTGTCCATCCAGTTCAGCCCGATATCCTGATACTCTTAATATCATTTTGATTCTAAAAGACATATTAACAATGTTTTCTGCAATGTTTGAGGGAAAGTTATTCTTGTGCTAGGAAAAGGTTTTTCACAAACAAGAACAGGCCAAGCCAGCCAGCCAACAACACATGGACTATCCAAGGAGGCAGAAGGTAAGGAAGCATAACCTTTTAATTTGGAGAGGATGTTTCTCATTGTTTTTTGTTTTTTTCTTTGCCACAACAGATCCTTCTTTATCTACTCTGTCTTCTGATCTAAAATGACGACAGCCATTTTGAGCAATTTGTGCAGGATGAATCCCAGAAGTTTTGAATTCACTGAAACAGAAACCTTTGGGGAATTAAAATAACAAATTTGATTTTGGTAGATTGCATTCACTCATCTCTACTCACAGGTTCAAGTGTCATGCTACTCTGTTCACTACAGTCTTGCCACTGCACAGAGTTTGGAGGAAGGTTAGGGAGATGCAGGGGATACAAGGTTTTATACAATATATTCCTCAAACTAATGAAACTGGCCTGTACAAAAAATGACCTAGAAGACTGAAAATAATTTGACCATAGGGGCATGTTAAACTAAGATGTGTCCTGTAATAAGCATCACAGGTGTATTTAAACTTTTAATCACTTAGTCAGCCTTTTTAAAGGGTGAAATGCAGTTTCTGTGCTGTTTGGTATGGTGGGTGCAAAAACTGAACACGAATCAAAGAAAGCTAAGGAGAGAGTTGTCTCAGGACATTAGAAAGAAAATTACAGACAAACATGTTAAAGCGAACCTTTCACCAGGATTTCACATAATAAACTATTACCAGTACCTTATAGATATCCTCATTGTGTTTCAATGCATTCTTGTGCCGCTTTCCTGGGATGGATATTCATGAAAAAAACGAGTTATAAAGTCCTCGTCTCCAGCTCCTGAAGTCAAGGGGGTAGCCCTTCCCTCACTCCGGGCTGTACCTCCCCTGCCCTAACCCCGCCTCTAAGTAGTGTAACTGACACCCGGCTCAGTCGCCGGGACCGCGCTTGTGCCGTCGGACTTGAACGCGATCCTGTAACTGAATCGCGCGTGAGGAAGAGAAGACAGGCAGGCATCGGGGACGGCGCATGCACGATTCAGTTACAGGATCGCGCTAGAGTCCGACGGCGCATGCGCCGCCTGTACAAGCGCGGTCCCGGCGACTGAGCCGGGTGTCAGTTACACTACTTAGAGGCGGGGTTAGGGCAGGGGAGGTACAGCCCAGAAGTCACGCTCCTGAAGTCAAGGGGGTAGCCCTTCCCTCACTCCGGGCTGTACCTCCCCTGCCCTAACCCCGCCTCTAAGTAGTGTAACTGATACCCGGCTCAGTCGCCGGGAGCGCGCTTGTACAGGCGGCGGGGTTAGGGCAGGGGAGGTACAGCCCGGAGTGAGGGAAGGGCTACCCCCTTGACTTCAGGAGCGTGACTTCAGGAGCTGGAGACGAGGACTTTATAACTCGTTTTTTTCATGAATATCCATCCCAGGAAAGCGGCACAAGAATGCATTGAAACACAATGAGGATATCTATAAGGTACTGGTAATAGTTTATTATGAAATCCTGGTGAAAGGTTTTCTTTAAAGGTAAAGACTATAAGACCATCTGTTACACATATTATTCAGAAGTTTAAAGGGACACTGACAGGCCCAATAAGCATATTTAGCTATATATATGACTGCACAAGTCTTCTAATGTGTAATAAAAACATATAAATCTAACTCCTGTCCACCTTATAAATACAGTAAACTGATGTTTTATAAGCTGATAGAATCATCTTCTTACTGCCCAAGGGGCGGCGTTTCAGTTCACTTGCGCCCAGCCAGCCTCGCCCCAACCAACGTTTTGAAGCGCCGCCCAGCTCATCAATATTCACTTCGCTGGGCAGCTTCTGCTGTCCCCGACGTTCCGAGATCCCATAGCTTTCTACTGGGCATGCGCGGGATCTCGGAACGTCGGGGACAGTAGAAGCCACCCAGCGAAGTGAATACTGATGAGCTGGGCGGCGCTTCAAAACGGCAGTTGGGGCGAGGCTGGCTGGGCGCAAGTGAACTGAAACGCCGCCCCTTGGGCAGAAAGAAGACGATTATATCAGGTTATAAAACATCAGTTTACTGTATTTATAAGGTGGACAGGGGGTATACTTATATGTTTTTATTACACATTAGAAGACCTGTGCAGTCATATATATAGCTAAATCAGCCTATCAGTGTCCCTTTAAGGTCTACAGAACAGTAGACAGCATTCCTGTAAGTGGCCGCAAGAGAAAAATAAATAAATTGAAAAGACACCTAAGATGAGTGGCAACAAAATAAATCAGAGGAGAACTCCAAGGTAAAGCTACACTAGTTCAGACTGCACCACTCAACAGAAAATCATAAAAAAAGAGAGATTGGAATTTGCCAAAATGCATGTTGACAAGCCACAAAGCTTCTGTGAGAATATTCACTGGACAGATGACACCAAAAACTGGTCACATCAGCTCTATGTTCACCGACAGAAAGAAAATAACATTCTACATGGAGGAGGTTTGGTTATATTTTGGGGCTGCTTTGTTGCGTCTGGCACAGGGTGTCTTGAATCTGTGCAGGGTAAAATGAAATCTCTATCAAGGCATTCTGCAGCGAAACGTGCTGCCCAGTGTCTGACAGCTTGGTCTCATTCGCAGGTCATGGGTTTTACAACAAGATAATGACCCAAAACACAAAGCTAAACACATCCAAGAATGGGTAAGAGCAAATCATTGGACTATTCTGAAGTGGACAAAAAAAATCACAGAAAAAACTAAGATAAAAACATCCTGCACGATATGATACAAATGTGCGGATGTCCCTGGCCATATTATTGAAGAAAACCACAGAAATAAGATAATAATGCACTTAGTAAAGTAGATGCAAGAACTATATATGGACAAAGTCCTCACTCTGATATAATATCTGAGACACTTAGTCAATATAGTTTGATCAAAACACATCTAAGCCCGCCTACCAAACGCCAAGGTCGTCTCAGGTCAGTTGGGTCCTACGCTAAACCTACCTAAGCCGTTGGGCTTCTATGTTCAGGACCGCAGATGCCGCACATATGGTGTGCTGCTCCTAGTAACCTCCATGTGCATCAAGCAACCAATGGGAGGAGGAGCAAGCACAGCCATATGTACCACCTAATTAAGGCGCTCTATTGGATAGGGGAGGGGGCAAAAGTGCAGAGGAATGCTACTCCCAAGATAATAGGTGCGCATTCACACTTGAAGGTGCCACTCCCTCAAGCAAATACTACATAGACAAAAAAAATCACAGAAAAAACTAAGATAAAAACATCCTGCACGATATGATACAAATGTGCGGATGTCCCTGGCCATATTATTGAAGAAAACCACAGAAATAAGATAATAATGCACTTAGTAAAGTAGATGCAAGCACTATATATGGACAAAGTCCTCACTCTGATATGATAATATCTGAGACACTTAGTCAATATATTTTGATCAAAACACAGCTAAGCCCGCCTACCGAATGCCAAGGTGGTCTCAGGTCAGGCGGGTCCTACGCTAAACCTACCTAAGCCGTTGGGCTTCTATGTTCAGTTGCGCAGACGCCGCACATATGGTGTGCTGCTCCTAGTAACCTCTATTCTGAAGAGGATAATGATTTGTCACAAGGAAACAGCCTCAGATTATTTGATACAGTAAGTAAAACCATTCCAAAGTTATTACCAGATGTTCAAAATTTGGCCTGGTCCTTAAGGTGAAAAATGGGTTAAACATACACAGTGTTAGGGGAAAAAAATGTGGCTTGTGGGTACCAAGCAGCAGCAGTGCAGGGTGGATGTGGAAGGGGTAGGGTAATAGTGGCATGTGGCCACAATAGCAGCAGCAGAGCATGGAACAGACAAGGCAGTAGATGTGTGTACAGCTGTTTAGAGATAGTAGTAGTGATGGCTGTGTAGCATTAATGGTAGTGGAAGTTGGGGAATTGGCAGCAGGGAGTAGCAGCAACAGTGGTGGTGGCAGCAACAACTATACAGTAAGGAACATGATGGTAAGCAGATCGACAGCAACAGTGGCACGATGGCAGCAGTAGCAGACATACAGTACAGAACATGACAGTAGGCAGGCATACAGCAGTTGTGCCATGATGATGGCAGCCATACGGTACAGAACATGAGGGTAGGCAGGAATACAGCGACAGTGGCACGATA
Source organism: Bufo gargarizans (assembly GCF_014858855.1). Lineage (NCBI taxonomy): Eukaryota > Metazoa > Chordata > Amphibia > Anura > Bufonidae > Bufo > Bufo gargarizans. The sequence continues at coordinate 426,113,242 of NC_058081.1, read as the reverse complement.
GCAGCAGCAGTCATATGGTATGGAACATGATGATAGGCAGGCATACTGCAGCAGTGCATTGAAGACAGCAGCAGCCATATGTTACGAAACATGATGTTAGGCAGGCAGAAAGAGGCAATGGCATGATGGATCACATCTGATTTTAAGTAGTCCCATTTCTCCTGGACTCCAATGAAACTGTTCCAATCTGTATGTGAATGATAGCATAAAATCTAATTTGATACAAGTTAGCGAGAATAATTTAGAGTCAGTTTGGGTTACCTTGCAGCTTGATAATCATAAGGTAACTCATGTAGGTGTGATATATAGACCACCTAGCCAAGTCAAAGAATTAGATGATCTATTAGTTGAAGAAATAGCTAAAATGAAATTGAAGGGGAAAGTTATCATTAAGGGAGACTTCAATCTTCCTGATGTAAACTGGAAAAACAAAACGGCTAGTTCTGCCAGGAGTACAGATATTCTAAATTCCCTACTGGGATTATCTCTACAGCAAGTAGTGGAGGAGCCAACCCGGAAGGAGGCCATTTTAGATTTAGTATTCACAAATGGGAATTTGGTATCGGATATTACTGTAGGGGAAAGCTTGGGAACTAGTGATCACCAGTCAGTGTGGTTTACTATAAGTACAGTGACTGAGTCACACCACACAAAAACAAAAGTTTTAGATTTTAGAAAAGCTGACTTTTCTAAAATTTAGATTAGTGGTATACGAGTCCCTATCAGATTGGAACAGTTTCATTGGAGTCCAGGAGAAATGGGACTACTTAAAAGTGGCACTATTGAAGGCAACAGAGAATTGCATTAGGCTTGTCAGTAAAAGCAAAGAAAGGAAGAGACCACTCTAGTACTCAGCAGAAGTGGCCAAAATCATTTAAAACAAAAAGAAAGCATTTAGGAATTATAAAAAGAACAAAACGAGGATGACAGGCACATTTATAAGATTAGGCAGAGAGAGGCCAAACAAGTTGTAAGAGCTTCCAAAGCACAGGCAGAAGAGAAATTAGCTCAGTCAGGGAAAAAAGGCGATAAGGCCTTCTTCAGATACATAAATAAATATAAGGAAACTAAAACAAGGAATTACAAAATTAAAAACAAAAGAAGGAAGGTATATGGAAGAAGATAAAGAACTAGCTGACTGCCTCAATGAATACTTCTGTTCAGTTTTTACAAAGTAAAATGAAGGAAAAGGACCTCAGTTAGGAGAAAAGACTAATTAATCTTTTGATGCATGTGTCTTTACAGAGGAAGAGGTTCTAAGTCAGCTGTCTAAAATTAATACAAATAAGTCACAGGGGCCTGATGAGATACACCCAAAGCTATTAAAAGAGCTTAGCGGTGAACTAGCAAAAACATTAACATATTTATTTAACCAATCACTGGCAACAGGAGTCGTCCCAGAAGATTGGAAATTAGCAAATGTTGTGCACATTCACAAGAAAGGTAGTCGGGCAACTATAGGCCAGTAAGCCTGACTTCAATAGTGGGGAAATTAATGGAAACCATACTTAATCACTTGCGTCCTGCGGGTGGCCGGGTTATTCCTCGTTGACGCGCCCACGCGTCATCTCGAGAGACGCGAGATTTCCTGTGAACGTGCGCTCACAGGAGCACGGGTTCACAGGATCGGAAGGTAAACTAGTTAATCTACAGCCTGCCAGCGGCTATCATGTTTTGTTAACAGCATCATATACCTGCTACCTGGTCCTCTGGTGGTCCCTTTTGCTTGGATCGACCACCAGAGGACACAGGCAGCTCTGTAACAAGTAGCACCAAGCACCAAACTACACTACACCCCCCCTGTCACTTATTAACCCCTGATCACCCCCCTGTCATTGATCACCCCCCTGTAAGGCTCCATTCCAACGTCCGTATGTGTTTTGCAGATCCGCGGATCTGTGGATCCACGGATCCGCAAAACACTGACACCGCGGATCTGCAAAACACCGACACAGACAATGTGCTTTCCGCATTTTGCGGATTCGCACATTGCCAGAACTATATAGAAAATGCCTTTTCTTGTCCACAATTGCGGACAAGAATAGGACATGTTCTATAGGCTCTACAAAAAACGCAGTATTCGCCCGATCAGGCCTGATCTTGTGCGCACACTTGCGTTCAGTCCGCCCCACCGCAGTGACAGAATTATTATTTTTTTCTGATCACTACAAAATATCACTATAAAGATCACATTTTTTTGTTTTTTCTTACAAAGTCTCATATTCCACTAACTTGTGACAAAAAATTAAATCTCACATGAACTCACCATACCCCTCACGGAATCCAAATGCGTAAACATTTTTTGACATTTATATTCCAGACTTCTTCTGACACCTAAAATGCCAGGGCAGTATAAATACCCCATAAGTGACCCCATTTTGGAAAGAAGACACCCCAAGGTATTCTGTGAGGGGCATGGCAAGTTCCTAGAATTTCATTTTTTTTGGCACAAGTTAGCAGATTTTTTTTTTTGTTTTTTTTTTTTTTGTTTGTTTTTTTCTCTTACAAAATCATTTTCCGCTAACTTGTGCCCAAAAAAAAATACTCTAGGAACTCGCCATGCCCCACACGGAATACCTTGGGGTATCTTCTTTGCAAAATGGGGTCACATGTGGGGTAAAGCGTGAGAAGTCTGGAATCCAAATGCCCTCCTAAAAGATACTCATTGGAATTTGGGCCCCTTTGTGCACCCTTGCTGCAAAAAAGTGTCACACACGTGGTATCGCCGTACTCAGGAGAAGTAGGGCACTGTGTTTTGGGGTGTGTTTTTACATATACCCATGCTGGGTGAGAGAAATATCTCTGTAAAATAACAACTTTGTATAAAAAAAAAAAGGGAAAAGTTGTCTTTTACAGAGATATTTCTCTCACCCAGCATGGGTATATGTAAAAATACACCCCAAAACACATTGCTTTACTTCTCCTGAGTACAGCGATACCACATGTGTGACACTTTTTTGCAGCCTAGGTGCGCAAAGGGGCCCAAATTCTAAAGAGCACCTTTAGGATTTCACAGGGCATTTTTTACGCATTTGGATTCCAAACTACTTCTCACGCTTTAGGTCCCCTAAAATGCCAGGGCAGTATAAATACCCCACAAGTGACCCCATTTTGGAAAGAAGACACCCCAAGGTATTCCGTGAGGGGTATGGTGAGTTCATGTAAAATTTTATTTTTTGTCACAAGTTAGTGGAATATGAGACTTTGTAAGAAAAAAATAAAATAAAATCATTTTCCACTAACTTGTGACAAAAAATTAAAACTTCCATGAACTCACTATGCCCATCAGCAAATACCTTAGGGTGTCTACTTTCCAAAATGGGGTCATTTGTGGGGTGTTTGGGCAGTGTAGAACCTCAGGAAACAAGACAGGTGCTCAGAAAGTCAAAGTGCGTAAATTCTAATTTTTGCACCATAGTTTGAAAACGCTATAACTTTTACCCAAACCAATAAATATATACTTATTGCATTTTTTTTTATCAAAGACATGTAGAACAATACATTTTGAGAAAAATGTATATAGAAATGTAGTTTTAATTGAAAAATTTTACAACAGAAAGTAAAAAATTTCCTTTTTTGCAAACATTTCGGTCAATTTTGATTAATATAAAAAAAAGTTACAATGTCAGCAGCAATGAAATACCACCAAATGAAAGCTTTATTAGTGAGAAGAAAAGGAGGTAAAATTCATTTGGGTGGTAAGTTGTATGACCGAGCAATAAACCCGTGAAAATAGTGTAGTGCAGAATTGTAAAAAGTGGTCTGGTCATTAAGGGGTTTAAGCTAGTGGAGCTGACCTGGTTAAGGAGAGGATTGTGGAACATCTAAAATCCCATGGATTGAAAGATGAAAAACAGCATGGGTTTACTTCAGGGAGATCATGTCAAACTAATCTTATTGATTTTTTTGATTGGGTGCCTAAAATAATAGATGGCGGAGGTGCAGTAGACATTGCTTATCTAAACTTTAGTAATGCTTTTGATACTGTCCCACATAGAAGGCTTATCAATAAATTGCAGTCTTTGTGCTTGGACTCCCATATTGTTAAATTGATTTGGCAGTGGCTGAGGGACAGACAACAGAGGGTTGTAGTCAATGGAGTATATTCAGACCATGGTCATGTTACCAGTGGGGTACCTCAGGGATCTGTTCTGGGACCCATATTGTTTAATATCTTTATCAGCGAAATTGTAGAAGGCCTCGATGTTAAGGTGTGTCTTTTTGCTGATGACACAAAGATTTGTAACAGGGTTGATGTTCCTGGAGGGATACACCAATTGGAAAATGATTTAGGAAAACTAGAAAAATGGTCAAAAATCTGGCAACTAAAATTTAATGTTGATAAGTGCAAGATAATGCACCTGGGGAGTAAAACCCAAGAGCAGAATATAAAATCAGTTATACAGTCCTAACCTCAGTATCTGAGAAAAGGGATTTAGGGGTCATTATTTCAGAAGACTTAAAAGTAGGCAGACAATGTCATAGAGCAGCAGGAAATGCTAGCAGAATACTTGGGTGTATAGGGAGAGGAGTTACCAGTAGAAAGAGGGAGGTGCTCATGCCGCTCTACAGAGCACTAGTGAGACCTCATTTGGAGTATTGTGCTCAGTACTGGGGACCATATCTCCAGAAGGATATTGATACTTTGGAGAGAGTTCAGAGAAGAGCTACTAAACTGGTACATGGATTGAGGATAAAACTTAGCAGGAAAGATTAAAGGACCTTAACATGTATAGCTTGCAAGAAAGACGAGACAGGGGGGATATGATAGAAACTTTTAAATACATAAAGGGAATCAACAAGGTAAAAGAGGAGAGAATATTTAAAAGAATAAAAACTGCTACAAGAGGACATAGTTTTAAATTAGAGGGGCAAAAGTTTAAAAGTAATATCAGGAAGTATTACTTTACTGAGAGAGTAGTGGATGCATGGAATAGCCTTCTTGCAGAAGTGGTAGCTGCAAATACAGTGAAGGAGTTTAAGCATGCATGGAATAGGCATAGGCCATCCTTTATATAAGATAGGGCCAGGGGCTATTCAGTATATTGGGCAGACTAGAGGGGCCAAATGGTTCTTATCTGCCAACGCATTCTGTTTCTATGATTTGTGTCAGCCTGGTGTAGCACATGAAAAAATTTCTCTATCACGTTGATGATACTGCTGCAGCTGCCTCTGCTGCTTATAGTAGTGTTGACTGCGGGAAGTAGGTGACTTTGTGGGGAGGAGAGAGGAACCTCAGACAAGTGGGTGGCAATATAGTACAGTAATAAAGTAATATGGCCACATTGAAACGGCAACAGAAAAACATGACATTTTGGTTTGCGAGCATCTACAAAGCATGGCTATCCAGAAATCATTGCTTGATGGTAAGAATACATCTGTCATTATTTACGCAAGAAAATGACATTCTGGCCAGTGTGCTGAAGCACCAAATCCTTTCTGGTTCTGCCCCCCAACTAACACAATTTGTCATCATGGCTGGTGTTATTGCCATCATCAGTTCCTGCTCTTCCTTCACCACTGACTCCTCTTCCTCCACAAGACTTTCTCACATAATTTTTCCTTGTGGGTTGCTAACAGCTACAGGGCAGCCAGCAAAATGTCTATGCTGTTCTTCCTCAACAGTTCTTAGTGGCATCAGCCTGAGCGTCTGCTCTAAGATAAATATCCGGGGAATGACATAACTGATGCTGAAGATGTCACTACTGACAAATCTGGTGGCCTTTTCGAAAGGGCCTGAGTATGCGAGTATGCTCTAATGAGCTGCCCCTGCATAAAGAAATTATTCACCGCTTTACACTGCTCGTAGACACACTGTAGCATATGCAAGGTGGACCACCAGTTACTTGGATCGATGCAGATCAAGTGGTGCAATGGCAGACATCTCTGTTACTGCAAGTCCAGGAGGGTGTTCCTTGCTACTTAAGAATGGCTGAAATATGAGGAGAGACTCCTGGACATAGTCAGCACCTTCAGCAAGCCACTGTACTTTTTCAAAAACCACTGCACAACTCTGTGCCATGCAGAGAGCATATGTTATTTCCCCCAAATCCAGAACAGCCACAATGTTCCTGTCATTGCCAATGACCACCTTGCCCAGTTGGAGATGGCAGGGAGACATCCAGGGGGATGTTTGCTGCTGTGTGGCTACTCTTGTCCAGATGCATCAGCTCTAACATGGCATGGCAACACTTCACTTTACATATATGATAGGAAGCAGGTGGAGTTTAAGTGATGCTCTGCCCTGCTGCTGTTGGGGAAGGGAGGATGTCCATGTCCAGTGGGCCAAGAAAGACATGTAGTGACCTTGCCTTTAACAGCGGTGTCCACAGTAGCATGCACCAAGCAAGAATTAGAGAAATTATGACATCTAGGTATCTTCTAGCAAGCCTGAACGCACACCATCGGCTCCCTAAAAGCAGCAGAATTCAGTAAGTGGCATGACAGTGCCTGCACCTCTAAAAACTTGTCCAGATGTGGGGATAATACACAGTGCTAGTGGCAGGTAAGCTTGGCTTAGGTCTGGCATATTTTGCACCTGCGTACACAGTATAAAAGGTATTGCCAGCAGATCTGGCCCTGGCAGTTTTTCGGGAGGTTCTGGCCATATGTTGACTCTGCTCTTTATTGCTGCCGCTGCCACCACCCTCCTCCTCTGATTTCACCTCCTCCTCAGGACTCCGATCCAGATTCCATGTCCAACACACAATCATTGCCCTCCATGCCACTTTTATCAGACTTTTATATGTCATCGTGAGCTGCTTGTCTCCCTTCTGATCAACTGCTCTGTATTTGCCCTGAGTGCCATTGCCAGTTCTACTGTGGCTACAGCTACCATTACTACAACCATCTCCAACACCAAGGCAGCTATGCATGATGTCCCCAGACTCCCCCAAATTTCCTTCTCATGGCAGTCAAAAAGTTGACTTCCCTCTCATAAGTATCTTCTTTGGAGCATGGTTTTTTTTTGGCCTCTTTCTAGGAAAAAAAGAAAGCACTCCACTAGGAGGGGAAGTGAAGACGAAGAAGATCCAATTGAAAAGCTTCTCTGGAGTTGCAAGGAGGAGAGGCAGGAGGAATACTGTGACCCCCGGCTCCAAGACACAGTATCAGATTGAGAGGTGGCCTCCACATTATCCTGCTGTGACTGAGAAATGGAGAGAGCTATTCAGTCCACAATCTCATCCTCTTTGTCCTCAATAATAAAGTTGCACCTTTCAGAAGCCATGGGGGAGAAGAACTGGGGCCTACTACTACTGGCCAGATGGCTCGTGATGATACTACCCACATTCCAACTGGAGGATGAGGCATGAGTCTTTTCTTTTGCACTATTCTATTTTCAAACGTTTTATCATGAGGCCAATAAATGAAAAGTCACAGGTTTCTTATAAATAAAAATCCATGGGTTTGGTACACAGATTATTTAACGATACTAGCAAAATGTAAAGTGTGTTTTCTGTAATTTAAAGACAGCGGTGCAATTAAATGTCCCTCACCTTGTAAAAACATGCTGCACACTGGTATTGACAATTTACAGTGTTTGCTGTAAAATGTCTTTGAACTATACATTTAATATCGCTGGTTCAAAAATGAAATGTTTGTACTAAAATGTCTATAAAACACACAGTCTAATGCAGTAAAGCGTCCGCTAACATGGATATAACTATGCAATGTTTACACTGAAATATCATTGAGCTATGGGGCACATTTATTAAGACAGGCGTGAAGTTATGAAGAGGCACCGCCCTCTCCATAACCTCGGCGCATCCAGCACCAGTTGTAAACATAAGAAAACTTCAGAGCTGTCTAACATTTAGACCATTTTATACGATTAAAACAGGCGTAGAAAATTATGAATGAGACGGGCCTGCCAGCCAGTCCCCATCCCTGGCCATAATTGTAGACCTGGTGCAAGCAGGGCGAAGTCGCAGATAGCGGCGCAACTAACCATTGTTCCATCATCTGTGCCTGAAATATGCCTAATGAAGGCGCATTTCAGCTTAGGGTACTTTCACACTAGCGTTATTCTTTTCCGGTATTGAAATCCGATAAATGGTCTCAATGCCGGAAAAATAAAAACTCATCAGTTTTGTCCCAATGCATTCTGAATGGAAATCAATCTGTTCCATATGCATCAGGATGTCTTCCGTTCCATCCCTTGTACAGTATTTGACCAGGCAAAATAACGCAGCATGTTGCAGTATTTTTTCCGGCCAAAATCCCGGAACACTACCCCACTACCGGTTTTCCAATCTGCCCATGCGCAGTTGTTTTTATCTTTAAAAAATTGAAATAACGGATCTGTTATTCCAGATGATACCGGAAATACGGTCCCGGTATTTCAATGCATAAGTCTAACGGATCCGGAAAACAAAGATATCCGTTTGCAGCCTCAGAAGTGACTGAGTAATCAAGATAGCCCTAGGTCGAACCAATGCCACTAGGGAGTTTTTAAAAAATAAGTAGGTAAAAGTCCTAAAGAACAAAAAAAAAGTCTAATAAAATAAACAAAAACATCTTTAAAAATCATGAGCTCAAAATTCCAAAAGTGCATAAAACATAAACATATAATATATATTCTCACACTTGCCTGGACCCGTACAATAAATATATCCCCTAAATTAATTTTAAAAGTGAACGCAGTGAAAAAAAAAATTCAAAAAGCAAGCAATTGCTTTTCATGCATTATAACACACTAATGAATTAATGTCATTTAAATGGGAATTAAACTTTACCAGGGAATTAAACTTTGCAAAACACAAATACACATCATTAAAGAATGTTAAAAGTTACTTACTTTAGGTATCGGCCAAGCTCTTGCTGACTACATCGAGACCAGTGAAAGCGATGAAATGCAGCTTGTACGAGAGGAGCCATAATGCTGCCCATTCTAACTTCATCTCCACACCTATTTCCTTGGCCATCATGTTCCATTCCTAACCTGGAACATTAATTGGGCAATATTTACTAATCATTAAATTTACTTTAACCCCTTCAAGCACATTAGCATACAGTTTCATCACATGAATGGAATGGGCACAGCAGCAATGCCCATACCATCGGTTACAGAATGCTGACTGCATTATATGTAGCTCAGATCCTGGCTGTTTAACTCCTTGGCATATGTGGCAGTCAATAATGACCATGGCACCTAAGTGTTTAGACAGAGGGAGGAGATGCCATCTTTCACTACATCGGATCCCATGTTGAAGCATGAATATGAAGTCTCTGATCATTTGGAATACATTGGGTCTGATAAAATTATCCTTTGTATAAATTGAATATTTGTCTTGTATGTTTGTTTAAGCTTGTCCATTTCTGTCTGATGAAACGAACAAAGAACCTGCTGTGGAATATTTGTGGAAGACATGCCTGAAATGTGTGTACAAGGTACTATCCCACTTAATTGACAACTTGTAAATGAACAAGGAGTTGTTTGGAAATATGTGTGCAAAAGAGTTAGCACTGTCTGCCAGGGTTATCTTTAGATTCTGATTTATTGCGGATTTGAGAACTGGCCACTCCAAGGTCCGAAATCATAACAGATATAAGATATACACAATGACCATTATGGACTGCATAAGCTGGCTACATTTCATTAGGGGGTGAAGCTCTTTGGTTAAAACAGTATAAAAGCTGGGCCGGTTCAGCAAGCCATTGGAGTTCACCTCTGGGGGAGACACGTCTTTGCGTCGGAAAGATGGTGCTTTTCCAATCGAGATTCTGACTTCTTTCTCTGTAAAAGACTACCCAGCTGATATATGCAGGTGTCAAATGATGTTAACTCAATTGGAGATGCAAGTACCTTCATTCTGGATGCAGTGTGGTTGTAATTAGACATTATGTGTTGTGTTTTAGCTAACCCTTAATCTTTTCTATTCTTTGTATTTACTTAATTTGCCAAAAGAAGGGCATACATTTGTCTGATTATCACTATTACCTTTATAAATGTACTTATACATTTTACCATTCTTACAATGGTGTGTAGTCTCTGAAACTGAATGGTGTATTTGTTAGCAATACACGCATGCGCGAGAATACAGGGCTAGATGAGATTACCATATTTTTTGCCCTATTTGACACACCTGCCCATAAGATGCACCAAGGTTTTAGAGGAGGAAAATAAGATACAAAAATGTTCCATCACACCTCATATCAGATCACCAATAAGACCTCCAATGTTTATCAGACATCAGATTTGAGCCCCAATCAGACCCCCAATGTTAATCAGGCCTCCCCTCAGACCCACAACCACGCCCCTAATGTTAATAAGACCGCCAATCAGAGCTCAATTCAGACCTCCAATATTCATAAGACCCCCAATCAGATCTCAGATCATAGTCCGAATGTGAATAAGATCCCCCATTCAGACCCAAATGTGAATGGCCACCAAGCAAGCCTCAGATCAGCCCCCAGATGTGAATATGACCTCCAAAGCAGACCTTAGATCACACCCCCAATGTAAATGACCCCCAAGCAAACCTCAGATCAGGGCCAGATGTGAATGACCCCCAAACAGACCTCAGATCAGACCCCCAATTTTAATACCCTCCAAAGCAGACCTACTAACTTACCTCTCCTGCTTCAGACGAGGCAGCGCTTGACATCCACGATCTTATTATTCTTCCTGCCATGTGCTGTGATCCAACACGCAAAGCATAAGGTCAGCGAGCTGATATCCTCACACTGTGTGCAATCACAGCACAGAGAGCTGCCTAGGAAGACCAGGAAGCAGTGAGTACAGAGCTAGGGAAGCACTGCATTCACAGCTTCCTGGTCCTCCTGTACTAATGAGCACAGCCATAATGGAAGTGCTCATTAGTATTCGCCCCATAACATGCACTGACATTTTCCCCCACACTCTGGGGAGAAAAAAGGGGCGTCTTATAGTGCAAAAAATACAGTACGTACCTACTGCCTGGCCATGTCAAGCAACAGACTAAAGGAGGGGCTGGGCAGAAAAAGGCGTGTAGCATGGGCAAAATTAAAGTAACGGGCTTGGTTACATAGGGATGGTGCTAGTGAGGGGTTGCTTGGATTTATTTATTTATGTTTATATATCAGGAAATCATACACTTTTGTAATATACATGAATTTCAAATTCTGCTCACATGCAGTTCTAATGGCCGTAGAAATGCAGAATGTGATAATGCAGTGCTGTGTATAAATGCATATGCTCTTAAATCCTCCTATATAATGGTCTGTTTGATCAATGTCAGGTATACTTTTCCTGTTTTTATAGAATGCACATGCTCATAAATCCTACATAAACCAAAAAATCCAATTTACAAGTAATAAATTAGCACACTGCATGAGTTAGAGCCTAATATCCATATATTATCACTACACATTAATTGTCAAAATGAGCCTTTTCCACATTTATAGTTGTCTATAAGTAATGATCCCAATCCTTTTTAACATTGGCAGGAAAATATCCCCATACTAGCTCATCTCTACGCACCTGAAGGGGTTAATTGTGCGTATCATAGCCCCCTGTAAGAGATCAGGGGCTGCCAGGCAGCAGGGGGCAGACCCCCCCCTCCCCAGTTTGAATCTCATTGGTGGCCAGTGTGCGGCCTCCCCCGGCCCCCCCTCCCTCCCTCTATTGCATTAATAACATTGGTGGCAGTGTGCGGCCTCCCCCGGCCCCCCCTCCCTCCCTCTATTGCATTAATAACATTTGTGGCAGTGTGCGGCCCCCCCCCCCTTCCCTCTATTGCATTAATAACATTGGTGGCAGTGTGCAGCCTCCCCCCCCCCCCCGATCATTGGTGGCAGCGGAGTTCCGATCGGAGTCCCAGTTTAATCGCTGGGGCTCCGATCGGTAACCATGGCAACCAGGACGCTACTGCAGTCCTGGTTGGCATGGTTAATTAGCAATAGTAGAAGCATCATACTTACCTGCTGGCTGCTGCGATGTCTGTGTCCGGCCGGGAGCTCCTCTTACTGGTAAGTGACAGGTCTGTGCGGCGCATTGCTGTCACTTACCAGTAGAAGGAGCTCCCGGCCGGACACAGACATCGCAGCAGCCAGCAGGTAAGTATGATGCTTCTACTATTGCCAAGTAACCATGGCAACCAGGACTGCAGTAGCGTCCTGGTTGCCATGGTTACCGATTGGAGCCCCAGCGATTAAACTGGGAGTCCGATCGGAACTCCGCTGCCACCAATGATCGAGGGGGGGGAAGGGGGAGAGGGGAGGCCGCACACTGCCACCAATGTTATTAATGCAATAGAGGGAGAGAGGGGGGGCCGGGGGAGGCCGCATACTGCCACCAATGTTATTAATGCAATAGAGGGAGGGAGGGGGGGGCCGGGGGAGGCCGCATACTGCCACCAATGTTATTAATGCAATAGAGGGAGGGAGGGGGGGGCCGGAGGAGGCCTCACACTGCCACCAATGTTATTAATACAATAGAGGGATGGAGGGGGTGCCGGGGGAGGCCGCACACTGCCACGAATGTTATTAATGCAATAGAGGGGGGGAGGGGGGGGCCGGGGGAGGCCGCACACTGCCACCAATGTTATTAATGCAATAGAGGCAGGGAGGGGGGGCCGGGGGAGGCCGCACACTGCCACCAATGTTATTAATGCAATAGAGGGAGGGAGGGTGGGCTGGGGGAGGCCGCACACTGCCACCAATGTTATTAATGCAATAGAGGGAGGGAGGGGGGGCCGCACTGGCCACCAATGAAATTTAAACTGGGGAGGGAGGGGGGTCTGCCCCCTGCTGCCTGGCCGCCCCGGATCTCTTACAGGGGGGCTATGATACGCACAATTAACCCCTTCAGGTGCAGCACCTGAGGTGTTAATTGTACGGATCACAGCCCCCTGTAGGAGATCGGGTGCTGCCAGGCAGCAGTGGGCAGTCATGTACACAGTTCGTTGTATATTCTCCCAAAATTAAAGGGGCAGTCACAGTGAAAGTCACAGTTAAAGGGGTGGCCACTGTAGATCTCACTTTTCTGGGGGAAACTGTTGATATTTTTTTACGACACACGGAAACAAAGCCGGGTGCGAAGCCGGGTCCTTCTGCTAGTCTCATATATATAAAAATGAGTGTCTGTCTGCCTGTCTAGATGTTCTTTATGTGCGACCAAATGACTGGACTGAACTTGACCATATTTGGCACACAGGTACATCAGGTGTCCAGGAAGGTTTTAGACTGGATCTAAGCTCTCTAGGACTTACCGTTCCTGAGATATTCCCAAAAAATGACCTGCATTAACCAATAGAAGCCACATCTCAGACCAAGGGTGCATATCGCTAGGATATGCCCCCACTGTCTTATAGGTGCGGGTCCCGCTGCTGGGACCCGCACCTATATTGAGAACGGAGCCCCGAAAGTGAAGGAGAGCGCATTGCGCATGCGCAGCCGCCCTCCATTCATTTTTATGGGGCCGCCGAAAATAGCCAATCACTGGCTCAGCTATTGCTATCTGCCCCATAGAAATGAATGGGAGCATGGGCCGCCCATGCGCGGCATGCTCCCCTTCACTTCTATGGGAGAGTTGGGGATTACAGCTTGGTGGCGGATGGACCCCGGGAAAGCTGTGGTCCTCCAGCCACAGCGCTCCCCGCTCCTTTCTCAATATAGGTGCAGGTCCAAGCGGTGGGACCCGCACCTATCAGACAATGGGGGCATATCCTAGCGATATGCCCCCATTGTCTAAGATGGGAATACCCTTTAAATCCGAACTGCCATTTACACGGTCACATGTCCCTTATTAGCCAATAGAAGCTCACAGGTCATACTCCAGGTTGACATAACAACTGATCACAGGTTTTAGCAGTTCTCAGGCCCTTAAATATTCAGTCATATGAAGTATGACGGCACAACTACACTGCTACATGCATGGGGGGAAGGGGCCACTATTCAACAGACGGCCGCTGTGGAGTTCACTGTTAAAGGGGGCGACAGTGTGGCGGTCAGTGTTAAAGGGGTGATCAATGTTAAAGGGACGGGCATTGTGGAGGTCACTATTAAAGGTGCAGGCATTGTGGAGGTTACTGTTAAAGGGGTGGCCATTATGAAGGTCACTGTCAAAGGGATGGGCACTGTGAAAGTCACTGTCAAAGGGGTGGTCAATGTTAAAGGGGCAGGCACTGTGGAGGACATTTTTAAAGGGGCAGGTACTGTGGAGGTCACTGTTAAAGGGGCAGGCACTGTGGAAGTCACTATTAAAGGGGCGGCCATTATGAAGGTCACTGTCAAAGAAGTAGTCAATGTTAAAGGGGCGGGCACTGTGAAGGTCATTGTTAAGGGGCGGGCACTGTGGAGGTCACTGTTAAAGGTGCAGACACTGTGGAGGTCACTGTTAAAGAGGCAGGCATTGCGAAAGTCACCGTTAAAGGGGCAGGCATTACAGAGGTCACTGTTAAAGGGGCGGCAACTATATAGGTCACTGTTAAAGGGGCGGCCACTATGAAGGTCACTGTCAAAGGGGTGGTCAATGTTAAAGGGGCGGCACTGTGGAGGTCACTGTTACAGGGGTGGTCAACATTAAAGATTCGGGCACTATGGAGGTCACTGTTAAAGGGGCAGGTACTTTGGAAGTCCCTGTTAAAGGGGCGGGCACTGTGAAGGTCACTGTTAAAGGGGTGGGAACTGTAAAGGTCAATGTTAAAGGGGCGAGCACTGTGGAATACACTGTTAAAGGGGCAAGTACTGTGGAGGTCACTGTTAAAGGGGCGGCCACTATGAAGGTCACTGTTAAAAGGGTTGTCAATGTTAAAGGTGCAGCCACTATGAAGGTCACTGCTAAAGGGGTGGTCAACGTTACAGGGGCGGGCACTGTGGGTGGTCATTGTTAAAGGGTCGGGCACTCTTAAAGGGGAAGGCACTGTGGAGGGTATTGTTAAAGGGGCGAGCACTGTGGATGTCACTGTTAAAGATGCGGTCACTGTGGAGGTCAATGTTAAAGGGGCGGGCACTGTGTAGGTCATTGTTAAATGGGTGGGTACTGTAGAGGTCACTGTTATGGGGGATACTGTTTATATCTTTTTACGACACACGGAAACATTAAATGAAATGGATTAAATATACCTGTGCGAACCGGGTCCTTCTGCTAGTCACTTATATATCATAGTACCAAAACGATGTGTTTCGCTTTGGGGGGTCATCATCATTTTAATATCTTGTCTCAGCTGTGTTATTACATGTATTGTAATTTGAGATTTGATTCCCACCAAGTTGAATTCTCAACATCCATACACCTGAAATAGTAGAAAATAATAACACCCCCCACCGTGGTGTTTCTTTTTACAGGGAGGGGTAGTGTGTTGTATCTGTTGGGATACATTATGACTGGGGGTTAGGGTGGGTTCAGATCACGTTTTATGCCTCCACGTTTTATACGTTACAAAAAAAAGTATACAAAAACGCAGCACACCACGTTCTGGTATCCTGCACAGTGTGGTAAAAAAAAAATATGCATATTTTTTTTTTACAATGATATCAAACACAGCCGCTATCAAATGGACAGCACTGTGCTTGGTGACTCCCACTGATCAGATACTTATGACCAATCCAGAGGATAGTTCATCAGTAACAATATCTTTGAAAACCCTTTTAACTACAGTGCACAATAATAAAATGTAAACATGAAAACATGATAAACGACAGTAAATTACCAAAATTATATAATGAAACTTGTCATTAAGCAACATGTATATTTTTAAGATATATCTTGTTAATTTATTAATATTACAGTGTCTTTCAATTGCTATAAAATTTTACTCACACATGACCAGTTTCATGAGCTACTACAAAGGCTGAAGAGAATCCATCTTCGTGGTTTAGTGTACAACTACGTACTGGGTGACACATTCCTGTAACTGGTGCATAACCTAGAAAATAAACGTAAATACATTAAAATGTCTTAAGGATGACATGTCAATTTCCACATGAATTCAATACAAAGTTAAGACAAGAGACCAAACAGCATAAATCGAAGCTAGAAATCTTTATATCTTAGCATTATGGGGCTCATTTATTAAGACCAGCCATTTACATGCCGGTCTTAAGTGTCTCTGTACGGTTGGAGAAAGTGCCAAAGTTATGTGGAGGTGCAGAACTTGGTCTCTCTGGTCCAGGATGTGATTTCATGTGGGCTTTTTTCTCTCCCTCCATATCTCCAGTGGTGGTGTTTGGGGATAATTGAATTTTTTTTTACTATTATGATTTTTGTTATTGTATAAAGGTAGTTCATAAAAATAATTTCAAAAAATAACTTTCCTAGAAATAGAGCACAGAAAAATACATTTCCGATCTTGCTATCCCAGATGTCATTTGATCAATATAGAGCTGTTATTCAAATATACCCTTCCACGCGCTGAAATAAAAACATGATCCTTTAAAAAATAAAATAAAATGCTGTCTTCCTTTACTGGGGCAGTCCTCATGAGAGCATCTTGACTGCACTTGAAGATACCTTCAGGCAAGCGTCACAGCAGAATGATTAGCTGCAGATTTGCTGTCATGGATGTTTGTGTGGTAAATACGTAGCTTTATACAGCACCAGCAAAGTGAATGAGAATTTCTGAAAAAAACTGCAGCAGAAAAGCTGCAGCAATGCAGATTAGAAATCCGCAGCATGTCAGTTTATATAGCAAAAAGAAATATATAATGTTATCCGGTGCGAAAGTAATGGACCTCAGCAGCGGTACCCTTAAGGGAGTAGGTTCAATCTCCTAAGTAGCTAAAAAAACAGAAGGTGCGGGAACCGCGCTCTAAAAAACAGTTTATGTCAGTTCTTGAACCCTACAGAAACAGAGAACTGAAGTCTGATCCAGATAACAGAGGCGTTATTCACAGAGACGTAATGTTCATACGAAAAAGTTTGTAATCCACCTCCTACTGGTCCGCAGATCTCCTGATGAGTCACCAACCAAGGAATCCAAACACCGGACCCGAATACCTTCAAGAAGGAATAGAACAGATGGTGCAATACCCTCGGTATCTTTAAAGGTAAGCGGTTTATTGTACTTACAATTTTTAAGTTACAAGCATGCACATAGAAATTCCCGACCCGGGTTTCGCTATTCGCTTCTTCAGGGGCCGCGGTGCAAACGCCGCTGCAAACCACGAGTAAAAGATCACTTCTACCCCGGAACTGAAACGGACTTCCGTTGTCAAATAACCTATCCCTCACAAATATCGGATGTCAAACATATATAAAATGTGCATTATAAATAGACACATGAAATCACATAAAATATATCATAATACATAAATACAATATAAATACATATATGCAACAAGTAAAAATTATATATATATAAAATTGTCATTGTAAAATTTAAAAAAGGTAATGGTATCATACAAGTCAAGCCATACAGACTGCTTTTATATCCCACTCGATGTTTAATCCTTGTGGATGTAGAGTGTCCATCTCAAATATCCATTGCGCCTCTTTCTTATTAATTTGCGTGGCGGGATTACCTCCTCGCCAATAACATTTCACTGATTCTATACCGCAAAATTTCAAACCACTAGGATCTTTTTGGTGAACTCTCTTAAAATGGGCTGAGACACTATGCGTCTCCAGCACCGTCTTAATATTTCTAATATGCTCTGCCACCCGGACTTGGAGCTTCCTTAGGGTTCGGGTGGCAGAGCATATTAGAAAAGAAAGATCCTAGTGGTTTAAAATTTTGCGGTATAGAATCAGTGAAACGTTATTGGCGTTTGCACCGCGGCCCCTGAAGAAGCGAATAGCGAAACCCGGGTCGGGCATTTCTATGTGCATGCTTGTAACTTAAAAATTGTAAGTACAATAAACCTCTTACCTTTAAAGATACCGAGGGTATTGCACCATCTGTTCTATTCCTTCTTGAAGGTATTCGGGTCCGGTGTTTGGATTCCTTAGTTGGTGACTCATCACGAGATCTGTGGACCAGTAGGAGGTGGATTACAAACTTTTTCGTATGAACATTACGTCTCTGCGAATAACTCCTCTGTTATCTGGATCAGACTTCAGTTCTCTGTGTCTGTAGGGTTCAAGAACTGACAAACTGTTTTTTAGAGCGCAGTTCCCGCACCTTCTGTTTTTCAGTTTATATAGCAGACTTTACCTTTCTCAATGGAGAGGGTGAAATCGGCTTGCTTTTCCGCAGCAAAAACAGAATGTAATACGTGCGGTCTTGTTGTGTTTTTTGTGCTTTTCCTGCAGAAAAGCAGCAAAAACCACTGTTGATTTTGAAGGCAAGAGAAATGAAAGGCAATGTGTCATCAGAAAATGACCTGCTGTTTAACATGATTTTAAATCATTTTTAATTTTCCATGTCACTTTTTATATTTAAACTAAAACAAGCAGTTTTCACACTGGCCACTATGTCTAATAATTGGTGCCACTTCTTGGTTCCTACAGATTACTGCAGTTAACTCATTCTAATCCTGTAATTATATCATCTCTGTGCATAGTAGATAAGACAAGATCCAGCATTCACAATAGGTAATTGTTAGAGTTTATCTATTCTTTCCTTGCACAATGACCTCTGCACAGGTCACAGAGCATGCCTAGAAAACTCTCCCATAGAAGTCCCTGACCATTGTGTCTATGGCCCATAGGGCTGCCATAAAGCAATTTGTTTAATGTTGTTAAGAACAGCTCAGACAAGATGGCCACCGCCATAATAATGTTCAGGAAATAGAATAGAAAATGGATGTGCGTTGCTATTTAGTTTTAACTGGCAGATTCAATTTTTGGTGACACATTTCCTTTAACTATTGACAAGGCATAAGTGAAAACCATTCCAGACAACTACATCATGAATTTAGCAGATATGTCAAACGGTAGGAGGAACTCAACTACCTGGTGCCAAATGGACAAAGATATTGTGAACAGTACTCTAGCAAATATTTATTCGGATAAAACTGGTGATAGTACTAAATGTGATCTACTTCAATAGATCACTGAAAACAATCATAGAAAACGATATTATAAATAAAACATTACATCACACATAAAGCTAAAACCAGCTACCATCATCGAAGGGATCCCATATTACTACATTTGTGGATATGAACACTACAAATACTTTGTTTCCAGTTCAATAGGCGCGCACCTAACCAGCGAAATCATCTAAGCTAATCCAGCCTCCTGAACTCTCCCCTCCAATCTCGTGGATATTCTCTGATCACATGACCTGGGATCACGTGGAACAAGGTGGAAAGGTCCTAGATACATACTTGGCATCTGACCGCACGCACAGCGGATCATCCAAGTGAACCATAATCGGATCTAACGCCTTCTGGAGGGGTAAAGTACTTATGGTACATGCACCTATACTAATGGCTTCTTTTAGCCTCCATATTGCCTACTATAGCACTCAACGGTATATAGGAAGCCGGCTGTATTAACCCTTTCTGACATATAGCACTATATCTCATACAAGAGGTTTTTTTGTCTTACCTGGATACCATGACCACCTGAATTTTTGTAGTTCACGGTATAGCGGACTCATACAGACTTATATGTCCTAAACAAGAGCCCTTGAGCTCCAACGATCAGTCTCCTATTGCACATTACTATTAGGAGCATCCAGTGACATTTTTATCCTTTTATTATTCCCTTTTATTATTTTCCTTTGGCGACATTATGTGTGATGTAATGTTTTATTTATTATATAGTTTTCTATGATTTTTTTTTTGTGATCTATTGAAGTGGATCACATTTACTACTATCACCAGTTTTATCCGAATAAAATAACTATTTGCTAGAATACTGTTCACAATATCTTTGTCCATTTGGCACCAGGTAGTTTAGTGCCCCCTACTGTTTGACATATCTGCTATTTTACTCTCTCTGCGACCAGGGGTAGGTCGCAAGGGTCGTGCACCATACCCAGCTGATACGAGAGGTCAGAGCCACTGTACTATATTTATTCTACATCATGAATTTGATTATGGGAATACCAAGAGTGTGCAAAGCCATCAAAGCAAAACAGGTTATTTTTTAAGAACCTAAAATATGAAAATAAAAAGCAGTTTGTTTAACAATATTTTGTTTATTAATTAATTCCCTATGTTTCTTTGTTGTTTTCATGTCTTCAATACAAAACTACAATGGTGAAAATAAAAAAAATGAAAAAACATGGAATTAAATGGTGTTAAAAAGTGTGTCCAAACTTTTGAATGGTACTGTATCTTTACCAAAATTGAAGAGATTGTAACAACTTAGGGCGTCATTTATTAAGGCCAGCATTTTAGACCTGCACTGGATCCACCGGCCTCTACATAACTTTGCAGCATCTACCGCCAGTCTAAATGTAAGACAGCTTCATTGCTGGCTTAAAGACCATTTTCTACACCTAAAGCAGGTGTAGAAAATGATAAATGAGATGGACTTTGCAGCCGTCCCCTTCTCAGCCTGCCACACTTTTTTGGGCCTTATGTGAGCATGGAAAAGTCGCAGATTTCAGCACAAAGGACCTTTGCGCCACAATCGGAGACAGACATACACCAAAAAACTGAGGTTAATCTGATCAAAAATTACCCTATTAGTTTTTCCACAAGATTGCACAACTGGACCTAACCTATATATGTCTCACTTAGCTCCACAATAGACCTGCCTTTCACAGTCAGTGGCTCCACACCTTCGTGGCTCCCACAAGTCCACTGCCTTGGGGTAATCTTTAATTCTTTCCTGCCCTTTAAACCACACACCCAAGCCATTTCCACCTTCTGCCGTCTTCAGATCAAAAATAATTCTTCAAATCCACACATTCCTCAACTATGAATGTGCAAAAAAGATTGTACATACCCTCAACATCTCCCACCAAGACTACTGCAACATCCTTCTCTGTGACTTTCCATCTAATACCCTGGTGCTCCTCCAGTCTATCCTCAACTCTGCTTCCTAGCTTATCCGCTTCTGCCCCTGTTACTCGTATGCCTATACTCTCTGCCAAACACTTCACAGGGTCCCCATTGCCCAGAGAATCAATTACAAAACATTAACTATGACATGCAAGGATGTCCAGAACCTGTCCCTTCATTAGATATGTGACCTGATTTCCTGGTACCTTACCACATGGAATCTCAGATCCTCACTAGACCTTCTTCTCTCCTATTATCTGCTGTTCACACAGTCACCTCCAAGATTTCTACCATGTATTCTCTATACTCTGAGACTCCTTACCCCAATACATCAGGCTCTGACCTACAGCAGGTTCTCTGCTTTCAGGAAATATAAAGGTTTTGAGGGCGCACTTACTCTCCAAGAGCCATCATCTCTGTATTTTTTAGGCTACTATTTTTTACAATTTGCCGTTTAAAACCAGATATTTGTTCATTTCATTTCTGGTGATTTCTGGCGAGATCATGTAAATTAAGGCTTAGTGATATGTGTGGACCCTACATATGTTTAACGTTTATTTTTAAGAGGTCTTGTACATATAACTGTCTGCTCGGGTTACACTTTTACCCTCTAATATGAACATTTTTGCTATTTTTATGAAAAAATTGTTTATACACACGCTGTCTGTGTGTATAAATTGCTGAGTGCCATTTTGGTTTCATTTGTACATGTCAAAACTGAGAAAAATTACTAAACACCTTTGACATCGAAAGAGTTAAATGTAACTGTAACAAAGTGCACTATAAATCTATAACATTATTTAAGGTGAATGGTTTTAAAATAATAACATTATATACATTAATTGCTACCATATATATACAATAAACAGCAAGGTTAAACAATAATCCTATTCAGTAACATCTGGTAATTGTGTTTTTCAATGTAAAAAAAATTAAAAGTACGGGGTTGTCTAGGATATGCCACTAATGTCAGAGGTGGGACCTGCACCCATCTCTAGAACAAAGCCCCCAAAATGAATGAGAGCACACTGTGCGGCTGCCCTTAATTCATTTCTATGGGTCTGCTAAAAATAGCCAACCGCTCGCTTGGTTATTTCTGTAAGTCCAAATGAAGTGAATGAAGTAGTGGCCACTCTTGCAGTGAGTTCCCCATTCAGTTCCATGGGACTTACAAAAATAGCTATGTGCACTCGCTCAGTAATTTAGGAACTCCCAGAAAAGTGAATGAAGAGCAGGCAACGGTCAATGGACACTGCCTTAAAAAAATAAAAATATATCACAAACCCATACATTAGGGCAGGTGTGGATCAAGCAGAGAGTGTGCACATTTAACTACCTTTACATTTGTTTTTATATCACTTATTACATTTATTAATAAGTGAAAGAAACAGATAAACCCTTTACCTTGCATTCCAGAAGGACCAAACTCTTGTCTTGTAAGAAATATTGCATGATCATGGTATTCAGCATGTTCTTTATCTGGTTTCTGTTGAAGATAAGCCCAGCGGCACACATTTTCCAAACTCTGCGAGGGGTTTCCAACTTCAATTAAACTGGAAGACTATAAAGTTAAAAGAGAAACGACATAGAACATTAGGGATTCATGTTAAGTATGGTATTTTATTTTAAAATTTCAATATCATAAGGAAAATAATCATATATAGCTTTGCTAATAATCAATTGACAATAGTATATTCTATGCAGTATCTTTAACCTACTTAAAGAAGATTTTCACATGTCTGTTGTCAGGGCTGCTTTAACCTCTTAAGGACATAGGGCGTACAGGTACACCCTGATGTCCTGGTACTTAAGTACACAGGGCGTAACTGTACGTCCTGTGTATTTCCGATCACCGCCACACGGCGGGTGGTGATCGGGACAAGGTGCCTGCTCAAATCATTGAGCAGGCACCTTGGGACAATGTGCGGCGCGGTCCTGTGACCCCCCCGTGTCAGCAATCGTAGCAAACCGCAGGTCAATTCAGACCTGCAGTTTGCTGCTTTTCCGAGTTATTCGGGTCTTTGGGGACCTGATAACCCGGAACAGGATGGTGATCAGTGGTGTGATAATACACCACCAATCACCATCCTGAAATCCTGAGAGTTGATGGTGACATCACCTCTCAGGATCACTTCTGATTGGCTGCAGGGGCGGGAGGGCAGTTTAAATTATTGCAGCTCTCCTCTCCTCCTACTTTCTGTTGCATCACCCTAATTGGGTGTCTGTGGTCCACAGCACAGCTGTGTGACCCTAGACCCCCCAGGGATGCTGCAGCTTGCTCCCCTGCCCCACCCCCACCCCACACATTTTTTGGGGTGCAAGCATTTTTTTCCCCCTGCATACGCTGATTGTGGCCGGCACTTTTAGCATCCGGCCACTGTTAGTGCATCGCACACACCACCGCTGATCAGCTTCAGACGGCTGATCAGCGAGTTTTCGTTTTTTTATTTATTTTCTCACATTTTTTGTCCTTTTTTTAATTATTATTATTTTTTCTGTTAGTTTTAGGGATAAATTCGCGAACACCAGTGCCCCCACACACACGCACACTAAATAAAGATTTCCACACACACACGCACACACACTCCCCCCTATGGCCTGCCAGATGTTCTCGGCCGAGGAGGCATACGCCCAGCTTGCCCAGAGTCCCAGTGAGGACAAGGATGACCCCCCTTTCCTTACGTCATCAGCGCCCTCCTCATCATCTAGCGATGATGAGCCCCCAAGGAGCAAGGGGACAGCCATGCTAGGGACCCTGTGGCCCACACTAGTACGAGAAGCTCTGGGGCTCGTACTAGTTTTCCGGCCCACCAGAGCCCCCTACCGGTGAACTTGCATGGTGTACCCCAGAGCATTTTGATCCTGCCATTCCTGATTTTTTTGGCCAAGCAGGAATCCAGATTCCCACAGTGGGCTTCACTGAACACAACAATTTTAGTCTTTTTTTCAGTGACCATTTTGTGAATCTGATGGTGGAGCAAATGAACCTGTATGCACAACAGTTCATTGCTCAACACCCGGGTTCCTTTTTGGCTAGGGCCGGTGGCTGGACTCCGGTCAGTGAGGCCGAGATGAGGACGTTTTGGGGCCTCGTGCTGCACGTGGTCCCAGTAAAAAAAAACAGTGTCAGGCATTACTGGAGTAGGGACGTCCTCTACCAAACCCCACTTTACAGTACGGCCATGACACGTACCCGGTTTGAGGCCATCCGGAAATGCCTGCATTATGCAGATAATGGGGACAAATTTTTTGAGGCCTATGTAACTGGAAGTGAGGTCGCGGTTGATGAGTCACCGAAGGTCCTGCAAGGTATACGATGCAGTCCAACACGTCAGTAATTTAATTAAGTTTAATATGTTTAAAAATAAAATATTAAGGTTGTATTAAGCTTAAATTAACCTCTTACTAAGCTATTATAAATATTGTCAGTGGCTAATTATAAATATTGGCAGCCGCTAATTGATCCTTCTATCTTCCTAAAAGCTAAAAGACCTTTGATGATGTCACTGAAATGCCCCATTTTCCGTCTATAACCCAAGCCCACTCCGACCACAACCCCCGCCCATCGTGATGTCATAGAAGGTCCCGCAAGGCAGCAGAAGTCCCTTTGTTAGTGGACCTGCGATCTTTGAAATTTGCTTTTAATTATATACGATCGTGTTTAATAAATCGTGATTTAAGCAAAATATTTGAGCACCACATCTAACACAGATATGTATCATTTATAAATATTAACAATAACTAATTGTGGCACCCAACTTTCCTGGGGCCGATTCTGTCTGCCCATTTTGTCCCATTTCATAGACGCATCTATCACAGATATTCAACATATCTATATGAACAGCTGTTCACAGACATGTCTGGATATGTTCTAATATATTTATATAACTATCTGTTTGTTAACTATTTACATAGTTAATACGGTTGAAAAAAAACATACATCCATCAAGTTCAACCAAGGGATAGGTGGGGACGAGAATCCCAGAAGGAAGTGAGACTCAGATTGGTCTTAGAAGCAGCTGATTGACATTGTATGCTGTAATTTAATCCACCATCCACAAGGACACACAAATCCTTCTCTAAGTGACTCTCCCAGTGCTACATCACCTAGGACATATGACGCACAGAGATTATTACTACCATTATGCATAACTTTACATTTGTCCATATTGAACCTCATTTGCTAAGTTGATGCCCAATCACTCAGAGTCAGCTTGTAGTGTGTGGACATCTTCCATAGACCGTACAGTTCTACACAGCTTAGTGTCATCTGCAAAAATAGATATGGTGCTAGTAATCCCCTCCTCAATATCATTAATAAATAAATTAAATAATAAAGGGCCCAGCACTGAACCTTGGGGTACACCACTTATAACCTGGGAATTTTCTGAAAAGGAATCATTGACCACAACGGTCCTTCAGCTAATTTTCAATCAAATTACAAACTATACTTTCCAAGCCAATAGACCTTACTTTGTCTATAATTATCTGTGGAGTACCTTGACCCTTTTTTAAAATATGGGCATCATGTTTGCCTTGCGCCAGTCACTTGGCACTGTACCAGTCCCTAGAGAATCCTTAAAAATTATAAACAGATTCTAACAGCCCCGGCGCCACAGATATCAGCTCCTTTCTCTTCTTTTGTATATACAGCGCTAAAAAACCTATTTAGGAACTCTGCTTTTTCCTTATCTTCAGTGACTACCCCCCCCCCCCCATACCATTATTTAGGGGAGCTACCTGCTCAGACCTAGGTTTTTTAGCATTTATATATTTGAAAAACTTTCTGGGATTTGTTTTACTTTCTTTTGCTACCTGATGTTCGTTTTGTATCTTTGCTACAGCTGAACCCTCAGATTTGTATTTTTTAAATGCCCTCTTTTTGTCTTTTATTGCTCTTTTTACAGTAGCTGTAAGCCATGGGGGGGGGGGGTGATTTTAGCCGTTTATACTTGTTATCGAAAGGGATACATTTTTTAGTGCAATTACTCAATGTGAATTTGAAGCTCTCCCATTTATTCTCAGTATTATTATGTGACAGTAGCTGCTCCCAGTCTATGCCCTGAAATGCTGCCCTCAATCCAGGGAAATTAGCCTTTTTGAAATTCAGTGTTTTTGCTCTGCCTGACAGAGTTTGCTTTTTATAGTTTAGGGGGAATATAATTATATTGTGGTCACTATTACCTAGTTTTTCTCGAACAGTAACATTCCCAACAAGCTCTGCATCATTAGAAATTAACACATCCAACTGAGCATTGCTCCTAGTGGGAGCTTCTACAAACTGGCCCATAAAATGGTCCTGCAGCGAGTTGAGGAATTTTCTCCCCTTTGCGGTTGAGGCAGAATCATGACCCCAGTCAATGTCTAGGAAGTTAAAGGGAACCTGTCACCTGGATTTGGGGTATAGAGCTGAGGACATGGGCTGCTAGATGGCCGCTAGCACATCTGCAATACCCAGTCCCCATAGCTCTGTGTGCTTTTATTGTGTAAAAAAAACGATTTAATACATATGCAAATTACCTGAGATGGTGAAATTAACCTGAGATGAGTCCTGTCCCTGACTCATCTCATGTTAATTTGCATATGTATCAAATCGGTTTGTTTACACAATAAAAGCACACAGAGCTATGGGGACTGGGTATTGCGGATGTGCTAGCGGCCATCTAGCAACCCATGTCCCCAGATCTATACACAAAATCCCGGTGACAGGTTCCCTTTAAAATCTCCCGTTATGACCACTGTACCAGCCTGGGCCGCCCATTCTATTTGGTTATACAGTTGCGTTTCTATAGCCTCTGTGATGTTAGGGGGTCTATAGGTTACACCAAGTATTATTTTTTCAGTGTTTATATCCCTTTGAACTTCCACCCATAAAGCCATAAGGTTTCCACATCCTCACGCACAATTGCCTCTTTCACACTGGTCTTCAGATCACTCCTCACATACAGGCACACACCACCACCTTTTCTATTGACCCGGTCTTTACTAAAAAATCTATCTATTATGTATCTAGGCTTTGAAAAAATGAGGATGCAGCACACTGTAAGTTTCGGGTGCAAAATCAGGCCAATGTGAACCGGCACCTAGGTCCAATGTAATATAAAGACGAAAGAAGGCCAGCAGCACACCACGGATTTCAACGGAAAGCGTGTAGTTTATTCACCCAGCATCAGCAGCGACGTTTCAATAGCTTATTGCTGTCTTCCTTAACCACCTCCGGACCGCCTAACGCAGATGTACGGTCCGGAGGTGGCAGCGCTGCGCAGAGTCACGCATATACGCGTCATCTCGCGAGACGCAAGATGACGCGAATATGCGCCCGCGCATGCGCAGTTCGCGCCGGCATTTCGTACAGGAGTATTTAGTCAGCAACCTGCCAGCTGCGATCATTGGCTGGCAGGTTGCTGATTTTTAAAAAATCCAATCAGAAGCCAGATAACAGATCATATTTGTAAATATGATCTGTTATATGGCTGCCTGCTCCTCTGCTGGTTCTTTTCGTCGGTTGGAACCAGCAGAGGAGCAGGCTTCACAGTGAGTACACCAAACACTACACTTTAGCCCCAGATCACCCCCCTGAACCCCAATTAACCCTTTGATCACCCCTTTGATCGCCCCTGTCAATCACAAGTGAAAAGAAAAAAGTGATCAGTGCAAACTGTCACTTTTTTTTCCCACTGGTATTGACCGTTAGGTTTCAGTATAGTTTAGGCCCCTTGGTTAGGTAGTTTAGGGATCGGTTAGCGCTCAGCCCACCGCACCGCAGTCCGTTATTCGCTGATTAGCGTATCGCTAATCAGAATTTGTACTTTTATAGTATCTGGAAGTGATCAAAACTGATCACGGTCAGATCTATAATTGTACTAGTGTCACTTTAGTTCTCCCTCCACCCAAAACGCAGTGTTTGCCCGATCAGGCCTGATCGCTCGCCCACACGTGCGTTCGCCCACACCCGCCCCACCGCAGTGACAAAAAAAAATAATTTTTGGGATCGCTGCACATTCACTTTACACGCACTGCGGCGATAAAAAAATCAGTTTTGATATTTTTTATCAACCGCAGCGGCCTCCGGTACTTCGCTAGCCTCCCCTTTGTAAGACAGGCTTGCTTTTTTTTCTTGGGTAGTCTCAGGGAATACCCCTAAATTTAGTTGCCCGCATGTCTAACAGGGGTTATTCCTCTGAAGAGGCCTACAGGCTTCTGACCCAGTCGGATGAGGAGTGGGAACCCTCATCTGATGAATCCAGCGGGTCAGAATACGAACCTGTAGAAAGCAGTGGCTCTCTGACCCAAAGTTCGGAGGAGGAGGCTGAGGTCCCTGATAGCACCAGGCGTACCTGGCCCCGTGTCGCTAGACCGCAGGTTGCGCAGGATCCGCTTCAAGAGCAGCAGAGTGGGGCTGGTGCTGTCGGATTACGTGGTGAGGCATACACCAGCAGCCCAGCCCTTCCTGGACCTAGTACCAGCACTGCCGTACAACCTGGTAAAGTAGCGAGCACCAGAAGGGCAGTTGAAGCTGGTACGGTGGCACGTGCAGTAGTGACCCCGTCGCAGCCACCGCAAAGACGTGCCCGTAGAGCCCCTAGAATCCCAGAGGTGCTGGCAAACCCTGATTGGCAGTCCCCAACTTCAGCCGTACCTGTAGTTTTCCCTTTCACCGCCCAGTCTGGAGTTCGGGTTGAGAAAGCTCAGATCGGTTCGGCCCTGGGATTTTTTGAGCTGTTCTTGACTGCGGAGCTCTTAGACATAGTTGTGGCCGAAACAAACAGGTATGCCACACAATTTATCACCGCTAACCCGGGAAGCTTTTATGCCCAGCCTTTCCGGTGGAAACCAGTCCAAGTTTCCGAAATTAAAACTTTTCTGGGCCTCCTCCTCAACATGGGTCTAACTAAAAAGCATGAATTGCGGTCATATTGGTCCACAAACCCAATTCATCACATGCCCATGTTCTCTGCTGCTATGTCCAGGGCACGTTTTGAGGCCATCCTGCGTTTCCTGCACTTTAGTGACAACACCGCCTCCCGTCCCAGAGGCCACCCTGCTTTTGACCGGCTCCACAAAATTCGGCCCCTCATAGACCATTTCAACCTGAAATTTGCAGATTTGTATACCCCAGAGCAAAACATCTGCGTAGACGAGTCCCTGATGCATTTTACCGGGTGCCTTGGCTTCAAACAATACATCCCAAGCAAGCGCGCCCGGTATGGGGTCAAATTGTATAAGCTCTGTGAAAGGGCCACAGGCTATACCCACAAATTTCGTGTCTATGAGGGAAAAGATCAGACCCTGGAGCCGGTCGGTTGCCCTGACTACCTGGGGAGCAGTGGAAAGACAGTTTGGGACTTGGTGTCACCCTTATTCGGCAAGGGGTACCATCTTTATGTGGACAATTTCTACACAAGTGTGGCCCTCTTTAGGCATTTGTTTCTAGAACGGATTGGCGCCTGTGGTACCGCGCGAACTAGTCGCGCGGGCTTCCCCCAACGGCTCGTTACCACCCGTCTTGCAAGGGGGCAGAGGGCCGCACTGTGTAACGAAGAACTGCTCGTGGTGAAATGGAGAGACAAGCGTGACGTTTACATGCTCTCCTCCATTCACGCAGACACGACAATAAAAATTGAGCGAGCAACCCGTGTCATTGAAAAGCCCCTCTCAGTCCACGACTATAACCTTCACATGGGAGGGGTGGACTTCAATGACCAGATGTTGTCTCCGTATTTAGTTTCCCGCAGAAACAGACGCTGGTATAAGAAGGTGTCTGTATATTTAATTCAATTGGCTCTGTACAATAGTTTTGTTCTCTACAGTAAGGCTGGCAGAACTGGATCCTTCCTCAAATTTCAGGAAGAGATCATCGAGAACCTCCTGTACCCAGGAGGTTCCGTGGCCCCATCCACCAGTGTAGTTAGCCGTCTACACGAGCGACATTTCCCCAATGTCGTTCCTGGTACCTCAACCCAACAGTCACCCCGAAAAAGATGTCGTGTCTGTAGCAGGAGTGGAATAAGGCGTGACACCCGCTATTTCTGTCCTGACTGTCCTGACCACCCTGCCCTATGCTTTGGAGAGTGTTTCCGGAAGTACCACTCACAGGTACACTATTAGCATAGGGATCATCTCACCAGGATAGGCACACAGGGCTATTAGGGCCCATTCACTCACACAGCTGCTGCAAACGTCTCCTTTCACCTGGGACAAAGTGCATAACGCACTTCGCCACATCTTTGTGATTTGCGCTTTGCACATTGACCCATGGGGAAGGAGAGGTTTGTTCTATAAAGGTAAAAAAAAAAAAAGTTAATGTTCAGTTAAAAAAGTTAAAGTTTATATGTTCTGTTGCAAAGTTAATAAAATTATTGCGTTACGGCCTGGTTTTTTCTTTTTTTTTTCTTTTTTTACCTTCCAGGTGGACCAACCGATCGATTAGCTGCAGCACTGATGTGCATTCTGACAGAAGCATTGCGCTGCTGTCAGATTACACGCAAGTCAGTGTATGCGGCGCTGCAAGACGAGATTTCTACTCTGCAGTAACAGATACGTTTGCCGATGCATACGAGCTGAGGAGGAGGCGGCGTTCCTATGCTTTGGCAAACACTTTGTATATATATATAAAAATAAAAAAATCCCGGCAATGATTTATTCATCCACATCGATTGATGTGAATGGAGAAATCTGGTTTGCCAGGGCATACGAGCTAAGTGGGTATGGATGTAGGGCGGAGCTCCTATGTCCTGGCAGACGCCTTTCCCCTCCATTTTTTTTTTTTGGCACAGTTTTTTCATCCATATTGATCGATGCGAATGAAGAAATCTGTGCCGTTCATTTTTTTCTTTCAGCCCAGAGGCTGAACGGAAAAAAAAATCTCATTACCTGTATGCTCAATATAAGGAGAATAGCAGAAACTCCTAATGCTGGCCATACATGTAATGATTGCGGAGACCCTCAAATGCCAGGGCAGTACAAACACCCCACAACTGACCCCATTTTGGAAAGAAGACACCCCAAGGTATTTGCTGAGGGGCATATTGAGTCCATGAAAGATTTAAATTTTTGTCCTAAGTTAGCGGAAAGTGACACTTTGTGAGGAAAAAAAAATAAAATAATTTCCGCTAACCTATGCGAAAAAAAAAAAATTCTATGAACTTGCCAGGCCCCTCATTGGATACCTTGAAGTGTCTTCTTTCCAAAGTGGGGTCACATGTGGGGTATTTATACTGCCCTGGCTTTTTAGGGGCCCTAAAGCGTGAGAAGAAGTCTGGGATCCAAATGTCTAAAAATGCCCTCCTAAAAGGAATTTGGGCACTTTTGCAGCCTAGATGCGCAAAAGTGTCACACATCTGGTAACGCCGTACTCAGGAGAAGCTGGGGAATGTGTTTTGGGGTGTCATTTTACATATACCCATGCTGGGTGAGATAAATATCTTGATCAAATGCCAACTTTGTATAAAAAAAATTGGAAAAGTTGTCTTTTGCCAAGATATTTCTCTCACCCAGCATGGGTATATGTAAAATGACACCCTAAAACACATTCCCCAACTTCTCCTGAGTACGGCGATACCAGATGTGTGACACTTTTTTGATGCCAAGGTGGGCAAAGGGGCACATATTCCAAAGTGCACCTTTCGGAATTCACCGGTCATTTTTTACAGATTTTGATTGCAAAGTACTTCTCACACATATGGGCCCCTAAATTGCCAGGGCAGTATAACTACGCCACAAGTGACCCCATTTTGGAAAGAAGACACCCCAAGGTATTCCGTGAGGGGCATGGCGAGTTCCTAGAATTTTTTATTTTTTGTCGCAAGTTAGTGGAATATGAGACTTTGTAAGGAAAAAAGAGAAAAAATAAATAAATCATCATTTTCCGCTAACTTGTGACAAAAAATAAAAAATTCTAGGAACTCGCCATGCCCCTCACGGAATACCTTGGGGTGTCTTCTTTCCAAAATGGGGTCACTTGTGGCGTAGTTATACTGCCCTGGCAATTTAGGGGCCCAAATGTGTGAGAAGTACCTTGCAATCAAAATGTGTAAAAAATGGCCTGCAAAATCCGAAAGGTGCACTTTGGAATATGTGCCCCTTTGCCCACCTTGGCAGCAAAAAAGTGTGACACATCTGGTATCGCCGTACTCAGGAGAAGTTGGGGAATATGTTTTGGGGTGTCATTTTACATATACCCATGCTGGGTGAGAAAAATATCTTGGTCAAATGCCAACTTTGTATAAAAAAATGGGAAAAGTTGTCTTTTGCCAAGATATTTTTCTCACCCAGCATGGTTATATGTAAAATGACACCCCAAAACACATTCCCCAACTTCTCCTGAGTACGGCGATACCAGATGTGTGACACTTTTTTGCTGCCAAGGTGGGCAAAGGGGCACATATTCCAAAGTGCACCTTTCGGATTTCACCGGTCATTTTTTACACATTTTGATTGCAAAGTTCTTCTCACACATTTGGGCCCCTAAATTGCCAGGGCAGTATAACTACCCCACAAGTGACCCCATTTTGGAAAGAAGACACTCCAAGGTATTCTGTGAGGGGCATGGTGAGTTCCTAGAATTTTTTATTTTTTGTCGCAAGTTAGTGGAATATGAGACTTTGTAAGAAAAAAATAAAAATAAAAAATCATCATCATTTTCCGCTAACTTGTGACAAAAAATAAAAAGTTCTATGAACTCACTATGCCCATCAGCGAATACCTTAGGGTGTCTACTTTCCGAAATGGGGTCATTTGTGGGGTTTTTCTACTGTTTGGGCATTGTAGAACCTCAGGAATCATGACAGGTGCTCAGAAAGTCAGAGCTGCTTCAAAAAGCGGAAATTAACATTTTTGTACCATAGTGTGTAAACGCTATAACTTTTACCCAAACCATTTTATTATTTTTTTTGCCCAAACATTTTTTTTTATCAAAGACATGTAGAACAATAAATTTGGCGAAAAATTTATATATGGATGTCGTTTTTTTTGCATAATTTTACAGCTGAAAGTGAAAAATGTCATTTTTTTGCCAAAAAATCGTTACATTTTGATTAATAACAAAAAAAGTTAAAATGTCAGCAGCAATAAAATACCACCAAATGAAAGCTCTATTAGTGAGAAGAAAAGGAGGTAAAATTTATTTGGGTGGTAAGTTGCATGACCGAGCGATAAACGGTGAAAGGGGTGTAGTGCCGAAGTGTAAAAAGTGCTCTGGTCATGAAGGGGGTTTCAGCTAGCGGGGCTGAAGTGGTTAAGCTATGTGCACATGTGTTACAGACATGCAATTCAAAGGTGCATCAATTGAAAGTACAATTAAAGCAATTTATCCATACAAATGAAAAATGTATAAGTTCTATGGTTCATCATGTTTAACAAAATACATAAATTGTGTCCCAAAGTTACAAAATATAGTACATACATTAAGTGTCTGAAAAAAATACATAGTGTTTATAGTATAGGGCACGTACTGTAAATACCCTTAATTAGTGCAGGTGTGTTATAAATAATCCCCACATTAAAAACTCACAAGCAGCTGATGCTCAGTGCAGAGCCGGCATCATGATCCCGGCGGCGTCCCTGTTCAGTCTCTGCGCATGCGCGAGAAATTCAAATCATGCGAGAATACGTGCGCAGAGAGACGGACCAAAAACCAAAACAAAGATGGCCCGATCTGTCCCCCGGTCAGTGTTTGCATGTCCATGTTAAGTATCAGGCTCCCATCAATGGTCACGTGAAACGGATCACATGATCGGATGTCAACAGGTACATAAACTATATTAAATAATCCACATATTAAAATCTAGGTCTGGACCACTGTACACTACGTGCAGAATTATTAGGCAAATGAGTATTTTGACCACATCATCCTCTTTATGCATGTTGTCTTAGGCTGCTTTCACACTAGCGTTCGGGTTTCCGTTCGTGAGCTCCGTTTGAAGGAGCTCACGAGCGGACCCGAACGCAGCCGTCCAGCCCTGATGCAGTCTGAATGGAGGCGGATCCGCTCAGACTGCATCAGTCTGGCGGCGTTCAGCCTCCGCTCCGCTCGCCTCCGCACGGACAGGCGGACAGCTGAACGCTGCTTGCAGCGTTCGGGTGTCCGCCTGGCCGTGCGGAGGCGTGCGGATCCGTCCAGACTTACAATGTAAGTCAATGGGGACGGATCCGTTTGAAGATGCCACAATGTGGCTCAATCTTCAAGCGGATCCGTCCCCCATTGACTTTACATTGAAAGTCTGGACGGATCCGTCCCAGGCTATTTTCACACTTAGCTTTTTTTAGCTAATATAATGCAGACGGATCCGTTCTGAACGGAGCCTCCGTCTGCATTATTATGGGCGGATCCGTTCAGAACGGATCCGCCCGAACGCTAGTGTGAAAGTAGCCTTACTCCAAGCTGTATAGGCTCGAAAGCCTACTACCAATTAAGCATATTAGGTGATGTACATCTCTGTAATGAGAAGGGGTGTGGTCTAATGACATCAACACCCTATATCAGGTGTGCATAATTATTAGGCAACTTCCTTTCCTTTGGCAAAATGGGTCAAAAGAAGGACTTGACAGGCTCAGAAAAGTCAAAAATAGTGAGATATCTTGCAGAGGGATGCAGCACTCTTAAAATTGCAAAGCTTCTGAAGCGTGATCATCGAACAATCAAGCGTTTCATTCAAAATAGTCAACAGGGTCGCAAGAAGCGTGTGGAAAAACCAAGGCGCAAAATAACTGCCCATGAAAAGTCAAGCGTGCAGCTGCCAAGATGCCACTTGCCACCAGTTTGGCCATATTTCAGAGCTGCAACATCACTGGAGTGCCCAAAAGCACAAGGTGTGCAATAATCAGAGACATGGCCAAGGTAAGAAAGGCTGAAAGACGACCACCACTGAACAAGACACACAAGCTGAAACGTCAAGACTGGGCCAAGAAATATCTCAAGACTGATTTTTCTAAGGTTTTATGGACTGATGAAATGAGAGTGAGTCTTGATGGGCCAGATGGCTGGATTGGTAAAGGGCAGAGAGCTCCAGTCCGACTCAGACGCCAGCAAGGTGGAGGTGGAGTACTGGTTTGGGCTGGTATCATCAAAGATGAGCTTGTGGGGCCTTTTTGGGTTGAGGATGGAGTCAAGCTCAACTCCCAGTCCTACTGCCAGTTTCTGGAAGACACCTTCTTCAAGCAGTGGTACAGGAAGAAGTCTGCAAGGTAAGAAAAACATGATTTTCATGCAGGACAATGCTCCATCACACGCGTCCAAGTACTCCACAACGTGGCTGGCAAGAAAGGGTATAAAAGAAGAAAATCTAATGACATGGCCTCCTTGTTCACCTGATCTGAACCCCATTGAGAACCTGTGGTCCATCATCAAATGTGAGATTTACAAGGAGGGAAAACAGTACACCTCTCTGAACAGTGTCTGGGAGGCTGTGGTTGCTGCTGCACGCAATGTTGATGGTGAACAGATCAAAACACTGACAGAATCCATGGATGGCAGGCTTTTGAGTGTCCTTGCAAAGAAAGGTGGCTATATTGGTCACTGATTTGTTTTTGTTTTGTTTTTGAATGTCAGAAATGTATATTTGTGAATGTTGAGATGTTATATTGGTTTCACTGGTAAAAATAAATAATTGAAATGGGTATATATTTGTTTTTTGTTAAGTTGCCTAATAATTATGTACAGTAATAGTCACCTGCACACACAGATATCCCCCTAAAATAGCTAAAACTAAAAACAAACTAAAAACTACTTCCAAAAATATTCAGCTTTGATATTAATGAGTTTTTTTGGGTTCATTGAGAACATGGTTGTTGTTCAATAATAAAATTAATCCTCAAAAATACAACTTGCCTAATAATTCTGCACTCCCTGTATACCCAGGACCCCCACAAAGGAACAAATGCGGGAATCCAGGACCCAGTGTCCCGTCAACCTAATCACTGGCTACACTACCACCCTAACATGCACATATTGAGAGAGACTGGCGTCCAGCGGCAGCGATTGTCCGTATCAGCGAATCAATCACTGTCAAGCTGAGGAGGTGGCGACGTCGCAAGGGGCCTCCCTGCGAACCGTCGCCCGCTCCAATGGACCAGCCCTCCCCTCCAAAAAAACGCACAGGGTGTAAATGCCAGAACTGGATAAATGGGAAAATTATGTATCTATAAACCAGCTTAATAAAATAATACTATAAATATTTTATCTATCTAACTATCTACCAATCTATCTATTTTATCTATCTTTCTATCTATATATCTATCTAGAGAAAAAGAAAAAAAGCAGCACACAATAAGCGCGGGTGCAAATCCTCCTAAGGACCTGAGACCAAGATCCCAAGTGTGTAGAAAAGAGAAAAAAAAGGTAGCACTCCAAATTGTGATGAAAAAAGCGGACGGTTTATTCACCCATCTAGCAGCAGGTGACACTGATCACTGATGGGTGGCTTTCTCATGTTCAAAATTAATATACTATTTGCTCTGATGCAGTGTATCCGTGACCTCCCCACTGACAGGAGAGTGTGCTCACAGTTTTGTGGACCCCATTCATAACGGGGTGGATTTTGTCACGGAGCGGATATGCCGTTAGGTCTGGACAGTAGGGTGTTTGCAGTTTAATGACCGTGCCGCCCCTCTGGTACAGACATTCCATTTGGAGGCTGGCACTCACCCGTCGGTCTTCTGTATGTGGATCATCCTTGTCTGGTTTTAAGTGCGGTGCTTTGGACACTACAGATGTGTCTGACAGTTCTGTACGGGATGCTTGCCGGCCTGTATTGGCATGAGCATGCGCCCTAGTGCGATGTTTAATAGCGGCCATTTGTTGTGGTCTTCATGTTCCCTGTAACTACTATGTGTCTCGTGATAACAGATGGAGCAGCGCATGCGCCGACTGCTTTTCCGGACGCCAACAGTTCCCACCAGGTCTCTTTGGTTCAAGTGATCCATTCAAAGGTTTTAAATTTTTTAATTGATTCATTATTGAGATACACTTTGTACACTTTACCACACTTGATTGCCAATCATGTATATTTTGTGATTTTGCACTGTATCGATCATGTTATGGAATTTATATGATCATGTTCACAGCTATGTGGGTTTGAATTATGAAGATAGATGAATTATACTTTCTACATGGCTATATTTTGTATGCACTTGCACTTTATTGCTGTACATCATTTAGGATTTTTTTCCACTAATAAAGCAAGGGTTAACAGTCAAACAAGACTATATCTTTATTGCCCTGACTCTGCCGTTTACAGAAACACCCAATATGTGGTTGTAAACTACTGTATGGCCACACAGCGGGGCGTAGAGTGAAAGGTGCGCCGTTTGGTTTTTGGAAGGCTGATTTTTATGGACTGGTTTATTTACACCATGTCCCATTTGAAGCCCCCGATGCACCCCTAGAGCAGAAACTCCCTAAAAGTGACCCCATCTAAGAAAGTACACCCCTCAATGTATACAAAACTGATTTTACATATGTTGTTAACCCTTTAGGTGTTGCACAAGAGTTATTGGCAAATGGGGATGAAATTTGAGAATTTCATTTTGTTTTGTGCCTAATTTTCCATTTTAACCCATTTTTTCCACTAACAAAGTAAGGGTTAACAGCCAAACAAGACTATCTTTATTGCCCTGACTCTGCCGTTTACAGAAACACCCAATATGTGGCCGTACACTACTGTACGGCCACACAGCGGGGCGTAGAGTGAAAGGTGCGCCGTTTGGTTTTTAAAGGGCTGATTTTTATCGACCGGTTTATTTACACCGTGTCCTGTTTCAACCCCTCCTGGAGTAGAAACTCCCTAAAAGTGACCCCATTTTGGAAACTACGGGATAAGGTGGCATTTTTGGGGGGACTATTTTTAGGCTAAATATGATTTTTGGTTGCTCCATATTACATTTTTGTGAGGCAAGGTTACCAAAAATTGAAATTCTGATATTACATCTCCATTTGCCATTAACTGTTGAGGAACACCTAAAGGGTTAATAAAGTTTTTATAATCAGTTTTGAATACCTTGATTTTTTGCGGGATGAGACAAATGGTTTTATTGGAACTATTTTGGGGGCTATATTACTTTTTTATCGCTTGCTATTAAACTTTTTGTTATGTAAGGTGACCCAAAATTTTTTTTGACCGTGTTAATCTAGGGCAGTGATGGCGAACCTGTTCGAGACCAGGTGCCCAAACTGCAGCCCAAAACCCATTTATTTATCGCAAAGTGCCAACACGACAATTTATCCTGAATACTACAGTCCAGTATAGTATATTTTCCATGTACTTTATCATTTAAGTATAATGACCTGCCTACATTCAATGTGCTGTCCGTGCTGTTCATAGTGTGCCCAGCTGATGAATGGCTGGTAAAGTCCAGAGTATATTGGTACACCATACACATTTTCCAGGGTGCGGGTGCCCACAGAGAGGGCTCTGAGTGCCGCCTCTGGCACCCGTGCCATAGGTTCGCCATCACTGATCTAGGGGGTTGGGTCATGAGGAATTTTTATAGAGGAGATTCTTACGGACATGGTGATACCTAACAAGTCTACTTTTTTTTACAATTATTTAGGTTTTTAACTATATTATCTTTTTTTATAAAAAAAGATAAAATGTTTGTATCTCTAAAGTCTAAGTGTCATTTTTTTTTTTATCCGATTATCTTGGGGGGGCTCATTTTTTGTGGGATGAGACGAATGGTTTAATTGGCACTATTTTGGGGGTTATATGACTTTATGATCGATTGCTATTAAACTTTTTATTATGTAAGGTGACCAAAAAAAACTTATTTTTGCACCTTTATTTTGAATTTTTTTCTGGACCGTGTTAATCTGGGGGGTTAGGTCATGGGGTAGTTTTATAGAGGATTATTATTATTACTGATGCGGCGATACCTAATATGTCTACTTTTAATAAATTATTTTAGTTTTTTTTGGGTGTCTCAAGTCTGAGAACCAGTTTTATTTATCCGATGTCAATGCTAAATTGGGATAGTACTCCATGGAAGTGTGATACTCCCTGAAGCAACCGTCAATGCAGAGGCCCGGATGATCGGGGTACGTGACGCACTGAGTAGTGGTGTCCTTCCGTATCCCCCTCCTGCGACACACACTGCATTTTTTTGGGGTTCGTCCATTCTTTCCAGTATGGATGACCACACCTGGAAAGTGTTGGCCAGGGACGATCCAGGCGCCTACAGTTCCCGAGGTACTCCGGCCTGCTCTTTCCCGGTCCGAAAAGATCAGGGCCTTGAGGACTGCCTCATAGAACTGGAGGAATGTCCCTGTGCTGCCAGCGCTTCGGGATAGTACAAAAGAGTTGTACAAGGCTACCTGTACCAAGTAGACCGCAACTTTTTTGTACCATGCCCGGGTTTTGCAAATGGCGTTATATGGCTTGAGGACTTGATCCGAGAGATCAACTCCTCCCATATACCGATTGTAGTCAACGATACAATCGGGCTTGAGGACAGTTGCCACTGTACCTCGCACAGGGACAGGGGTGATGCCGTTACCATGAATTGTGCACAGCATAAGGACATCCCTCTTGTCCTTATACCTGACCAGCAAGAGGTTTCCAGTGGTAAGGGCACATGTCTCACCCCTGGGGATAGGTACCTGGAGGGGGTGGGCAGGGAGGCCGCGTTGATTTTTCCGCACGGTCCCACAAGCGGACGTGGATCTGGCGGCAAGGGACTGGAACAAGGGGATACTGGTATAAAAGTTATCCACGTACAGGTGGTAACCCTTATCCAGCAGTGGGTACATATGGTCCCACACAAGTTTCCGGTAACAACCAGAGTGGGGGGACATTCTGGGGGTTGAATCCGGGAATCTCGCCCCTCGCATACACAAAATTTGTAAGTGTACCCTGAGGTACTCTCACAAATTTTGTATAGCTTCACGCCATACATCGCCCGCTTGGAGGGCACATACTGGTGGAAAATGAGTCTCCCCTTGAACACAATGAGAGACTCATCAACCGCGACCTCTCTTCCAGGTACATAGACCTCCATGAATTTGGCCCCAAAGTGATCGATGACTGGCCGTATCTTATACAGACGGTCATGGGCAGGATCACCTCGGGGGGGACATGCTACATTATCAGAATAATGCAGACATTTCCGGATGGCCTCAAACCGGGAGCGTGTCATGGCCGTACTGTAAAGTGGGGTCTGGTATAGGATGTCCCCACTCCAGTACAGCCTGACACTGGGTTTCTTGACCAGGCCCATATGCAGCACGAGGCCCCAAAATGTCCTCATTTCGGCTGCACTGACCGGCGTCCAGCCACCGGGCCTGGCCAAAAAGGAGCCCGGTTGTTGAGCGACGAACTGTTGGGCGTACAGATTCGTCTGCTCCACCATCAGATATACCAGTGGGTCACTGAAAAAATGACAAAAAATGTCATATTCAGTGTAGCCCACTGTGGAAATCTGGATTCCTGATTTGGCCTACAAAATCAGGAATCACGGGCTCGTATCGCTCTGGGCTACACCAGACAAGTTCACCGGCAGGGTGCTCCGGTGGATTTAAATGGTGGGCCAGGAAACCAGTACGAGCCCCAGAGCTGTTCGTACTAGTGTGGGCCACAGGGTCCCTAACATGGCGGTCCCCTTGCTCCGCCTGGCGGCATCTCCGCCGCCTTGGGGGCTCATCATCATTGCTAGATGATGAGGAGGACGCGGATGACAACAGGAATGTGGGGTCATCCTCGTCCTCACTGGGACTCTCGGAGTCGGAGGCAAGCTGGGCGTATGCCTCCTCGGCCGAGAACGTCCGGCGGGCCATAGGGGAGTGTGTGTCTGCGTGTATATGTGCGTGTGTGTAAATCTTTATTTGGTGTGCGTGTGTGTGGGGGCACGGGTGTTCGCGGACTTAACCCTAAAACT
Organism: Bufo gargarizans; assembly: GCF_014858855.1. Classification (NCBI taxonomy): domain Eukaryota; kingdom Metazoa; phylum Chordata; class Amphibia; order Anura; family Bufonidae; genus Bufo; species Bufo gargarizans. The sequence goes on along the minus strand of NC_058081.1, from coordinate 426,072,556 downwards.
AACAGAAAAAAAAACTAAATTATAAAAAAAAGGGCAAAAAATGTGGATTTTTTTTTTTTAAAACCGCCGAAGTTGATCAACGGTCGGGTGTGCGATGCGCTAACAGTGGCTGGACGCTAAGACTGCCGGCCACAGTCAGCGTACACAAAAAAAAAAAAACCTGCACCCCAAAAAAGTGGGGGGAGGGAGGCAAGCGGCAGCACCCCTGGGGGGTCTAGGGTCACACTGCTGTGCTGTGGACCCCAGACACCCTAACTTAGGGTGATGCAATAAGACTTCACAAACTAACTTTCCCTTGTTTTCCCCTGCCTAACCCAAACTTTCCCTATGTACCTGATGGGGGGTGCTGGGGGCACAGATCGGGTCCTGGGTTCACAGATCGGGTGTTGCTGGCAGCGATGGCGGACACATGCAGGCAGCTCCTCTCTCCTCCGGCTCCGGAACACAAAAGGAGGAGGAGAGGAGCGCCTGCCTCTTTTGAATCTGCCGCCGGAACGCCCACAGACCAATCAGAAGCGATCCTGAGTGGTGATGTCACCATCACCACTCAGGATCGCTGGATGGTGATTGGTGGGGTGAAATCACACCACCATCACCATCCTGTTCCGGGTTATCGGGTCTTCGGAGACCCGAAAAACCCGGAAACGCAGAAAACCGCAGGTCTTAATTGACCTGCGGTTTTCTGCGATCGCATACATGGGGGGTCACCGGACCCCCCCGGCGCATTTGCCCCAAGTGCCTGCTCAATGATTTGAGCAGGCACGGGAACCTGTCACCGGGATTTTTTATATAGAGCTGAGGACATGGGTTGCTAGATGGCCGCTAGCACATCCGCAAGACCGAGTCCCCATAGCTCTGTGTGCTTTTATTGTGTAAAAAAAATGATTTGATACATATGCAAATTAACCTGAGATGAGTCAGGGACAGGACTCATCTCAGGTTAATTTACATATGTATCAAATCATTTTTTTTACTCAATAAAAGCACACAGGGCTATGGGGACTGGGTATTGCGGATGTGCTAGCGGCCATCTAGCAACCCAGGTTCTCAGCTCTATACACAAAATCCCGGTGACAGGTTCCCTTTAAGAGGTTACGTTTTTGGCATTCATGGTTTTATCATACCTTAATTTTGGTGTTCTATCTTTACTATATACTTACCTTATTTTTTGTTTTGTTTTTATTCATAGATGATGCTTGAGTGATGGTGGACTGATACAGCCAGCATGGATTATTTAAGTTTGCCACAATATTTTGAAGTGTGATCATTACTTTATTGAATTACTGGCTCATGTGTTGTCTTTCCATAGTAATTTTCTTTAAATAAAAAACTCTGGTTTGGATAGGAAAGGTGGGATGCTTGGTCCAATTTATGATCTTATCTTTATTATTTTTATAATATTTACTGGTTACTACTCTTGTGAGGTTCTCTTGCGAATGACCCGGTGTGACCCCAACAGGTGTTTTCATGCGGTCAATATTCAATTTGCATCACAATGGCATGGGGCATACTGAGTTGTTTTTTTAATTAATTTTATTTTAATTTTATTATATAACGGGCACATCCGTGCTCTACACCTTTGGCAGGGTGTCTGGCACTGGTGACCATTCATACATGAGGTCCAGTTGCGTTTTTTAACACTCCGGTCCCCTTGTTACCTATGATCATACACTGCACTTTGCATCCCTCTCTTTCTTTATTTAGGTATTACATATATCACCATTTGGTGTTTACTAAACTTTATGGTCAGACACGCATGTACCTATGTAGTCACTTAATGGATCCGTTTTTGTGCTACCTAGTGTTAGTATTTGGTATATAAGCGCTTCAACTCAGTTCGATCATGTGACCTTTTAGTATCACATGATTTTCAAGGTTCTCGTAAATTGTAGCACTTCTCCTTTCCTCTATTTGCGCTTCAGTATACGCTCCATAGTAATACGCAGCCATGTCAACTTCTGATGTCACGTGATGCGCTCATGTGATTTTCACTTATCACGTGGCTGAGAGCGCTCTCTTCTCTTCATCTCAGTTCAGACATGCACAGTTGTCATGATCAGTGGGGGGGGGGGGGGGGGGGCTACACACTGAACACAGGAGGGAAGGGGAACAGTAACTGGGCCTGGAAACTAGAGAAGAAACAGGTCACCTACTAGACAACCCTAATCTAGACCCTGACTAACTATCAATATGAATAGACCTTGAAGGTAGTAATATTCATAAACAGGATACCTAGGCCCTGATTTCCCTATAAGGCCCTGAAATAAGTATAGGACCAGAGACAACCCATTCCTCCCCAGATGGACGAATGGAAGTCTCTGTTTCAGGCCCAGATACAACAGGAAATATAACAAATACAAACAAACACGACATTTAACTTCTGTAGAGATGGAAGAACAGGAACACCAGAAAGGATCTCACTCCAGCTCAGCCAAACCAAAATGAAGCTATCAACCACATAGTCAGAAGAATGGATTGAGACTATAAAGGGTAGAAGTGATGACCACTGAGCAACAGCTGAGAAAAGGGAAGTGGTCATTAACCCTATCAACACCGAATCAAGAGAAATCAAGGAGGCTGTTAGATTCCTCTACCCTCAGCCAATCTCCTTGATTTCCTGACATCAGTTACCTGAGGGACAGTGACAGCAGTCTGTAACTGGAGACGCTGTGTATACTTTAATCACCATGCTAGTTAGTACAAGATCCCTCTCCTCTTTTGTCATTTATGTTTTAATCATCACACCTGTTTCAACCTTATTTAATTAATCAAGCCAGGGCTGTGTTTTTATTTTATACAATCATGCTATTATAATTTAAACTCTTATTATACACTATGTTTATGAATTTGTTTACATATCAATTATAAAACTTGATATTTTTATCACTGAGGATCACATTGAATATGCAATTTACTATTTTTTTATTGATATTATGCACATGTTTGTATTTATTAATTGCTTGTAACAATTATCATGTGGATGTGTATTTATATTTGCATGGAGCACCATTTTGTTGATATCACTGCTTGAGAAAAGTTCAATTGAGCGGACCGAAACGTCGCTGCTATTTGGTGAATAAACGCACACTTGTTTTTGGAAGTGCCGTGGAATTTGCTTTGTTCATATCTATTTATCTAGCTTCTAATATCTATCTTACATCCTATCTTTCTAGCTATCTATCCATCTATCTAAAATTTTAACTATTTATCTATCTAACTATATACCAATCTATCTATTTTTATCTATCTATCTTTACTTGAGAACGGTCCTAGCAAGCGGACTGAAACGTTGCATAGGTGAATAAAGGACCACACATATTTTACCATTTGGATGTGCTGCGGTTTTTCTTATTTTATGCTTATTACTGCAGTCAAGTTTGTACTGCTGGAACTCCTTTCTTGAACAGAGAAACAAAGTGTGCTCCCCTGATTTTTGCTTTTTTGGATATCTATCTATCTTTCTATCAATCTATCTATATATCGACCTATCTATCTATTCGATCTGTCCTCTCTCTATTGTCTATCAATCTTTCTATCTATCCATCTATCTAACAATGTATCCATCTATCAATTTATCTATCTATCAATTTATCTATCTATCTATACATCACATATCTATTTATCTAACCATTCTTTTATCCATATATATATTTAGCTATGTATACACATATCTATTTATGAAGCTTCTAATATCTTTCTAAAATCCTATCTTTCTATTTATCTATCTAGAATATGGGTATCTATGAAATACCTATCTGTTTATCTTTCTACCTATCAAACATCTATTTATCTTTCTATCTGTCTATCTTTCCACTATCTTTCTATCTACCTAACCATCTATCTATCTCTTTCATGTTTCTAACTGTCTATCTTTCCAATATCTTTTTTTCCATCCACCTATCTGACAATTTATCCATTTACCTATCTATCAGTGGTGCCCAACCATTTTTCATCTGGAGGCCGCACTAGACATGGAATTAATTTTGTGGGCCAGAACCAGGTACCTTTGCCAGAAAGAAAAGCAATCATTAAAAAGTAAATTATTCTAGTAATTTAGATAACACAATATTAGAGGGCACATATCTGGCCATTATTACTGTGAGGGGGCACGTGTGAGCATTACTACTGTGAATAGGGCACATATCTGGATATTACGACAGTGAACGGGTCACATGTGAGCATTGTTACTGTGAAGGGGGAACATGTGAGCATTATTACTGTAAAGGGCCACATGGGAGATTTATTACTGTGAAGGGACACAAGTAAGCTTTATTACTGTGAAGGGGCACATGGGAGCAGTGATGGCCAGTTCGCATTGTTCGCCCGCTGGCTGCCATCTTTTTTCTCAAGTCCGGCGAGGCACCTGTGCCTGTGCTGCGAGCTGGTCTGAAAACAAATGCGGTCACCGGGAGCAGGCAGTTCCGAGAACACCCCAATGAAGGCCCCTGGTGGCTGTTCCCTGGAACTGCCTGCTCCCGCTGTTCGCACTTGTTTTCAGACCGGCTCGCGCACAGGCACAGGTAAGGGCTTACTTGTGCCTCACCGGACTTGTGAAAAAATATGTCAGCCCGCATATGTTCGTGGGCGAACAATACGGACTGGCCATCACTGCATGGGAGCTTTATTAATGTGAAGGGGCTGTGAATGGGGCACATGGGAGCTTTATTACTGTGAATGGGGCACATGGGAGCTTTATTACTGTGAATGGGGCACATGGGAGCTTTATTACTGTGAAGGGGCACATGGGAGCTTTATTACTGTGAAGGGGCACATGGGAGCTTTATTACTGTGGAGGGGCACATGGGAGCTTTATTACTGTGGAGGGGCACATGGGAGCATTATTACTGTGGAAGAGCACATGGGAGTTTTATTACTGTGAAGGGGCACATGGGAGCTTTATTACTGTGAAGGGGCACATGGGAGCTTTATTACTGTGAAGGGGCACATGGGAGCTTCATTACTGTGAAGGGGCACATGGGAGCTTTATTACTGTAAGGGGCACATGGGAGCATTATTACAGTGAAGGGGCACATGGGAGCTTTATTACTGTGAGGGGGTACATGGGAGCTTCTTTACTGTGGAGGGGCACATGGGAGCTTTTATTACTGTGAAGGGGCACATGGGAGCTTTATTACTGTGAAGGGGCACATGGGAGCTTTATTACTGTGAAGGGGCACATGGGAGCTTTATTACTGTGGAGGGGCACATGGGAGCATTATTACTGTGGAGGGGCACATGGGAGCATTATTACTGTGGAGGGGCACATGGGAGCTTTTATTACTGTGAAGGGGCACATGGGAGCTTTATTACTGTGAAGGGGCACATGGGAGCTTTATTACTGTGAAGGGGCACATGGGAGCTTTATTACTGTGGAGGGGCACATGGGAGCATTATTACTGTGGAGGAGCACATGGGAGTTTTATTACTGTGAAGGGGCACATGGGAGCTTTATTACTGTGAAGGGGCACATGGGAGCTTCATTACTGTGAAGGGGCACATGGGAGCTTTATTACTGTAAGGGGCACATGGGAGCATTATTACAGTGAAGGGGCACATGGGAGCATTATTACAGTGAAGGGGCACATGGGATCTTTATTACTGTGAAGGAACACATATCTCTCCCTCATTAGAGCTGGTGAGGAGCAACTCAGACGGCCCACATGGGCACCAGACTTCCTACCACTACCACACCTCTCCAGTCACATCTAACGCCTGCTCCCTTCTGACTCGTCCTCACTTTCTCCGCTGTGTTCTGATGAGGTCTGTACCGACGGGTGTGGGGAGATGGGGTCTCTAGTCGCTGCAGAAAATCATTGTACTGTGCCACTGCAGCGGCCCAAGCGTGTCCCTTCTTCATCCTCAACTGAGCGCATGCTCCGCCTCCGGTTACTGCGTGGGCCACATGATACAGCTTCGAGGGCCGGATGTGGCCCGCGGGCCAGAGGTTGGGCATCACTGATCTATCACATATCTATTTATCTATTATATAATCTATCTATTTATGTATCACATATCTATTTATCTAGCCATCTATTTATTCATATATCTATTTATATATGTATCATCACACCGCGTTCAATGGACGGCGTGGGCGGCGCGTCGAGCAGTCGGTGTGGACGGTGCGGACAGCGTGTGTGTGAGAGGAGGGGTGCGGCGTTGATCGGACGGAGCGCAGTGTGATGACTGCTCTGAACGCCGGCCAATTCTAGCGCCCGTTATTGTAACGGGGCATAATGTCTATTTATTTATAAACATGTAATTGTAGGAACAAACATCTGACATAAATAGCCATGTGTCAGTTATTCATTTATATCTTAATTTCCAGGAAGAAATAACATAAGGAACAATATAGAGTTATAAGAAGAAAAAAAAAAGGAAACAGCCTTGTTATTTCATGAGGAATACATGTATTCAGTAAAAAGGCACTTCATGAGAGAGACCAAGACCTCTTTAACACAAATTAGCGTTTGCTGTCATTTTAGCAACGTTTTTAAGTGCCTACTATCACTGGTATGTCCTAGCAGTTTATTCAATTATAACTAACCCAGATAGTGTATTTATTGTCAAAAGAAGAAATAGCATAAATGTTTTCATTTGTTTTACATAACTTTGTTACAGATGTCTTGGTTAACATTGTAACTTTTACTTTGAATGTATGTAAAAATGTTATTGTATGTAATACCTGATAATGTTTTTATTTGTTTTACATAACTTTGTTGCAGAAGGTTACAGACACCTTGGTTAACGTTGTAACTTTTACTTTGAATGTATATAAAAATGTATTTGTATGTAATGTCTGATAATGTTTTTATTTGTTTTACATATTTGAAATATTGCAAAAAACAGTACTACACGACAAAAGCTATCGGTTCTTATAGACAAAAATTTGGAATAATAAAAGACGCTGTAAAAATTGGTGCTGCTGTGCATTAGGCTCACTATACATTGTGGACTTCTAAATTTGGCAGGTGTTTGTACAAAATGATCGCCAGCTGGCTTATTAGAAGATAGATAGATCCTTTAAAGATTCTAAGAGAATTGTGCGATTCATAGGCTTTTATTAGCTTGATGGGAATTAATAGTTTCGGGAAAGCTGGGTACCTCAAAGAAACCTGCTAGATAATAGATAAATAGATAGCTTGACAGATAGATAGATAGAAAGAAAGTGGAAAGATAGACAGTTAGAAATATATATAGATAGGTAGATATAAAGATAGATTGATAGAAATATAGATATAAAGATAAATAGATAGATAAATTGCTAGATAGATAAATAGATAAATTGTTAGTTAAGCCTCTTGTACATGTTCCGTTTATTGCATTCCATATACGGTCCTTATACGGAACTATTCATTTCAATGGGTCCGCCGAAAAAAAAGGAATGTATTTCATATGCATTCTGCTTCCGTATTTTCGTTTTATTCAAAGATAGAACACATCCTATTATTGTCCGCATAACAGACAAGGATAGTACTGTTCTATCAGGGGCCGCAAAATACTGAAAAAGCCAGACGGTCGTGTGCAGGAGACCTTAGATGGATAGATAGAAAGAGAGTAGAAAGATAGGCATTTCGATAGAAAGATAGATATGTTAGGGCTGTTTCACACGAGTGAGTCCATTGTGGGAATCATGCTCCATGTGTGAGCGTGATCCTCTGCTCTGGACTTGCAGGAGCACACGGTATTATCTTGATTTATAATGCTATGTGTCTCTCCCTTGCCCTTTTTCCACAGAATCATAGCGACATTAATCTATCATTATGATTCTGTAGAAATAAGGTCAAGCAGAGGCACATAGCATTATAAATCATGATAATGTCGTGCGCTCCTGCAAGTCCAGAGCAGAGGATCACACTCACACACGGAGGGTGATTCTCACAATGGACTCGCTCGTGTGAAACAGCCCTTATAGATCGAAAGATAAATACAGTTGCAAGAAAAAGTATGTGAACCCTTTGGAATGATGTGGATTTCTTCACAAATTGGTCATAAAATGTGATCTGATCTTCATCGAAGTCACAACAATAGACAGTCACAGTCTGCTTAAACTAATAACACACAAATAATTAAATGTTACCATGTTTTTATTGAACACAACATGTAAACATTCACAGTGCAGGTGGAAAAAGTATGTGAACCCTTGGATTTAATAACTGGTTGAACCTCCTTTGGCAGCAATAACTTCAACCAAACGTTTCCTGTAGTTGCAGATCAGACGTGCACAACGGTCAGGAGTAATTCTTGACCATTTCTCTTTACAGAACTGTTTCAGTTCAGCAATATTCTTGGGATGTCTGGTGTAAATCGCTTTCTTGAGGTCATGCCACTGCATCTCAAATCGGGTTGAGGTCAGGACTCTGACTGGGCCACTCCAGCACTCCAGAAGGCGTATTTTCTTCTGTTTAGGCCATTCTGTTGTTGATTTACTTCTATGCTTTGGGTCATTGTCCTGTTGCACCACTCATCTTCTGTTGAGCTTCAGCTGGTGGACAGATGGCCTTAAGTTCTCCTGCTAAATGTTTTTATAAACTTGGGAATTAATTTTTCCTTCGATGATAGCAATCCGTCCAGTCCCTGATGCATCAAAGCAGCCCCAAACCATGATGCCCCCACCACCATACTTCACAGTTGGGATGAGGTTTTGATGTTGGTGTGCTGTGCCTCTTTTGCTCCACACATAGTGTTGTGTGTTTCTTCCAAACAACTCAACTTTGGTTTCATCTGTCCACAGAATATTTTGCCAGTACTGCTGTGGAACATCCAGGTGCTCTTGTGCAAACTGTAAACGTGCAGCAATGTTTTTTGGACAGCAGCGGCTTCCTCTGTGGTGTCCTCCCATGAAATCCATTCTTGTTTAGGGTTTTTACGTATCGTAGATTCGCTAACAGGGATGTTAGCATATGCCAGAGACTTTTGTAAGTCTTTAGCTGACACTCTAGGATTCTTCTTCACCTCATTGAGCAGTCTGCACTGTGCTCTTGCAGTCATCTTTACAGGACGGCCACTCCTGGGGAGAGTAGCAGCAGTGCTGAACTTTCTCCATTTATAGACAATTTGTCTTACCGTGGACTGATGAACAGCAAGGCTTTTGGAGATACTTTTATAACCCTTTCCAGCTTTTTGCAAGTCAACAATTCTTAATCGTAGGTCTTCTGAGAGCTCTTTTGTGCGAGGCATCATTCACATCAGGCAATGCTTCTTGTGAAAAGCAAACCCAGAACTGGTGTGTGCTTTTTATCGGGCAGGGCAGCTGCAACCAGCACCTCCAATCTCATCTCATTGATTGGACTCCAGTTGGCTGACACCTCACTCCAATTAGCTCTTAGAGATGTCATTAGTCTAGGGGTTCACATACTTTTTCCACCTACACTGTGAATGTTTACATGGTGTGTTCAATAAAAACATGGTAACGTTTAACTCTTTGTGTGTTATTAGTTTAAGCAGACTGTGATTGTCTATTGTTGTGACTTAGATGAAGATCAGATCACATTTTATGACCAATTTGTGCAGATATTCATATCATTCCAAAGGGTTCACATACTTTTTATTGCAACTGTAGATAGATGTTTGATAGTTAGCCATGTTATAGATAGATAGCTATATAGAAAGATAGGTAGCTAGATAGATATAAGAAGATAGATAGATAGATAGATAGATAGATAGATAGATAGAAAGATAAGTCGTTAGATAGATATTAGAAGCTTGATAAATAGATATACGTATACATAGACAAATAGATGAATAGATTAATGGCTAGATATATGATAGATAGATAATAGAAAATAGATATCTGATAGATACATTGTTAGATAGATAGATAGGTCAATATATAGATTAATAGAACGATAGAAAGATTGATAGATAATAGAAAGATAGAAAAACAGATAGATAGATAGATAGATAGATCAATACATAGATTGATAGAAAAATAGATAGAAAGATAGATAAAAAGATAGATTGGTAGATAGATAGATAAATAGATAAATTGTTAGATGGATAGATAGAAAGATAGGACGTTAGATAGATATTAGAAGCTAGATAAATAGATAGACATATAGATAAAATAGATTGGTAGATAGTTAGACAGATAAAATATTTATAGTATTATTTTTTTAAGCCAGTTTATAGATAGATAATAGATAGTTATATAAGTATATTAGAACATGTCCTGACATGTCTGTGAACAGCTGTTCATATAGATATGTTGAATATCTGTCATAGATGCGTCTATGAAATGGGACAAAATGGGCAGACAGAATCGGCCCCAGGAAAGTTGGGTGCCACAATTAGTTATTGTTAATATTTATAAATGATACATATCTGTGTTAGATGTGGTGCTCAAATATTTTGCTTAAATCACGATTTATTAAACACGATCGTATATAATTAAAAGCGAATTTCAAAGATCGCAGGTCCACTAACAAAGGGACTTCTGCTGCCTTGCGGGACCTTCGATTACATCACGATGGGTGGGGATTGTGGTCGGAGTGGGCTGGGGTTATGTGGGCGGAAAATGGGGCGTTTCGGTGACATCATCAAAGGTCTTTTAGCTTTTAGGAAGATAGAAGGATCAATTAGCGGCTGCCAATATTTATAATTAGCCACTGACAATATTTATAATAGCTTAGTAAGAGGTTAATATAAGCTTAATATCATTTTATTTTTAAACATATTAAACGTAATACAATTACTGACGTGTTGGACTGCATCGTATACCTTCAGTGACATCATCAAAAGGTCCTATAGATTGATAGTAAGGCTACTTTCACACTTGCGTTCGGTGCGGATCCGTCTGGTATCTGCACAGACGGATCCGCACCTATAATGCAAAAGACGGATCCGTCGCCATTGACTTGCACTGTAAGTCTGGACGGATCCGTTTGGCTCCGCACGGCCAGGCGGACACGAAAACGCTGCCAGCTGCGTTTGGGTGTCTGCCTGCTGAGCGGAACGGAGGCCAAACGGAGCCATACTGATGCATTCTGAGCAGATTTGCATCCATTCAGAATGCATTGAGGCTGTACGTATCCGTTCGGGGCCGCTTGTGAGAGCATTGAAACGGAACTCACGAGCGGAACCCCGAACGCAAGTGTGAAAGTAGCCTTAGATAGACGGATCAAATAGTTATTGCCAATATTTATAATAACTTAATAAGTGCTTAATACAAGCTTAATATTTTATAATTTTTAAACATAATAAACTTAATTGAATTACTAACGCTTTATCGGATATAAAAGAATAAAAGGGGATTTGAATGGGCGGTATTTTAGGCGTGGTTTGGGTGGGGTTGTGGGCGGAGTGGGTGAGGTTATGGGGTGGTAAAGGGGCGTGGTCACCTGTCACTTTGAGTTCGACGATAACCACAGCTTTATCATATATATATATATATATATATATATATATATATATATGAAATAGCAGGAGCAGCACCATAAAAAAGTAAATAAAATTGTACAAGGCGTGCTGGCAAATATGGATACCGACAAAATCACAAAATTAGAATATAGAACAGGGGTAGGCAACCTCCGTCTCCCAGCTGTTGTGAAACTACAATTCCCAGTATGCATACTTTCTCTGCTCTTCTAAGAACTCTCATAGAAATGAATGGAGCATGCTAGGAATTGTAGTTTTACAGCTGGGAGCCGGAGGTTGCCTACCCCCGATATGGAAGAAATTCCATGGCACCTCCATATGGTGAAAGAATTGTGTCCTTTATTCATCCATGCATGCCACTCGTTATAGGGTGTGTGTGTCTGTGTGTAGATAGAGAGACAGAGACATAGATAGATAGATAGATAGATAGATAGATAGATAGGATAGATTACATTAAATAAAAAAGGCTAAAATGGTGCAATAAAATATATTGATTGCTGATGAATACATTTAAATTGATCACCTACACTCACTAACACCCCATACTAATACGGTGTTGGACCCCCTTTTGCCTTCAGAACTACCTTAATTCTACGTGGCATTGATTCAACAAGGTGCTGATAGCATTCTTTAGAAATGTTGGCCCATATTGATAGGATAGCATCTTAGCATCTTGCAGTTGATGGAGATTTGAGGGATGCACATCCAGGGCACGAAGCTCCCGTTCCACCACATCCCAAAGATGCTCTATTGGGTTGAGATCTGGTCACTGTGGGGGCCATTTTAGTACAGTGAACTCATTGTCATGTTCAAGAAACCAATTTGAAATGATTTGAGCTTTGTCACATGGTGCATTATCCTGCTGGAAGTAGCCATCAGAGGATGGCTACATGGTGGTCATGAAGGGATGGACATGGTCAGAAACAATGCTCAGGTAGCCCGTGGCATTTAAACGATGGCCAATTGGCACTAAGGGGCCTAAAGTGTGCCCAGAAAACATCCCCCGCACCATTACACCACCACCACCAGCCTGCACAGTGGTAACAAGGCATGATGGATACATGTTCTCATTCTGTTTATGCCAAATTCGAGACTCATCAGACCAGGCAACATTTTTCCAGTCTTCAACAGTCCAATTTTGGTGAGCTCGTGCAAATTGTAGCCTCTTTTTCCTATTTGTAGTGGAGATGAGTGGTACCCGGTGGAGTCTTCTGCTGTTGTAGCCCACCTTTCTTTCTCATTTAAAGAGAATAAGTGGAATAGACGGCTCTACCGCTCAGGAGAATGATCGAGGTGCAGAGCTGCTAAAACTGACACGGTAAGAGTCTCTCCCTTACTGATGAAGGGAAAGACTCCCGAAACGCGTTTAAGGAGCAGAGGATTGTTGTAATACCTATCACTCGTAACGGAGCTAGAAGATTACCCAGAACAAGCCGGGACCACGTGACAACCTACGTCACCTTACAGACGCGCGAACCACTCCTCCCGGCGTCCCTAGCAACACGAGCTACACCGCCGACTCCCGGATCCAGGACAGCCGCCGAGGGAGAACAAATCACCGCTAGAGGACTGAAGACAACAACACTGGGTGAAGGGTAAGTGACCTCTGCAGCCAGAGAAAGTGCGGGACGCCGCACCCAGGCACAGAGCACCCCTTCTTCCCACAGTACCCGCATGATAATTACAACAGCATCCTATGATACAATGTACTAATGCACATGTCTGCAGCTCTATGAAACTTAATTGACTTACAATATTTAGTCACATCACGAACCCTCCATGGAATAACACGGATCATAAAAGGAGTCCTAAGGCGCAATACCCATTCTTTTATTCATATCTAGAGAATATTATTATAAAAGAATAAGACTACCTTAGATTAAGGAGCAATACGGATTATTCCATGAATAGACTTATCTACCCATAAGGACATCGTTACTACTATTATTATTATTTTTACCCTTTTTGCTTTTCTGGCACATTATTTTCCTAGCGCACAATTTATATCCATATATGCACATTTCCCAGCGCATCATCCTTATAGCGCATATTTTATATCCATATCTATACATACACATATATATTTTATTCCTACAACCTCTTCAATACCAGCTGGTAACCATTGAATGATAATCCACCCATCTCCATAAAAAAGATCCTCCAATACGATATTTTATTGAACACTTTTTAATATACCTTACAGTCACTATATATACAAATAAATTAATTTATTGACCCAAATCAGAGTGTGCCTGCTCACTCTCTTTCTTTCTTTCTCATTTAGTTTGGAGTTCAGGAAATTGTCTTGACCAGGGCCACAACCCTACATGCATTGAAGCAACTGCCATGTGATTGGTTGACTAGATAATCGCATTAATGAGAAATAGAACAGGTGTTCCTAATAATTATTTAGGTGAGTGTATATATATTTAAATTGGTCACTTATGCATATGTTAAAATTGCAATCACACAGCGCACAAAGTTCATGAGTTCAATGCTCTTGCTGGTTAACTCCTATTTGTCAAATACTGGTCGGTAATGTAGTTGCAATACATGTTTCAAAGAAACAATGTTTTTAGGTGGGCTGACCTACAAGGTAAAGTTCATATAATGTACTTGGGAGATCTTTCGCTTACCACCTCGTACATTTCCATTATTATGCCACACAGCCAGAACTGTCTGGATGTATCCACTCCATACACACACTGTGCGCAGTACTTATGGAGTGCCTGCTCGTTGGTGATGTATTTATTTTAGAGGACTGCAGTGTTCCTGACAGCTCTCAGTGGCACTTTCTAGGTGCACAGCATGCATGCAGCTCTCACTGCGGGGCCGACAAACCTCCCAATCTTGCTCTGGTTGATGTAGCAGAGTGGGATCAGTAATCCTTTGTAATATTGTCATCCAACTGACTTTATAGACATATTATTTGTAGAAATCAGCCAGATGCATTTTGGAGTCTCCTACTCATTCATTAGTTGCTACATGATTGTTTCCTCTGTACTTTTATAGAGGTTTTGATTACCAAAATAAATGGTCATTTGATGATAAGGTGACTAGAGTTGGTGCAGACAGTACAGGCAAATATAAGAAATGTTGTATTATATCATTATATCATAGCCAATAAAAATCTAGAGCTTTTATTCTCCCAATTATTATAAGCTAATTCTCTCTATGAAATTTGTTAGAAAAGCAACTTGCAAGTCCAAGACGCAGGGCTTGCTCACTGAAGAAAGATCAGATTACCTCTCATGACAGGTCCATGAAAAGGTGAGGGGGAGAATGAGGAGGGAAGTGCAAAGAGAAACAAGTACGGTAGCCAAGAAAAGACAGACATGATTCAGCAGCTAGCCCTGTTCTGTTTCACCCTCAAGTGCTTTATTCCCATCTATAATGTCTGTACTTTTTTGCTAACAAACTTAAGACTGAGTTTGATAATCCCCGGGGGGGGGCATATAGTATCACTCAGGTAGACCTGTCTTACCTGTTGTCCTGGGGCATCTCCTTGAAAAAGCTAAACGCAAAACGTGCGTTGGGGAGCGGACCGGTGGTGTTCCTGTGTGGTATATTAAAGCTGGTTGGTCAGCATTTCCTATGCGCCTATTATCATTCTAGTCACCATATTGCCTCAGCTAGCCTTTGTGGTGTGTATTTTCACCCCCAAATTCTGGTATCTGTTGTACAATATATGCATATGGGTTGTATTATGTAATTTGGAGCCATAGTGGTTAGGTGAAATACACCTTTTTACTGATGACCAATCAAGATTATTGCACATGCACTTTATAAATATATACCAGCAGTCCACCATCGGTCCTATTGGTTTTTAATACGGTCATGTATTGTGACCTGTGTAAAATGTCTTTTTGTGACTTGTGTCAATCATGTCTTGTTGTGATTTTCGAATAAAATTATGTTATTTTTGTATTACCTCGGTACTATAAGTGTTCTGGTCGGTTTTCATGCATCTCCTTGAGTGTCCCTCATTACTGGATGATGATGATAAGGAAGAAGACAAGAGGAATATGGGATCCTCTTCTCGCAGGCTGGCCATAGCCATATCAGAGGTAATGATGTTCTATGCTTCCTCAGCTGACTACTGTAGGGATGATTGGGACATTATTATACAACTCTAGAACAAAGCATTTTTATGGGATATGATATAATACACCATTTCTTATATTTACCTATACTATCTTTATCCCCTCTAGTCACCTCATGATCAAAGAACCTAGCTCCCCCTCCTCCCCATACAGGAGGCAAAAGTAGAAACCAGTTCCTTGACATTTATAACCTATTATTATTATTTATTATTAAAGCGCCATTCATTCCATAGCGCTGTACAAATGATAAGGGGTGCACATACATAATACAGACTAGGGGTGGGCGGTATAGGCGATATGCTATATGAATTTGGGCCACAATATGGATTTTCGCCATACCGCCGGACCGCGATATGATCACGCGCACCATTTTTTCCTGAGCCGGCCGGCACAGCGGAGGGAGGAGGAGGGAGTCCCTCCCTCCCCACTGTGCGCGGCTGCCGCTGAACACCAATGAGGACAGAGTAGGAGGGGAGGGACTGTGGCCACTGCGCCACCAATGAATGTGCCGGCCATATCCCACAGGGTCCCCCTCCTCCCCCCATCATTGGTGGCAGTTTGCAGTTTCTGATCGGAGCCCCAGCAGTGTAATGCTGGGGCTCCGATCGGTTACCATGGCAGCCAGGAGTCACGCTACTGAAGTCCTGGCTGCCATGGTATGTTAGTGAGCAGAGAGCAGCGCATTATACTCACGCGCGCTGTGGCCGCCGGTCGCTCCTTCTTCTGTCTGTGCGCTTGATTGCTAATGCTTACAGCATTAGCAATGCGCTGCACAGACCTATGAGAAGAAGGAGCGACCGGCGGCCACGGCGCACGTTAGTATAATGCTGCTCACTAACATACCATGGCAGCCAGGGCTTCAGTAGCGTGACTCCTGGCTGCCATGGTAACCGATCGGAGCCACCAATGATGGGGGGGGAGGAGGGGGACCCTGTGGCCACTGCCACCAATGATTAATACTGGGGAGGGAGGGAGGGGGGGGGGTTTGCGTTACCAGAGGGAGAAGATCAGATGCTGGGGGAGAAGATCAGAGGCTGGGGGGGCAGATCAGAGGCTGGGGGGGGCAGATCAGAGGCTGGGGGGGGCAGATCAGAGGCTGGGGGGGGCAGATCAGAGGCTGGGGGGGGCAGATCAGAGGCTGGGGGAGGCAGATCAGAGGCTTGGGGGAGCAGATCAGAGGCTGGGGGGAGCAGATCAGAGGCTGGGGGGAGCAGATCAGAGGCTGGGGGGAGCAGAACAGAGGCTGGGGGGAGCAGAACAGAGGCTGGGGGGAGCAGAACAGAGGCTGGGGGGAGCAGATCAGAGGCTGGGGGGAGCAGATCAGAGGCTGGGGGGGCACATGAGAGACTGGGGGCACATGAGAGGCTGGCGCCATGGTCAGCTCCCTGTTGTTGTGTGCACAAAGCACAGGGCAGCAGGGAGAGTGTAAAGTCCTATTCACCCTAATAGAGCTTTATTAGGGTGAATATGACAAGGGTTCTAGCCCTTAAAGGGAACCTGTCACCGGGATTTTGTGTATAGAGCTGAGGACATGGGTTGCTAGATAGCGGCTACCACATCCGCAATACCCAGTCCCCATAGCTCTGTGTGCTTTTATTGTGTATAAACACCGATTTGATACATATGCAAATTAACCTCAGATGAGTCAGGTCATGTCACAATGTCAGGTCACAGCACAGCGCCAGCAGAAGACGAGGGATCGGTCAGTACAGCCAGCACAAGAAGCATTCATTCTTTATTTATTTAGCATTCATTATTCATCTCTCCCCAGTCCTACTGCGTACAAGTGAGAGATTCATAAGACGCACTACTATTTTCCCCGGCCCACAGATGATGATCAGTGAAATATGTCACTGATCAGTGTTTGGTGGTCACAGCTCGCACACAGAAAAAGTGTTGCAGGGCTGTAAAAAAAAAAAAAAAGGGGGGGGGAGGGAGTGACAAAAAAGCACGGATAGCTTAGTGTCCACAGAGAGGGATGGGGATAGGAATTAGGACTAGAACTGCTACAAATGAACAATTATATTATTGACCACTGCAGTTTCAGGGGCACAGTTTAGTCACAGTATAGCGGTAGTGATCACAATGCACAGGATCACCACAAATCATCTCAGTAGGCTACAGCACAGAGTTACATGGAGCCTCTCTGTATGCCGTAACCAACTGAAATGGGGGCATAGAGAGGCTTTTAGTATTTTACATGCCCTTTTTGTGCTGTGATTGGTTATAATGCTATACCACAAAAAAAAAAAGCTTGATTGGAAAGCTAAATAGAAAACAAAAAAGTCTTTATTATATATGCTTGTTAAAACATAGTTGGTGCTAGAGCCAGAAAGATTTAGGCTTTAGGGTATATGTCAATCAATGGGTGGTCCATATGGATATGGGAGCTATCCACTTGATATATTTAGGCTACTTTCACACTAGCGTTCTGAACGGATCCGCTCATATAATGCAGATGGTGGCTCCGTTCAGAACGGATCAGTCTGCATTATATTGTCAAAAAATGTCTAAGTGTGAAATTAGCCTGAACGGATCCGTCCAGACTTTTACATTGAAAGTCAATGGGGGACGGATCCGCTTGAAGATTGAGCCATATTGTGTCATCTTCAAACGGATCCGTCCCCATTGACTTACATTGTAAGTCTGGACGGATCCGCTTGCCTCCGCACGGCCAGGCGGACACCCGAATGCTGCAAGCAGCGTTCGGGTGTCCGCCTGCTGAGCGGAGCGGAGGCTGAACGCCACCAGACTGATGCATTCTGAGCGAATCCGCGTCCATTCAGAATGCATTAGGGCTGGACGGAAGCGTTCAGGTCTGCTTGTGAGCCCCTTCAAACGGAGCTCACAAGCGGACAGCCGAACGCTAGTGTGAAAGTAGCCTTATATTAATTTATTAAAGGGGAGACCACTAAGCAACCGTTGCCCAGCTGCCCCCTATATGACACTACCCTCACTGCACTCTGGTAATTCATCCAGCTATCATATTCATTTGTGCAGTGAATAACAATGCCAATAATCGCAGCCTGTAATGTGATTTATCATAGGCCACCAAATTAGAAATCTAACCCCAGGAGTCCTCCTTAGGGCTAGTATCGTATGGAAACATAGCTGCTATCACATAGCTTATGGTATTACTCTCCCTGTGTTTGCCGCTTTGCCATTACAGCGCCAACATTGACACAGCGTGCATGATACCAAAGGCACTCCTGTGTTATTGCCACATTAAATATTGCATCTGCTATCCCCTATTACATACTACAACTCCTGATGAAGTGGGGAAGTAAGTCCACACAGAAACGCGTTGAGCGTCAGATATAGGGAGAGTTGAAGCAGTGGAGAGCTTACTAGTGGCTTCAGTCTGCATATGCTGCTTCCCCCACACTATGAACCCCAAGTTGTGCTGAGGCTCTGTGTATCATGCACTTTGAGCTGCAGCTATACCAGCTCCCCAATGACTGGGCTAAAGTCGCCTTCCTGACCTCTCTCCTCTAGCCTGCGCTACTCCACTCTCGCATAGAAATGATCCTCTGAACATCAATCTGCAGGATTTGAGGAACCAGGTTATTCTACAGTATATCTGCTGCTTATTCCCTTCTGCAACTTCGACAGGGAAATCTCACTGTCAACATATACGCCATACAGTTCTGCACTTTGGCTTTTGAACTAGTGTGGAACAATGAGGCTCTAGTGGCGGCTTTCTTGGACAGTCTTACTTCGACTGGAATCAGATAAGATTGGTGTGGCGAAACCAACCTCGCCACTGGGTTTTGGAGAGGGCTGTTTAAAAGCCTCTTGCCTCAGGATTATGGCCCATAGTAACTGTAAAGGAGAAGACAGACCGGCCGCACAGCTTAAATCTGTCTGTAGAATTGTATTTTATGTTATTATGTGTTCGGTTAAATTGTATGTTATGTGAGGGCACCCAGATAGCTAATAGTATTGTATTCGTGTATTCTGAGTGCCAGTCACCTAATGATATGCACTCAGACTTGAGCTATCTGGGGATATGTTACATGTCTGTGTTTGCTGTGGGGGTGTGCCATTGTGTGTTTGGGTGGTGATTCCTGTCCTGTTGTCTCCGCATGTGTATTGGTGATCTCCCCTTTGTCCTGAGAGATAATTGGATTGTGTTCGGTCGTCTCCGGGACAGAGGGGAGGAAACCATGATGCATTGTGGGGATATGTTGTATCTGTCCTGTATCTGCAACAAACGGTAATAAAAACCAGGCTGGGTGTGCCAGCACTTCAGATCACTGCTTGACCCTCAACACGGAGCCTTGTCTCGTTATTGGGGGATTCCCTGTATGCTGTTGGAGACTGATTGCCAGGAGTGTAAGCCGACTGAATGCTTTTCCTGTTCGCCTGCCGACAGCTACTTGTGAGGTTCCAGTTTGGAGTGCTATTTTGTATCCAGTTCGGGAGGTTGGTGTTCTGCAGTAGCTGTGCCTGTCTCTCGGAAAGGGGCCTATCGCCTAAACGGACTTTAACCCCTTGTCTGCGGAAACGGTGCCGTTACATTGGTGGCAAGCAGCGGGATCGTTCCTACAGCCAGAAGGACAGCTACAGGAGACACCATTTCTTTGGATTCTACAATTTAAGGGCAACGCATGTCCCAGTACAGCGACCCTAAAAGCAACAGGATGGAACCAGCAGTGTTATACGAGGAGGAGGACCTGGATGGCCGGGATGCATTAAGGAAAGGCATCTGGTACCAGGCCCTGGATAATGTACAATACCAGCGAGGTGAGAGTCTCCCCAGTGAAGAGCAGCGGTTGCAGAAGCAAGTGGCCCTGCGGATGTCCTTCCTGGGAGAGCAGCCCCTGGAGGAATGGGTGATAGAACTACAGCACCGGGTATGGCAGGAGCTATGGCTGGAGGATGCCTACCAGGCGCTTTGGTGGTATGTGGCACAGTTTATACCCTGGACAGCTGAGCATGACAACCCAGAGGGAGAGGAGTTTGATGGTCCTGGCTTGTTATGGGAGTCCTTTGCAGAGCCTGACTTCGGGAGCCCTGCACAGTCCAGACTTCAGGACATTTTCTATGAGAGGGAGGCTAGGCATGAGTGGGATGACCCCCATGAGGTAGAGCAAGACCTGGCTCACCTAGCAACCCTGGAGTGGGAACTGGAGCAGGACTACAGAGATCTCTTCCACTCCATTGAGAAGGCTCAGCAGGACGGTAAGGTGACAGACCCAGATCCAGACCCATTCAGCTGGGCAGATATTGTAGAGTGTTACTGGGAAGGACCCCAGGTGGCCGGTAGAGATGGGACCGAGGTCTCTCCGCCGGTCCTGCAGGGAATTGGGAGCCTAGTCTCCATTCCCCAGCGGCAGTGTGAAGTGCAGGGAGAGGAGAGCAACGGCCTCCCTCCCCAGCGGCAGGCTGAGTTACAGGGGGCAGAGGTAGTTGTTCCTGCCCCCCAGCAGCAGCATGATTTTTTGGGAATTGGGAGCCGTGTCTCCATTCCCCAGCGGCAGTGTGAAATGCAGGGAGGGGAGAGCAACGTCCTCCCTCCCCAGCGGCAGGCTGAGTTACAGGGGGCAGAGGTAGTTGTTCCTGCCCCCCAGCAGCAGAGTGATATGCCGGGAAGGCAGTGTGAAGTGCAGGGAGAGGAGAGCAGCGGCCTCCCTCCCCAGCGGCAGGCTGAGTTACAGGGGGCAGAGATAGTTGTTCCTGCCCCCCAGCAGCAGCATGATTTTTTGGGAATTGGGAGCCGAGTCTCCATTCCCCAGCGGCAGACGGAGTTACAGGGGGCAGAGACAGTCGGTCCTGTCCCCCAGCGGCAGAGTGTCCTACAGGGAATAGAGAGCCCAGTCTCCTTTCCCCAGCAGCAGGACACTGTATTGGGAGCGGAGGCGGTCGGTCGCCCTCCCCAGCGGCTGGAAGTATGTATGGGAGAGGAGCACGTTACCCCCTCTCCCCAGCGGCAGCTTAATGCACCAGGGGGAGACAGTAAGCCCCACAACAGGGCAGATGGGACCGTGGTCTCTGCACTTACAGCACAGGGGGTAGAGACAGTCGGTCTCCCCCTCCAACAACCAGGCTCCAACCAGGCTTCTTCCGTGGTAGCGCTGGCACCAGGGCTGAGTACCGCTGATCCCTGCCCACAAAGCAACCTCCACTCCAAACCAGGGAGCAACACAGAGACTGGGAGTACCAGCTTCCAACATCACCTTGGTGGACTTACTGGACAGAGACAGGCTACGAAATTCAGCAGGTCCAGTATTTTGTTGTGGGTGGCCTGCCAGACTAACTCAGGTACCGACCGGCGTGAGGTCAGGTATCTGGTTAGTCTTCCCTGGGGGGGGAAGATGTGTGGCGAAACCAACCTCGCCACTGGGTTTTGGAGAGGGCTGTTTAAAAGCCTCTTGCCTCAGGATTATGGCCCATAGTAACTGTAAAGGAGAAGACAGACCGGCCGCACAGCTTAAATCTGTCTGTAGAATTGTATTTTATGTTATTATGTGTTCGGTTAAATTGTATGTTATGTGAGGGCACCCAGATAGCTAATAGTATTGTATTCGTGTATTCTGAGTGCCAGTCACCTAATGATATGCACTCAGACTTGAGCTATCTGGGGATATGTTACATGTCTGTGTTTGCTGTGGGGGTGTGCCATTGTGTGTTTGGGTGGTGATTCCTGTCCTGTTGTCTCCGCATGTGTATTGGTGATCTCCCCTTTGTCCTGAGAGATAATTGGATTGTGTTCGGTCGTCTCCGGGACAGAGGGGAGGAAACCATGATGCATTGTGGGGATATGTTGTATCTGTCCTGTATCTGCAACAAACGGTAATAAAAACCAGGCTGGGTGTGCCAGCACTTCAGATCACTGCTTGACCCTCAACACGGAGCCTTGTCTCGTTATTGGGGGATTCCCTGTATGCTGTTGGAGACTGATTGCCAGGAGTGTAAGCCGACTGAATGCTTTTCCTGTTCGCCTGCCGACAGCTACTTGTGAGGTTCCAGTTTGGAGTGCTATTTTGTATCCAGTTCGGGAGGTTGGTGTTCTGCAGTAGCTGTGCCTGTCTCTCGGAAAGGGGCCTATCGCCTAAACGGACTTTAACCCCTTGTCTGCGGAAACGGTGCCGTTACAATTGGTGTTCGCATTTCTTTTCTGGAAGATAATTTGAATATCTTTCTCAAAAACCCCAATTAGCTTGCCTGACAAATCAGAAAATAGGGCATATCCTGTCTAATGCCCACAAAGCAAAAGCAGTGTTGCCTGGCATAAATTCATCATGAATATTTTTTGGTCTCCCTATAGATAAAGAATACTATGAAGAGTACTCCCCAAGGCCAGTCAACTTAGGCTACTTTCACACTCGCGTTTTGCTTTCAGTTTGTGAGATCCGTCATGGGCTCTTACAATGCATTCTGAATGGAAAAGGATCCGCTCATAATGCATCAGTTTGGCTTCGATCAGTCTCCATTCCGCTCTGGAGGTGGACACCAGCGTTTTACTATTCGCTTGATGAAACTGAGCCAAACATTTTCTCTGACACAATCTGGCACAATAGAAAACGGATCTGTCCTCCATTGACTTTCAATAGAATTCATGATGGATCCGTCTTGGCTATGTTACAGATAATACAAACGAATCTGTTCATGATGGATGCATGCGCTTGTATTATTGTAACGGATCTGTTTTTGCAGATTAATGATGAATCTGCCCAAAACGCGAGTGTGAAAGTAGCCTAAGAAAGTCAATTTACTTATGAGACATTCTGGTTCTTTTGTCCTTTGTGCTAGTTTGCATGTCTCATTGAGAGAACTGTAATCCTGGGTGGGATATTCTAATTATCTAGCTGGTTTGGATGGAGAATTGGATTGCACATGTCACTTTCAGTTGAATAATATGTGTGTGTGTAGGGAAGGGAGGGGGGGGTCTCCTCTTTAGAGTCATGATTATTTGTTGAGTGTTTTATTTAGAAAAAAATATGAATTTGGGTGTTATATACAAATTTTAGGTTAATTTGAGCATATTTGATTAGTCCAGAATACAGGTCCTTCTCAAAAAATTAGCATATTGTGATAAAGTTCATTATTTTCTGTAATGTACTGATAAACATTAGACTTTCATATATTTTAGATTCATTACACACCCACTGAAGTAGTTCAAGCCGTTTAATGTTTTAATATTGATGATTTTGGCATACAGCTCATGAAAACCCAAAATTCCTATCTAAAAAAATTAGCATATCATGAAAAGGTTCTCTAAACGAGCTATTAACCTAATCTGAATCAAGTAATTAACTCTAAACACCTGCAAAAGATTCCTGAGGCTTTTAAAAACTCCCAGCCTGGTTCATTACTCAAAACCGCAATCATGGGTAAGACTGCCGACCTGACTGCTGTCCAGAAGGCCATCATTGACACCCTCAAGCAAGAGGGTAAGACACAGAAAGAAATTTCTGAACGAATAGGCTGTTCCCAGAGTGCTGTATCAAGGCACCTCAGTGGGAAGTCTGTGGGAAGGAAAAAGTGTGGCAGAAAACGCTGCACAACGAGAAGAGGTGACCGGACCCTGAGGAAGATTGTGGAGAAGGACCGATTCCAGACCTTGGGGGACCTGCGGAAGCAGTGGACTGAGTCTGGAGTAGAAACATCCAGAGCCACCGTGTACAGGCGTGTGCAGGAAATGGGCTACAGGTGCCGCATTCCCCAGGTCAAGCCACTTTTGAACCAGAAACAGCGGCAGAAGCACCTGACCTGGGCTACAGAGAAGCAGCACTGGACTGTTGCTCAGTGGTCCAAAGTACTTTTTTCAGATGAAAGCAAATTTTGCATGTCATTCGGAAATCAAGGTGCCAGAGTCTGGAGGAAGACTGGGGAGAGGAAAATGCCAAAATGCCTGAAGTCCAGTGTCAAGTACCCACAGTCAGTGATGGTCTGGGGTGCCATGTCAGCTGCTGGTGTTGGTCCACTGTGTTTTATCAAGGGCAGGGTCAATGCAGCTAGCTATCAGGAGATTTTGGAGCACTTCATGCTTCCATCTGCTGAAAAGTTTTATGGAGATGAAGATTTCATTTTTCAGCACGACCTGGCACCTGCTCACAGTGCCAAAACCACTGGTAAATGGTTTACTGACCATGGTATTACTGTGCTCAATTGGCCTGCCAACTCTCCTGACCTGAACCCCATAGAGAATCTGTGGGATATTTCGAAGAGAAAGTTGAGAGACGCAAGACCCAACACTCTGGATGAGCTTAAGGCCGCTATCGAAGCACCCTGGGCCTCCATAACACCTCAGCAGTGCCACAGGCCACGTCGCATTGAAGCAGTCATTTCTGCAAAAGGATTCCCGACCAAGTATTGAGTGCATAACTGAACATAATCATTTGAAGGTTGACTTTTTTTGTATTAAAAACACTTTTCTTTTATTGGTCGGATGAAATATGCTAATTTTTTTTGATAGGAAATTTGGGTTTTCATGAGCTGTATGCCAAAATCATCAATATTAAAACAATAAAAGGCTTGAACTACTTCAGTTGGTGTGTAATGAATCTAAAATATATGAAAGTCTAATGTTTATCAGTACATTACAGAAAATAATTAACTTTATCACAATATGCAATTTTTTTTAGAAGGACCTGTATATTTGGGTCTGAACTGAATGTTTTAAAAAGTTAGACCCTGAAAGTATCCTAACACAATGGTAACTTGGATGAACTGTACATCATTTAGAAACCACACCCCTCATAGTATTTACCAAAGGGTGCTGTGAGCATTTTGACCCAACAGGTATTTTGCAAAAAATAATTCACAGCAGATGGAGCAAAGTGAAAACTGCAC
This sequence comes from Bufo gargarizans, assembly GCF_014858855.1. Lineage (NCBI taxonomy): Eukaryota > Metazoa > Chordata > Amphibia > Anura > Bufonidae > Bufo > Bufo gargarizans. The sequence goes on along the minus strand of NC_058081.1, from coordinate 426,047,282 downwards.
TTTTTAAATAGATATACCCCTTCAGTGCGCGATTTGTTGTGTCCAACACAAGCTCTCTTATTATGCTATGCATCTTGGTAGTTTAGCTCTAGTTTGGAGTTAAAGAGCACCATACATAAGCCACGCCCCCTCTTTTTTCTGAGGTGAATTTATTCCCTGCATCGCTTCAGATAGAACTACTCTGCGTCTTGTGGGGTAACTCACCTCGTTTATTTGTGTGCCTTTTCTTTCAGCTACCCCATACTTTATAGTTTATAATAGTGACATTTATCACTAATCCCAGGCCCATTAATTATTCATTTATACTGTATCCTACATAGGCTATTATGGCTCATATCCCATCTAAACAGTCTATGGCAGAGGATTCTGAGGTAGAATTTCACTCCCCTGCTACAGCTCCTACATTTAGTGGAGCCCCTTTAATGTTAGAACCTTCCCATGTGGATATCCTACAACGCTCTGTGTCAGAGGCTATTATGGCGGCAATGGGATCCATGTCCCATTCCCTATCCAGGTCAATTGCTGATGCACTCATAGTTCAACCTCCCCCACCCAGGGTTGACACCCAATCAGGGACTGCTTCCCATCCAACCTCCAGAACCGAATTGATTGGTGTGTCCAAAGCCACCCATGATAGCGCGCCAGAATCGCGCAAAAGAGCCTATTCCCGCCAGGCAGAAAAGGCGAGGAGCTGGAAATGTGCCAGAGCACAACTAGAGTCAGATTCAGGATCCGAAATTGGTTCCGACTACGAGGAGGTTAGGTTCGAGGATGAGGAATTCCCAGATGCAGACCTGTCTGACTCCCCATCTGCTCGGCCCATTAATAGTTCCGCTACAGCAGAAGGACCGTCTACTTCTCAAGCTGCATCAGGTTCATCGGGCCCTTTGACCGACCCCTCTGGGGAGCCATTATTTGACCCCGACTCACGACACCATCCAAGATCGGCTGAATGGCTACCACTGAATCATGTAGCCCAATATCTGGAATCCAGAGTCCACTGCCCTCTCAGTAAGGAGGCACGTAAAAAGCTCAAAGCCGAATGCCCGCGGCCTTTAATAGCAAACAAAGTTTGCGATACACCAGCAGTAGACCCTAAGATGGTCCAATTTCTTTCCAAAACTGGCTGGAATCCTAGGAGAGGCCTAGATTCTGCTCTTCGGGCGTGCCAGGACAAGCTCCTGGACGTCTTTGGGCCCCTAGCCAAGATTTTCGAATTGGCTGAGACCGCTAGAGCGGCTAATGAATTTGTGGACCCTGAGGTCCTCCGTGGTTGGACACAACGTGCCATTTGTATAGCCGGGAATGTTAACACTTCCCTTTCAATCGAGAGACGTAAGGCGATCTTATTTATGATCGAGCCAAAATGATCTAATCTGGCCCTATCCGAAGCTGGTAGTGAGGCACAAGGTCTCCTTTTTGGCAACTCATTTATAAAAGATATGAGCAAATATGTTGGAGCATTTACGGCCCTTGACAAGGCCCAATCCTCTATGAGGAAGGTTTTCCATCCTCGTTTTTCACACAGGTCCGGCAGTTCCAGGGGCCGTCTGTCCGGCCGCTCCTCATTCCAGACCCGGGGCTCGGGTCGAGGTTCCTACAACCACCGCTCCTTCTCTGAAAGATCCTCATTCCAGGATTCCATCGGGTTTCTTCCCATCACGAGGTGCTCCCAATCGTAGAGGCTTCCGTGGAGGCTCCAGCTCCCGTCGCCCTTTCGGTAAGTGTACCTCCACTTCTTTCTTCTCCAATTTGTGTAGGGGGCAGACTCCGACATTTTTCTCGTCTTTGGTCCACCATCACCACGGACACTTGGGTGCTCTCCACAATTCTTGGTTTCCAAATAGAGTTGGTAAGTCTTCCGAGTCTCCCCTTCCCTCCCCGCCCTATGATCACCCCATCAGACACCCTATTTCATATAGACAGGGAGCTGATGGACCTGCTCAGAAAGGAAGCGATCGAACGTGCACCAAATTTCCCTGGGGGTGTCCTGAGCACTATCTTTCTGGTACACAAGAAGGGCGGCCAAATGCGTCCCGTCATCAACCTGCGCCCCCTAAACAGTTTTGTACGGTATCGACACTTCAAGATGGAGGGCATCCATCTTCTCAGAGATCTTCTACTAAAAGGGGATTGGATGGTAAAACTCGACCTAAAGGACGCATACCTCACTGTCCCAGTAGAAGAATCCTCCAGAGACCTACTTTGGTTTCCGTGGAAGGGAGAAACTTGGCGCTTCACTTGCCTCCCCTTCGGCTCTCGTCGGCTCCATGGTGTTTCACCAAACTCTTGCGGCCGGTAGTAGCATGGCTTCGCAGTCGAGGAATTCGACTAATTATCTACCTGGACGACATCCTTTTGTTGGCCCAGGACAGACATACCCTTCTATCACATCTGGAACTCACTTCGAACCTGTTAAACGGGTTAGGATTCCTCATCAATTACGACAAGTCCGTTTTGACCCCAGCACGGACAATGGAATTCCTAGGGTTTTCTGTGAATTCGGTAGCAGAAACCCTCAGTCTTCCGACAACAAAGATCAAGGAGATTCACAAGGAATTACGCAGAACACTGGAAATACCACAAATTTCCCTTCGACATCTGGCTCGGATCATCGGCCTCCTATCCTCCTCCATCCAGGCCGTTTTTCCAGCCCCTTTACATTACCGGGCCCTTCAACGCCTGAAGACGGCCCATTTACACAGGGGAGCCACCTACGCGGATCTTATTTGTCTAGATGACGAAACTCGGGACGAAATCCGTTGGTGGATCTGCAATCTCCAAGCCTGGAATGGGAAGGCGATTTGCGGTCCTCGTCCGGATTTTACAGTGGATTCCGATGCCAGCCTCCTCGGCTGGGGGGCCCACTGCAAAGGCATTTCTACCAGAGGTCCTTGGTCGATGGAGGAATCTCCTCTGCGCATCAATGCTTTGGAGCTCCTGGCGGGCTCATTCGCCATTCGCAGTTTTGCGAAAGACATGATCAGAACTTGCATTCGACTACGCATGGACAACGTCTCCGCTGTCCGTTATGTCAATGCCATGGGCGGTACACACTCTCCCATGCTTTCTCATTTGACATGGGAATTCTGGTCTTTCTGTCTGAGCCGGGAACTTACAGTGGTGGCGGAATATATTCCAGGATTACACAACGTTCAGGCGGACTGGAGCTCACGCTATCTCAGGGATGCCAGCGATTGGAGATTAAACTCGCAGGTGTTCTCTGCCATCTCCTCAGTCTGGGGTCCTGTTTACATCGACCTCTTTGCTTCCCGTTTGAACAAACAACTACCGAGTTGGCGCCCGGACCCGGAAGCGGAAGCTGTGGACGCATTCCTTCAGGACTGGCCTGAAGACCTCCACTACGCGTTTCCGCCGTTCTCAATGATCCCGAGAACCCTGAGTCAAGTTTGTTTCCAATCAGCAGAGATCATCTTGATTGTTCCGTTCTGGACCACTCAATCGTGGTTTCCCAACCTTTTGGAGCTTCTCATCCTTCCTCCTTTTCTCTTTCCAGATTGTCCAGATCTTCTCTTAGGTCCGGGAGACGTTCAACACCCTCTTCTTCTGGAGGGTTCTCTTCGACTACTAGCTTGCAGAGTATCAGGCGTTCCCACGAAGGCCGCGACCTTTCGGAAGCAACTTGGAGATTACTGGAGGAGTCTTGGGCTCCCAGCACTAGACGGGTTTATAAAGCAGCCTGGAGATCTTGGTCTAGTTGGTGCATGGACCGGAGTCTGGATCCCGTTTCGGCCCCTGTAGTGGACATCTTGAGTTTTCTTACTTCCCTATTCGAGGATGGTAAGGCCTATCGGACTATAAATCTTTTCAGATCCGCCATTTCCTCTTTTCACCAGGGTTTCGAAGGCCGTCCAGCTGAACAACACCCATTGGTCTGTCGCTTACTCAAGGGTTCCAGGATGTCCCGTCCTCCCAGACCACGTTTTTCTGCCACATGGGACGTTTCTTTGGTTTTAAATTTCTTCTCTTCCTGGCCTTCCAACTCCGAACTTTCATTACGTCAATTGTCGGCTAAGGGTACTTTCACACTTGCGTTTTTCTTTTCCGGCATAGAGTTCCGTTACAGGGGCTCTATACCGGAAAATAACTGATCAGTTTTATCCTAATGCATTCTGAATAGAGAGTAATCCGTTCAGTTTGCATCAGGATGTCTTCAGTTCAGTCGTTTTGACTGATCAGGCAAAAGAGAAAACCGTAGCATGCTACGGTTTTATCTCCGGCGAAAAAAACTGAAGACTTGCCTGAATGCCGGATCCGGCATTTTTTTCCATAGGAATGTATTAGTGCCGGATCCGGCATTCAAAATACCGGAATGCCGGATCCGTCCTTCCGGTCTGCGCATGCGCAGACCTTTAAAAATGAAAAAAAAAAAAAAAAACGGATCCGTTTTGCCTGATGACACCGGAAAAACGGATCCGGTATTGCAATACATTTTTCTGACTGATCAGGCATTTTTCTGACTGATCAGGATCCTGAGGCAGTCAGTTCAGGCAACGGAACTGCCTGCCGGAATCAAGCAACGCAAGTGTGAAAGTACCCTTAGCTAGTCACTTTGTTCTGTCTTATCTCTTGCAAGAGAGTTTCTGACGTTAGAGCTTTAGATTATGACGCCAGATTTTTCTCTCCTGAAGGAGTCACTTTTGACATTTCTCGTCGAACTAAGACCCAGATTCGCTCCGTTTCTTTTCCTTGTTTTCCGGCGGTTCCCGCTCTCTGTCCGGTATCTTGTTTACGGGAATATGAGTCTCGAACCTTATCTCATCGTTCCAACGAGGTCCCTCAATTGTTCCTTTCTTATCGCCATCCGTTCGCCCCGGTCTCCACCACGACTTTGGCCAGGTGGGTGAAATGGCTCATGTCTTTGGCAGGCGTTGACACTTCCGTATTCACTGCTCATTCTACTCGGAGCGCGTCTTCCACTTCTATGATGGCAGCAGGTGCTCGTCTGGAAGACGTTATGAAAATTGCAGACTGGTTCAGGGTATCAACTTTCAGAGAATTTTACTTTCGTCCTACTCAACATGTATTTTCTTCTGTTATTGGACAGCTTTAAACTCGCAATAGGAGCCTCCGTGGCTTGAAATAAAATTGGATGATTTTACTAATTTATGGCGTAAAGTCATGATTTTATTAAAGACACAGAGGTGAGAATTGCCCCCCCCCCCTCATTTTCTTATTTCCCTCCCTTGTCACATTAATTAATATATTTATCTTACTATTTTGCTTTTGTATTGATTACTTTATGCTTACTATTTATCATGTTGTTTACTGCTTTGCATACATATTTTATTTTAAAGGAGACTAGTATCCCCTCTATGTGATTTCCTGTTTCTGTTCTTTCTTCCAATGTGACTTAATCATCTTTATTGGCTGGATTACATATGATCTACGTTCCTAGTTTCCAGTTACAGCATCGCAGTTCCAGTTCCTCCGGTTTCTCAAATTCTGTTTTCCAAGGTTCCTGAAGAGTTGGAGTGGCATCCGCCAAGAAAGAGGAGGGTTTCCTGTGACAGAGACTATATATAGGGGACCATGTGGGAGGGGTTTGTTACCATGGAGATATGCTAATCTCTTAAGTTTTTTCTTTGCTGCTGTGGTTTTGTAGTAAAGGAAGATATAGCAATACTCGCCTCCGTGTCTTTAATAAAATCATGACTTTACATCATAAATTAGTAAAATCATCCAATTCTCCACAGATATGCGTATGGCATTTCAGTATACAATATGCTATGCCTAGCTGGTGCCATCTAAGAGACCACACTATTTAAATTGTTAGGAAGGTTCTGCTGAGTACTGAAATACATAAATGTAGACATGAATTAAGCACCCGTGACAGGCTTTTTTTTTTTTAAACCCCTGCACCCTGCTTGGCCACGTGAAAAGTGCTTCCCGTTAACTACAAGAACTTTTTTTACAGCAATTACTTTTATCAACAGAGAACTTGCACATATTACAGTGAACACGTATACCAACTTACTTTGCTTTGGCTTAACATTATTATCCTCACTAGGACAACATTTATATGCACCCCTAGTGACTCATCATGGTAGATTTCATTGACCTAAAATAAAAAAAAATAAAAAAAAAAGAAATTATATTCGAGACCAAGTAATATAGTTACTGTATATACATTTTGACAAAGTAAACTGTGAGCATTTTTTCTTAAGCAGCCTGTAATGTTCCAGTCTTGTAGTGTAGATGACCATTCATTCAATGCAATCTAGTGGTAAATTTGTGGAATCAAATGAAGATTATATCTCCATTTTTAGGCTGGGTTTCGAGGTTCAGTTTCTGAAGCCTAAGGCCCCATGCACACGGCCGTGTGCGGGCCGTGGAACCGCGGCCTGGATCCCTCCTGAGAGCAGGAGCGCACGGCGTCACTGGTTGCTATGACGCCGTGCGCTCCCTGCTGCCGCCGCAATACAGTGATACGCTGGTATGATCTATACCAGTGTATTACTGTACTGTGCCTGCAGCAGGGAGCGCACGGCGTCATAGCAACCAGTGACGCCGTGCGCTCCTGCTCTCAGGAGGGATCCAGGCGGCGGTTCCACGGCCCGCACACGGCCCCTAAACCAGATATGGATTATAAAGGAAGAGAATAGACATAGTCTAAATATCAATGCTCATTGCCTTTAAGTGTAAAGACAGACTGGAGCAGAGTCTAAAAATCTTTCTGTAGGATTGAAATAGGCCAAGATGAGTTCATGCTGAGTTCAGTTTGGGTAAAATGTTTGTAGCGAACATAGAGTGTATTGTCTCTTAAAAATTATTGTGAGCAGATGTGGTGTATCTGTTAATACTATAATGGGTCCTACAGAGAGATAACCATTTAGATAGCAACGTATTATTTTACTTCATTACAAGGTCATTAAGGAAGTCATGTCTTATGGGAAACATTTGGTGCGTGATGTCCCATTCATGTAGTCATAATTTTATTCTATATATTTATATGTGGTATATTTAGATTTGCAACATATCTTAACCAATAATTTATATGTGTCATTTATGTGTGTACAGTGTGTATATATATATATATATATATATATATATATATTGTACCATGTATGTATCATTTAGAATATATATTTTATGCTGTGTGTATCTCACTGACTGAATATAGCCTTAGAAGGTCTAGAAAGTATTGAAGTTGTCTTCCTACTAATTGGATTTCATGAGGAGAGCTGAATGTTATTAGTCATCCATATGGACAAATTAAATTTATAAACTCTGATGCCAAGTAAGAAGGCCCATTGTCCCGTTGTCCATTATCATAAATTTAAAAAGACAGTAGAGGATAGTGACTCCAACATGTCCAGATTATGGGTATTTAAAAATGTCAGGCAGAAACCATTATTACTGATGTCTATTGGAGAGGTTAAGAAGGTCATGTGAACACATTAGCTATTTAGCATTAATGTTTAAGGTTGTGATATTCATCTGCAATACCAAAGTGCCATCTAGTGGCAGATGTACATTATATTATATTATTTTAAAACGTGTTTAATATACACTCACCTAAAGAATTATTAGGAAAACCTGTTCTATTTCTCATTAATGTGATTATCTAGTCAACCAATCACATGGCAGTTGCTTCAATGCATGTAGGGTTGTGGTCCTGGTCAAGACAATCTCCTGAACTCCAAACTGAATGTCAGAATGGAAAAGAAAGGTGGGCTACAACAGCAGTAGACCCCATCGGATACCACTCATCTCCACTACAAATAGGAAAAAGAGGCTACAATTTGCACAAGCTCACCAAAACCGAATTTGGCGTAAACAGAATGAGAACATGTATCCATCATGCCTTGTTACCACTGTGCAGGCTGGTGGTGGTGGTGTAACGGTGTGGGGGATGTTTTCTGGGCACACTTTAGGCCCCTTAGTGCCAATTGGCTATCGTTCAAATGCCACGGGCCACCTGAGCATTGTTTCTGACCAGGTCCATCCCTTCATGATCACCATGTACCCATCCGCTGATGGCAACTTCCAGCAGGATGTCACAAAGCTCAAATTATTTCAAATTGGTTTCTGGAACTTGACAATGAGTTCATTGTACTAAAATGGCCCCCACAGTCACCAGATCTCAACCCAATAGAGCATCTTTGGGATGTGGTGGAACGGGAGCTTCGTGCCCTGGATGTGCATCCCTCAAATCTCCATCAACTGCAAGATGCTATCCTATCAATATGGGCCAACATTTCTAAAGAATGCTATCAGCACCTTGTTGAATCAATGCCACGTAGAATTAAGGCAGTTCTGAAGGCAAAAGGGGGTCCAACACCGTATTAGTATGGTGTTCCTAATAATTCTTGAGGTGAGTGTATAGTGTTAAGCGCCTCCATAATGTTTAGTGTTCTATTAGCAAAGATGCATATTGCTAATGGAAAATCTGGCATTATTTGAAAAGAGGAATAAACCTTTGGAAAGTTATATTACGTAGTCTGATTGCTGAATTTAAAAAATTATCATATCAATATCATATATATTTTTGATTGTCAAAGGCTGAGACAGAGTCAAGGGAAAACATTTATTGTTCCTGTATTAATCAGTATTTTGTCATGTTATAATCTGTTGGTAAACAGAAGATCCCGAGTTTCTCTTGATATATTCATTATTGGTCTGTTTAGTAAAACTATAGCATTTGCATTTTATCATATGTAACTTTAAGTCATTCTGTATTAGTGAAGTGATGGTATTTGGCTACAGCACCATCTAGTGGTGGTGAGCAGTATCACAGTTTAAAATCTGTATGTCTAAAATTGTCGGCATTTTTATTGGATTTATATGCATTCTGTAAATACATTTTATATTTTTGCATAATTGATTGCCCCTTTTTTTTAAATTAATTGCATTAATTAAATTTAGAGTCTCATGATAAAAGAAAATGCGTTTTTATGGCCGCCTAGTGGATTTCCTGACTGATTTCCATATTTTATTGACATTTTATCTCTTATATAAAGATATTTATATTTTATATAAAAGATATAGTTTTGACAAAGCTATACAAACACCACGTTGCCACAGGCAACAAGCATGCACGGCAAAAGTGTCACGGTCCACTAACACCAGACCATGACACAGCCATGACACGAACCCTCACCAAAAGAAACACACAAAAAATGTGCCAAAACCCATGATATATATTGAGAATTTAAGTGCAAAGTTTTGTGCAGTTTTGGTGCAGATTTTCTAAGAATATCTTTTGTTTTATACTGCTGTCCAAAATTTAGCATGATCCTCCCCCACAATCTATTTAATGCCATTATTTGCAACACTCTGCATTATAATTCACTCTTAAGTGTACAGCCATACAAGGTGCTATGGATATTATAGCAGAAGTTCTGCAGCAGATATTTTGCATTGCAAAGGGTGAAATCTGGGGTGGAAATTCTCTGCATAAATTGACTTGCTGAATTTTAGAAACCCGAAACATCTTTTTTTTTTTGTAACAAAGGTAAAATGCTGGCTTAAACCTATATTTCTATGCTCTTTCTATGCACTACTGCTCAATTAGATTTTCATATAAAATTTACTCACAATATTTAAAAGTGTCAAAAGATATTTCTGCACATATTCTTTTCCATGAAATTGGACAACTGAGTCGTCAACTCCAAGTAGTACTTCAATGTTGAAATCATCGTCACTTGCATGTCTACGACTTCTTTTTAGTGTGCGGTTGATTCGATCTTCAATGTGGTCAGCAATATTTTCCAGAAAATTACTACTAAGATATCCAGGTTCTGAAAGCAAATACAATGCATAAAGTCAGACAATGTTTGAATTGTAATTTAATCAGTTTGAAGTGTAACTCATGTTTAGAGGTATATAGGTTCTGTATGAAATGCTGTCCACAACATACTCAGGAGCAATGCTAAAATTCCCAAAGGCCCATACTCAGAATAAAGACAGTCTGTAGATGTCTCCAAAAACATCTAAGGGTAGCTGCAGGGAGTTTGACTATTGTATAGCTGACCTGCAGTTTATACAGAGTTTCCCAGAACAATCAGTGATTCTACATTGAGTAAGGGCTGATTCATACAACCATGTTTGGTCCAGGAAACACGGGCCACATGTCAGCCACATCTCCCGGAGTAACCTTGGATCCCTGACCTGAACTGACTGCATCACATTAATTAAGTGTATGGCAAGACCACTTACTGTTATCACACATATACAGTTGCAAGAAAAAGTATGTGAACCCTTTGGAATTATATGGATTTCTGCACAAATTGGTCATAAAATGTGATCTGATCTTCATCTAAGTCACCACAATAGACAATCACAGTCTGCTTAAACTAATAACACACAAATAATTAAATGTTACCATGTTTTTATTGAACACACCATGTAAAAATTCACAGTGCAGGTGGAAAAAGTATGTGAACTCCTAGACTAATGAGATGTCCAAGAGCTAATTGAGGTGTCAGCCAACTGGAGTCCAATCAATGAGATGAGATTGGAGGTGCTGGTTACAGCTGCCCTATAAAAAACACACACCAGTTCTGGGTTTGCTTTTCACAAGAAGCATTGCCTGATGTGAATGATGCCTCGCACAAAAGAGCTCTCAGAAGACCTACGATTAAGAATTGTTGACTTGCATAAAGCTGGAAAGGGTTATAAAAGTATCTCCAAAAGATAAATTGTCTATAAATGGAGAAAGTTCAGCACTGCTGCTACTCTCCCTAGGAGTGAAGATGACTGCAAGAGCACAGCGCAGACTGCTCAATGAGGTGAAGAAGAATCCTAGAGTGTCAGCGAAAGACTTACAAAAGTCTCTGGCATATGCTAACATCCCTGTTAGAGAATCTACAATACGTAAAACACTAAACAAGAATGGATTTCATGGGAGGATACCACAGAGGAAGCCACTGCTGTCCAAAAAAAACATTGCCACACGTTTACAGTTTGCACAAGAGCACCTGGATGTTCCACAGCAGTACTAGCAAAATATTCTGTGGACAGATGAAACCAAAGTCGAGTTGTTTGGAAGAAACACACAACACTATGTGTGGAGAAAAAGAGGCACAGCACACCAACATCAAAACCTCATCCCAACTGTGAAGTATGGTGGTGGGGCATCATAGTTTGGGGCTGCTTTGCTGCGTCAGGGCCTGGACGGATTGCTATCATCGAAGGAAAAATTAATTCCCAAGTTTATCAAGCCATTTAGCAGGAGAACTTAAGGCCATCTGTCCACCAGCTGAAGCTCAACAGAAGATGGGTGTTGCAACAGGACAACGACCCAAAGCATAGAAGTAAATCAACAATAGAATGGCTTAAATAGAAGAAAATATGCCTTCTGGAGTGGCCCAGTCAGAGCCCTGACCTCAACCCGATTGAGATGCTGTGGCATGACCTCAAGTAAGCGATTCACACCAGACATCCCAAGAATATTGCTGAATTGAAACAGGTCTGTAAAGAGGAATGGTCAAGAATTACTCCTGACCGCTGTGCACGTCTGATCTGCAACTACAGGACACGTTTGGTTCAAGTTATTGCTGCCAAAGTAGGTTCAACCAGTTATTAAATCCAAGGGTTCACATACTTTTTCCAGCTGCACTGTGAATGTTTACATGGTGTGTTCAATAAAAACATGGTAACATTTAATTATTTGTGTGTTATTAGTTTAAGCAGACTGTGATTGTCTATTGTTGTGACTTAGATGAAATTCAGATCATATTTTATGACCAATTTGTGCAGAAATCCATATCATTCCAAAGGGTTCACATACTTTTTCTTGCAACTGTATATTCTTATTACTATAGCCAAATTTACCACCCTAACGCCTCCCACAGTTTCTACACTACATAGACAGTAATATACCGAAACGTGTGGATTGTTCCCGATTGGTGTGCTATTACTTTGTGTAACTTTTGCCGAATGGTTCACGAAATATAGGTGTTTTTGTGGCAAAATTGGTCCCATAAGAATGAATGGCAGAATGTTCAAAACTAGAGTGGGAGCTGACAAAAGCTAGAGTGGGAGCTGAAAAATCAGGACATGATTTCTAAACTGCCACAGTCCCTCATTTTCAAGCCCATCTACACAAATCTTATATCAAAACGTTCAGCTATCCCTGCTGTCACTAAAAATGTCCACGGCTAAGCCATAGTCCTGATAGTTTTCACAATGTAACCATTTGTTTGCAACTCACGCTGCCCACTGACATTCATTGAAACGCCACACTAGCCACCTCAAATTTGAAGGGCAATTTCTAAACTGCAACTGTGCCTTACGTTTTAATATTTCAGAGCCATACTATGCATCAAAATGTAGGTCTGGATCTTGTGATTCTCACAATATAAAGCTCTTCGCTGTAGGATTTATATTTTTTAAACTACTATAACCGTTTAAAGATGGCAACCACCAGTGAAGTGAGCAAGTTGGAGAAGTTTGTTTTTAACTGCTCTTCTCTGCTCTTGCTTCAGAGTGAGTTGCCATAGGAACCCAGGTGTGTGAGCAGCTAGCAGAGTGCCAAATTCTAGAGTGTGAGCTGAAAAATCAGGACATTATTTCTAAACTGCCACCACTTTTCAAGCCAACCTACACAAATCGGCTGCTAATGTTTTCATAAATGTATGTTTTAATGCAACTGTGAAGCACTTTGGGAAACAACATTGCAATTAAATGTGCTATATAAATAAATACAAGTTGAAATGCATTTCTCACTCTATCAAGCTTGCCATATGCACTTTTTAAAATTGATCAATTGGTTAGTGTAATGTTTACTATCTTTACTCACGCCAAACACTCCACTCAGTTACTCTGCCCACTCCATAAAGTTACTCTGCCCAGTCCAACCTTTCCCCAGTTACTCAAGCAACTCCACCCAGTTACTCCTCGCACTCCAGTTGTAGAATACTGGTGGAGGCAAGAACACTTCACACAATTTCCCCAGAAATTGTACCTTTTCTAGTTTGTTACCATATTTCTGACAGTTTCTATCTGATTGTGGGTCTATTGTACTGTACTCTCATGATTCTGTGAACACAGTACAATAAACTCACGATCAGACAGGAACTATGATGCGATTAGTTCAGGTCATAGGAGTCACAGTCGGTCCAGGAGAGTGACTTACTGTATATTCACCCCCTAAGGTATCAATTGGACATTTAGCTTTTTTTTTTATTATAAAATAATATGCTTGTGTTGCTATATTTTACGAAGAAAAACCTCTGCTATACTAAATGTAGCTAAAATGAATAAAACGATTATTTAATTTTTTTTAACATTGAAAAAAGGAAATGTTCACATATTTAACACACACAAAGTCCGCTATACTATTGCTAAAATGAATATATATATATATATATATATATATATATATAACGAAAATGGGGGAGAACATGTCTATGTGTGTGCATAGTCTTCCATACTATTGCTAATAATAGTAAGTGCAATTTTTTAATTTTTAATTTTCTTTATTTCACTTTTTATTAATGAATGATTTTTTATTTTTTTCCAGTGAATTAACTCCTTCCTGCTACAGTCAGGGCAGGAAGGGATTAATTCACAGCCAGCAGGGGGCAGTCTCACATCTTGACACTCATTACTGTAACCACAGCTGTCTAATCACAGTGCGGTCATGGACATCTGCAGCACTACCAGGCGCCGGAAGATCACAATGTAACCTGATGCCTTTATACATCAGGTTACAGTTAAGAGCCTATCCCCACAATGTATAAAGTCATGTGACAGTAGGCAAGGGGGAGTAATAACACACAAACCAATAACACATATTTTTTATGCTACTGAGTACACTGAGTGTATCATTGTAGGCTAGAAATTTTCTCTAAAAATTAACATTTACTTGTCAATAAATATAAAAAAGATTCATCCAAATATAGAATAATATAGGATTGGTGGAGGCCCTTTTATTTGATGTATAATTTTGCACAGTGTCACTATTCCCGATGTAGTTACCCTGTGTGTGGGTGACCAGACTTTTAAGTCAGCATTTCCCTCTGTACTTTTATTCCTCCATTTATAAACTTTATTATAATGATAATCTTCATAGACATTAAGGCATTTTAAGGAACTCTTTGACTAGTAGACTCACAGAGTATATTGTTTTTCTCCAGAAGTATGTGCTTAAAGCCCCCTTCTATTTGAAAGACACAAGTAGTGTGATTGAGCTAATAAAAAATCTTAATATAAGCTGTGAAAATAAGTGGTTAGCCAAGAGCAATAACTGAACAATTAGATAGTGATCCCCAGAATTCTGTAGAACAAGCAAAGTTTATAGTAGAATGTTTGGATTGTTTTACACAACTATTTTGGTTTAAAAATACGTATTATTTACTCCCCCAGCTCCGCAAATTTGTTCATGGCTTTATGGGAAAAAGAGACCAATGAACCCATTCTATGTAAAGTGCTAAAGAAAGAGAAATTGACCCTATGGAAACGCTATGTAGACAATTGTCTATTGATATGGGTCGGAGAACGTCAAGGTCTGGAGGATTTCATCACGGATAGCAATAAAAATAAATGGAATCTGACATTCACCAGAAATATTAGTTCTACTTCAATTAACTTTTTGTACTTAACTATTTTAATTGAAAATAATTTTTTAAAATCCAGAACGTTTTTCAAGGACACAGATGTTAACACATATATTGACACAACCAAATCGCAGAGTGAAAGAAAACGCCTGGTATGGAACTGTCTGTAATAGCTTCAAATAGATACCAAAAACTGACAAATAAGGACAGCAATTTGTATAATATAGAATACCAAGTTTTTATTCAACATATACTGATTTAAAACATTTATTGAAATTCATATATATTAGCAGCATTAGTCACACAGGAAAAATATCCACAGGTCTGTCACTTATAATACATATAACTAGCAACAAATCTCCCAGGCTATGGGCGACAATGAGCCCCAGCCCTAAAGTTAATACATAAAGTGCATAGTGCCACAAAATACAAATCAAATACAGGAAAAGAATGCAGTAAAACATACAGCCCAAGACAGTCTTAGATCCCGACACATGTTTCGCGGTCCCTTTCTCAAGGGATACTAGTGGTGTGTATTTACTGATTACATATAGTCTGCAAATTAGGTCAATTGGGAATACATGAGAACAAACACACGCCCAAATCGGAAACAGGAAGTGTGGTGCGTTCCAGCTTGGAATGCACCAACTCACTTCCGGTTCCGCCAGTGTCCGGACACCATACCACTTACTTCATTCCTACATACATGCGAGACGAAATAGAGGGGGACAAAAACGCTGATTGACATAGAATCCAATAAAAACATCCTGGATGGTGGATGAATGCGAGGCGATCCACGGAAGGCCGCACTCGCCGGACCGGATATCCGGCATGCGGTCCACATCGCACCCAATCCAGCATCACCGCTCACATCATACAGGTGGGATAAGGCAGAAGGAGACAAGGCCAGGAGGGAGATGTTTATTGAAAATAAAGTCCAGTATAATCATCCTAGAGGGTGGATGGATGCGAGGCGCACCACGGAAGGCCGCATTCCCCGGACTGGATATCCGGCATGCGGTCCACCGTGGAACGCATCGCATCCAATCCAAACCCACACATCTTCCTCCCCTTAGAAGTATGACACAAGTCCCGCGAGATTGACCGAACGTAATTACTTCATGCGTTCCACCTTGGAATGCAGAAGAGCTCTACGGCTATCTATTCATTGCCGTTCACCCCTACTCATAACTAATACACAGAGGTACACCATCAATACATCATGGAGTTACTATCCATCACACATATATAAATATCGATGGGGATTAATTAAAACAAATACTGTAGCCTATTACATATAAATACTCTTAAATAGCCTAAATATTGTAGAGTGAATGATGATGTGAAATATAACACTTGCATAAAGTACATAATCAATAACATGTCAACAAAAAAATAATAATTAAGACACGTATAGAGTGAATGTAAATTGCATTAGTATAAGAACCAAGGTGAAAAAAATATAACAGCCAATAAATAAGTGAAAAATAAGGGTGATAAATAATAAGTGAATCAAATACACATACTTATATCAATATAATATCACAGAGAACAAAAATGTTCAATATTACCAACCCCTCACAGTGTATTTAATATTAGATCAAATAAGACACAAGCAAGGAGGGGGTTAATTGGAGAATATATATATATATATATATATATATATATATATATATATATATATACGTATAAAAAGAAGCAGTCTTATTTGATCTAATATTAAATACACTGTGAGGGGTTGGTAATATATCAATATAATATCACAGAGAACAAAAATTTTCAATATTACCAACCCCTCACAGTGTATTTAATATTAGATCAAATAAGACTGCTTCTTTTTATACGTATATATATATATATATATATATATATATATATATTCTCCAATTAACCCCCTCCTTGCTTGTGTCTTATTTGATCTAATATTAAATACACTGTGAGGGGTTGGTAATATTGAATATTTTTGTTCTCTGTGATATTATATTGATATAAGTATGTGTATTTGATTCACTTATTATTTATCACCCTTATTTTTCACTTATTTATTGGCTGTTATATTCTTTTCACCTTGGTTCTTATACCAATGCAATTTACATTCACTCTATACGTGTCTTAATTTTTTTTTTTTTGTTGTTGACATGTTATTGATTATGTACTTTATGCAAGTGTTATATTTTTTATCACATCATCATTCACTCTATAATATTTAGGCTATTTAGGAGTATTTATATGTAATAGGCTGCAGCATTTGTTTTAATTAACCCCCATGGATAGTAACTCCATGATGTATTGATGGTGTACCTCTGTGTATTAGTTATGAGTAGGGGTGAACGGCAATGAATAGATAGCCGTAGAGCTCTTCTACATTCCAAGGTGGAACGCATGAAGTAATTACGTTCGGTCAATCTCGCGGGACTTGTGGCATATACTTCTAAGGGGAGGAAGATGTGTGGGTTTGGATTGGATGCGATGCGTTCCACGGTGGACCGCATGCCGGATATCCAGTCCGGGGAATGCGGCCTTCCGTGGTGCGCCTCGCATCCATCCACCCTCTAGGATGATTATACTGGACTCTATTTTCAATCAACATCTCCCTCCCGGCTTTGTCTCCTTCTGCCTTATCCCGCCAGCATGAAGTGAGCGGTGATGCTGGATTGGGTGCGATGCGTTCCACTGTGGACCGCATGCCGGATATCCGGTCCGGCGAGTGCGGCCTTCCGTGGATCACCTCGCTTTCATCCACCATCCAGGATGTTTTTATTGGATTCTATGTCAATCAGTGTTTTTGTCCCCCTCTATTTCATCTCGCATGTATGTAGGAATGAAGTGAGTGGTATGGTGTCCGGACACTGGCGGAACCGGAAGTGAGTTGGTGCGTTCCAAGCTGGAATGCACCACACTTCCTGTTTCAAAAATTAGGGGACGCAGTATAGAGGCAACAACAAGTTCTTTGGATCAAATAGTTCAGTGTTTTATTCACACTTTGGGCAAGTAACAAAACAAGCAGTCAAAATCAAGCAAAAAGTCACCTTGCGGTGTAGGTGGTAATTCACACCAAGCGGCAATTCTGCCTCAAAGAGTCCTTGACCATAGCAGCACCAACCTGTTATCACACCAAACAGGTAGCAAGCCTTCATCTAGACACAAGACTCCCAGATCCCAACACAGAGATCTGGCTTCTGAGCCCAGCTGCCTATTTAAGGACAGCCAGGTGCTGCCAAAACACATATCAGCACTTAAAATCCAGTCCGGTATTTGACCTCACCTGGCTGTAAATCAGCCCAGCAGCACATGCTGGCAGGAAAATACCTGTTTTCACAGACCAAACCTCTCACTGTGTCACAATAGCCACATTCCTACTAAAATTGGGAGTAAAACTAATAGCAAATTTACATGGTGCGGTTTTTGCCTTCCATGTAAAAATAGAAGAAAAGAGAATAGAAAAATGAATGTACAGACAGTCCAGTCCATGAGGAATAGCTCTGGTTTTAAAATAAAAGGAGAAATTACTTGTAAACATGCAGGGGTCAATTTACTCATTGGAGTGCCCTTGTGGGCTCCAATATGTTGTGTGTACATTTAGGAAATTGAAAACGAGGGTACAGGAGCATATCCAAAACATAAAAAAAAAAGGATTGGAAACACATAGTGTCCTCCTACATTTAAAAAAAGTACATGGCAAAGATCCCAGTGGACTATTGTTCACTGGCATTGAAAAGGTTAATCAGAAGTGGCGGGGAGGGGATCCACTAGCCAGAATTAATCGCTGTGAAGTCGAAGGGATCTATACACTAGATACATTACAACCACAAGGTTTAAATGTTGAATTTGATTTCAAGCCTTGTTTGATATGACGGATTTGCTCCTTTGCAATAATAGTTTTAGTAGAATGCTTATATTAACCTGTCTTTCTGCTCTATGTTTGGTAGTCAGTGTAGTGAATTGCCATTGGTTAGGTGAGAACATGTGACTGTAAAATTGAATGGGAAAGAATTGATCCATAACAGTGTGTCATTCACAGATCCCCCATAATAGTGTCATCCACAGAACACCATTAGTTCAAAACCCACCAAAAGCACACCTTTTGGTTAAAAATATGTATTTTTCCTATTTTCCTCCTCAAAAACCTAGGTTCGTCTTATTGGGCGAAAAATACAGCATTTTTAAAGGAGTTGTGCAGGCAGTTTATATTGATGACCAATCCTCAGTCCAACACCCGACAACACCGTCAATCAACTATTTAAAGAGGAAGTAGTAATCCATGCACTGCTTACTCTTAATTACATTACATGTCGTCTCCATTGCACTGGAAGTGTAGTGTAATTACATTCAATTACTCCACTACATTTTTGGTAGTAGCCTCTGGAAAAGAGAAAATGCAAGCTGGTCTCCTTTCCAAAAAGAAAGTAATACTGAGTGTCTCATACCAGGAACCCAGCTTTCTGGGTAACTACCCTTTAGCAGAGATGAGCAAACTTGTGTTTCTCAAACTTGAGAAAACTTGCATGGCTGCCTAAGAGGCCTTGTTTGGGGACTATTTTTCCTTATGAAGGGTGCAGTATGCATGAGGATATTCTTAGCCCAATTGCTCAGCTGGGTTTTTAGAAAATATATATGACAATTAGTTCAAAGAACAGATTAGTCTATCTTTCTCAATCAAAACGACTCCCCAAAAATTTGGGTTCATTACAATCCAAACTTTTTGGGAAATGCTATACGAACTGCAAACCAGAAGAATCCATTTGCTCATCCTAACTCCACAAGAGTTGCGTCAAATCCGCTCCATACCCTAGTATGGCTCACTGATATTTGTTGTGTGTGGAAATAATAATAATAATAATAATGAGACCAAAATGGAATGAAGACAAGCCTTAACCACCTCAGCTCCCCTAGCTTAAACACCCTTAATGACCAGACCACTTTTTACAATTCTGCACTACACTACTTTCACGGTTTATTGCTCGGTCATACAACTTACCACCCAAATGAATTTTACCTCCTTTTCTTATCACTAATAGAGCTTTCATTTGGTGGTATTTCATTGCTGCTGACATTTTTAACTTTTTTTGTTATTAATCGAAATTGACCGAAATTTTTGGGGGGAAAAAATGAAATTTTTCACTTTCAGTTGTAAATTTTTTCAAATAAAACTACATTTCTATATACATTTTTCTCTAAATTTATTGCTCTACATGTCTTTGATAAAAAAAAATGCAATAAGTGTATATTTATTGGTTTGTGCAAAAGTTATAGCGTTTACAAACTATGGTACAAAAATGTGACTTTCCGCATTTTGAAGCAGCTCTGACTTTCTGAGCACCTGTCATGTTTCCTGAGGCTCTACAATGCCCAGACAGTAGAGACACCCCACAAATGACCCCATTTCGGAAAGTAGACACCCTAAGGTATTCGCTGATGGGCATAGTGAGTTCATGGAAGTTTTTATTTTTTGTCACAAGTTAGCGGAAAATGATTTATTTTTTTCTTTTTCTTTTTTTTCTTACAAAGTCTCATATTCCACTAACTTGTGACAAAAAATAAAATTTTACATGAACTCACCATACCCCTCATGGAATACCTTGGGGTGTCTTCTTTCCAAAATGGGGTCACTTGTGGGCCATTTATACTGCCCTGGCATTTTAGGGGCCCTAAAGCGTGAGAAGTCTAAATGTCTAAAAAATTTTACGCATTTGGATTCCGTGAGGGGTATGGTGAGTTCATGTGAGATTTTATTTTTTGTCATAAGTTAGTGGAATATGAGACTTTCTAAGAAAAAACAAAAAATCAAAAAAGAAAAATCTATTTCCGCTAACTTGTGCCCCAAAAAAAAAAAATCTTCTATGAACTCAACATGCCCCTCAAAAGTGATCTTTATAGCGCCGCAGCGATTTTACAGTTTTTTTGCAGTGATCAGAAGAAAAAAAAATTCTGTCACTGCGGTGGGGGAGGACTGAACGCAAGTGTGTGCACAAGATCAGGCCTGATCGGGCGAACACTGCGTTTTTTGTAGAGCCAATAGAACATGTCCTATTCTTGTCCGCAATTGTGGACAAGAAAAGGCATTTTCTATACAGTTCTGGCAAGGTGCGGATCCGCAAAATGCGGAAAGCACATTGCCGGTGTCCGTGTTTTGCAGATCCGCGGTGTCCGTGTTTTGCGGATCCGCGGATCTGCAAAACACATACGGACGTCTGAATGGAGCATTACAGGGGGGTGATCAATGACAGGGGGTGATCAGGGGTTAATAAGGGGTTAATATGTGACGGGGGGTGTAGTGTAGTGTGGTGCTTGGTGCTACTTATTACAGAGCTGCCTGTGTCCTCTGGTGGTCGATCCAAGCAAAAGGGACCACAAAAGGACCAGGTAGCAGGTATATCAGACGCTGTTAACAAAAAGGCGTCTGATATACCTTTCAAGGGTTACAAAAAATCGCATCTATAGCCTGCCAGCGAATGATCGCCGCTGGTAGGCTGTAGATCCACTAGTTTACCTTCTGATCCTGTGAACGCACGCTCCTGTGTGCGCGCATTCACAGGAAATCTCGCCTCTCGAGAGATGATGCGCCGGGGCATCCAGGAGGAACAGACTGACCGCCCACAGGACGCAATCCTGCGTTAGGCGGTCGGGAGGAGGTTAAAGAATAACTGTAAAGAAAATTGGGGGGGGGGGGGGGGAATACTGGATTGTGGTGATTAATATCACCTTGGTGGCCCTATTTGAACTTTTCACTGTGCATTCAATTACCCCTTTTTGTTCCCTGTGCTACCTACTTTTACCTGTGCTTAAAATAAGGTTGCTAGGCATGGTCCGTCTAGAGCACGCAGCGTGCAAGGTCACATTATTGACAGCCAGGGACTGTGTAAATAATTAAAGCCAGGTCCTCCCCAGCAGCTGATAACAGTGCCTGGGCTGTGTGCACTTCTTCCTGTCCCTGCGCTTGGCAGACGCTCCCTCACTCAGCAGAGCTGGAGAAGGCAGAGTTGAAGCAGCACAGACCAGGGAAGGGACATCTGCCATCTGCTCAGTGTATAAATGAAAGCAACAGATGGTAAGAGGACCCCTTTGTGCTGCAGGAGGTTAACCCTTTAGGGGGAGGGCTCTGGTTACTGACACTTTTGGGGGCTATTGTTACTGGCTAGTGAGGGCAGGCGGAATTTGCCTCGGGGTGAGGGCAGTGGCGGCCATCTTAACTGAATAGTGAAATTGCAGTTTTATGCAGACTGGTTGCTAAGGGCTGAATCTTATTAAATATGGGGTAAGTCAGTCTAATAGTATGTGATTCTGGAATATCATGTTATTAGTAACTACATATATGAGAATTTAAATTAGGGTCTAAATGTGACAGTTATCATTTAAGCCTAAACAGGGAAAGGAATTGCTGGAATGAAAAGCAGATATATGGGGCAAAAATATGCAGTGTTTGGGGTACTCTGGGCAGATTAAAAAAAAGTTCATTAGGAAACCGGGGAACCCCTTTAAGATTACAGAGAAAAAAGATGACCTGCTGTTGCAAGCAAGACCAGGAAAGGAAATAATTAACACATATGAGGCACATTACAATGTATGTTACACAATTTAGTATTAAGGACACATTCTAGTTTCGTGCTTATAGTAGTTGTCCCAAAGATCTACATGGGTTCGACTACTGAGTATAACGCTTGGCTGTCTCTGACAGTCCCACTGCATTACCACCATAGCAATTTCTTTTGTTGTTTTTTTCACATCAGCATTTTTTTATTTTTCCTTTGACATTGCTATATGAGGACTTGTTTTAAGCAGGAGGTATTGTACTTTTAATGCCACCATTTTGTGATAAACAAAAAACACAAGAAAACAGCAATAGAAAAGCACCTCCAATAAAATAAAATAAAGCAATTTTTATTGTGAATGACACACAGACACAAACATTAAAAAATTGTATACAATAAAAGGAGTGCCGGTACAAGTAAGACCACGCACAGACAACTAGGCTCACTAAAGTCCAGAAATAAGGAACAATCATTTAAAGTCCAGGACAATATAAAACCTAATCAAACGTAATCCTGATAATGCAGCATCAATGAATGTAGGACAATACCTTAAGATAGAACAAAATTAAATACGTCCCAAGCTAGTAGGTGAGCATTTTCAAAGACTGCCTCACTCGTATCGCTGGGAAAACTCCCAGAAAAAGCATGAAGGAGGAAGAAGGATGCTGAAATGACCCAGAGAGGAAGTGGTGGTGGGTAGCTTCCCCTGATTGGGTCACAGGCCGACAGATAGCCTGGATGAGACAATTAGTGCTGCAGCAGGCGGGTGCCCTTGTAGAACATTATTCTGTGTTGGGCTGTGAATGAGGATGGATGGGTCTATGCAATGTCTGACAGAAAAAGATGTTAGGAACAGTGTACGGACACAAACAAGCTTCTATCATAGTGTCAGAGCCAGTGAAGGTAAAGGCTAGAAATAAGAAATGTATAGAATAGGGAAAGGCAGGGAAAACATTCAGCTAGTCAGTGAGAAGCGAGGAGCTAAGGCTGTGTGCCTGACAGTGCCTTCTAGCTGCAATTACTGCCATATAACACAACAGCTGTGTCACGGATGGTGTTGCAGAAAGCTGGAACATATAAATAAACATCCGACTGGCTTGATCCCAAACTAAGGAGCATATGGGTGAAACCCCTAGAGCTCTCCCTGACTGCTATACCCATGCAAAGATCTTTATGGTAGACGAATGCATGTCCTCGTACCTTATACTATGTGACACCTGAAAACCCTACAATAGTGAGGGGACAAGACCACCGGCTCCCTGCACTTAATACGGAGTCAGGGTCACGTACAATCAAGCCAGCAAGAAAACACAAATAAAGGAAACAGACTTATCTGAGGAATCAGGAGAAGCAGGCTCCAGCAGTGAACACAATCCAGGAAGAAGTATAAACCGCAAAGAGAGGCAGTATGGGAGGGAAATATAAAGGGAGACAATCAGTGCAAATAGGTGACAGCTGAAAGAAGGAAAGGAGATAGAAAGTGAAACCAAAACAAAGAACATCATACAACAGGTAGAGAAGAACGTCTGCCAGATCTTCTCACAGAGCTGGCGGTGACAAGCTGTTGCAGAACCTCAGTAGCAGCTAGCTGCAAGAATATTCCTCCCCCACCCACATTTTAACAAAAATATAAATATATATTTTGGTGGGGAGTAGTGTTGATTGAGCACCAAAGTGTTCAGATTGAACACCTTGGGATGCTCTACCAAGCACAACAGAAGTCAATAGGAGAACCTGAGCATTAAACCAGGCACCCCCCTGCTCTGAAGAGGGGAGGGTGTCTGGTTCATAGGAAAAGGTCAGAAATTGATGGAAACACCACTGAAATGGTTTGGGAACAGCATGGGGGGGATGTCTGGATGCATCTTGGACTCCCAGGTCGCTGCTGGGAACGATGTTGTCCAAGTAGTACGCCACTTTTACAGACTGACACTAATAAGCACAAGTGCTGCCAAAAATTACATAAAAGAGGCACTCCGATACAACCTGTATATCACATAATGGAGGGCCTAATTCACTCTGTGGTACAATTGTTCAGATAGTGGGATTCCTACACTCATAAAGTCTATGCACTAAGTGAAAGGGCTTCCAAAAACTACAAGGAACAGGCACTCCAATACACCCTTTATTACACATAAAGGACGGCATCATACAATTAAGATTGATGGCCTGCTGGTGACCCTCAAAAACATTAGGAGCAAGGGCCTGTTGGAGACCCTCAAACATTACGGGCGAGGGCCTGCTGCTGAGCTGAGCATCTAAAACATTAGGGGTGAGGATCTGCTACAGAGCCGACTCTCTACAACATTAGGGGCGAGTGCCTGCTGCTGAGCTGACCATTGAAAAAATTATTATAGGTGAGGGCCTTCTGGTGAGCTGACCCTGTAAAACATTATGGTTGAGGGCCTGCTGGTAAGCTGACCCTCTAAAACATTATATGCGAGGGCCTGCAGGTGAGCTGACCCTCTAAAAGATTGTAGGTGAGGGCCTGCAGGTGAGCTGACCCTCTAAAACCTTATATGCGAGGGCCTGCTGGTGAGCTGACCCTCTAAAACATTACATGAGAGGGTCTGCAGGTGATCTGACCCTCTACAACAATAGGAGCGAGTTCAAACTAATAAGCATGTTGATATGATGGAAGAGGAGGATGAGAAAAGGAAAATTGAACCATATACCCTTTTTTGTGGTGGAAGGGGTGCATGGAAGTACAGTGTATTCAATACACCATAAAAGCCACATTTAGAGTGCCTTTATGTTCAGCCGCTTTCCTCTGCTGGAGTAGAAAAGTCAGGGGCAATCCAGGCCTTGTTCATTTGTATACGATTCAACCGGTTAGCATTTTCAGTTGACAGGCGAATGCACTTATCAATTATTATGCCCCCAGCAGTACTAAATACAAACTCTGACACAACGCTGGCGGCGGGGCAGGCCAACACCTCCAAGGTGTAGAGTGCCAGTTTGTGCCATGTGTCTATCTTGGACACCTAATAGTTGTAAGGCACAGAGGGATCACTGAGGATGCTGGCATGGTCTGCTACCTACTCCTTCACCATCTTCCAAGAATGTTCCCTCCTTGTGACACTAGGCCACACATCAGGTTGAGATTGCCGGCGGGGTGTCATAAAACTGTCCTAGGCCTTGGAGAGTGTTGCCTTGCCTCTGTTGGAACTGCTGTGTGTTCCCCTCATATCCCCTCCTCGGTTGGCCAAGGAACTATCTACTCTGCCGCCAGCGTTGTCAGATGGAAATTTTTGGAGCAATTTTTCCACAAGGACCTTCTAGTATTGCACCATTTTGCTCACTATCTCCACTATAGGAATGAGAGATGAGAAGTTCTCTTTGTAGCAAGGGTTGAGAAGGGTGAACAACCAGTAATCGGTGTTAGCAAAAATGCATACAACGCGAGGGTCAAGGGAAAGGCAGCCTTACATAAAGTCAGTCATGTGTGCCAGAGTCCCAACAGACAAGACTTTGAGAGTCATCCTCCTGATGAGGACAGCAATCTCCTCATCCTCCTCTTTTACCCATCCACGCTGAACAGATGGAATAAAACTTCCATGGCAACTACCCTCTGCAGCGGAGGCAACCGTTTCCTGCTCCTCCTCCTCATCATCATCCATTTTGCGCTGAGAAGACAAACTGAGGGTGGTCTGGCTATCTCCCTGTGTACTGTCTTCCCCCATTTCCACCTCTTCCACATGCAAAGCATCGTCCTTAATTTTAAGCAGCAAGCGTTTGAGTAGACACAGAAGTGGGATGGTTACACTGATAATAGCGTTATCACCGCTCATCATCTGTGTTGATTCCTCAAAGTTGCGTAAAACCTCACAGAGGTCAGACATCAATGCCCATTTGTTGCTTGTGAAGAGCTGAAGCTGACTGGAAAGGCGACAACCATATTGCAGCTGGTATTCCACTACTGCCCTCTGCTGCTCACAAAGCCTGGCCAACATGTAGAACGTTGAGTTGCAACTCGTGCTCACATCGCACAACAGTCGATTAGCTGGCAATTGTTCAGCCGCTTTCCTCTGGTGGAGTAGAGAAATCAGGGGCAATCCAGGCCTTATTCATTTTTTATAAGAGTCAACCGGTCAGCATTTTATGTTGACAGGCGGATGCGCTTATCAGTTATTATGCCCCCCAGCAGCACTAAATACATGCTCTGACAAAACGATGGCAGCAGGGCAGGCCAGCACCTTCAAGGCATAGAGCGCCAGTTCGTGCCACGTGTCCAGCTTGGACAACTAGCAGTTGTAAGGCACAGATGGATCAATGAGGACGCTGACAAGGTTTGCTACAAACTCCTTCACCATTTTCCAAAACTTTTCTCTCCTTGTGACAGTAGGCCACGCATCAGGGTGAGGGTGCTGGCGGGCTGTCATAAGGCCTTGGAGAGTATTGCCTCGCCTCTGTTGGAACTGCTGTGTTTTCCCTATATCTCCCCTCCCCGGTT
Organism: Bufo gargarizans; assembly: GCF_014858855.1. Classification (NCBI taxonomy): domain Eukaryota; kingdom Metazoa; phylum Chordata; class Amphibia; order Anura; family Bufonidae; genus Bufo; species Bufo gargarizans. The sequence continues at coordinate 426,020,775 of NC_058081.1, read as the reverse complement.
GCCCAAGGAACTGCGTACTCTGCTGCCAGTGTTGTCAGCTGGAATATTTTTTAGCAATTTCTCCACAAGGCCTTCTGGTATTGCACCATTTTGCTCATCCTCTCCACCAACGGAATGAGAGATGAGAAGTTCTCTTTGTAGCGGGGGTCGAGAAGGGTGAACAACCAGTAATCGGTGTTGTCCAAAATGCGTAAAATGCGTGGATCACGGGAAATGCAGCCTAACATAAAGTCAGCCATGTGTGGCAGAGTCCCAACAGGAAAGACTTCGCTGTCGTCATCAGGAGGATGACTCAATCTCCTCATCCTCTTCCTCCTCCTCTGCCCATCCACGCTGAACAGATTGAATTAAACTTCCATGGGTACTACCCTCTGTAGCGGAGGTAACCGTCTACTGCTCCTCCTCTTCCTCATCCAATTTGCGCTGAGAAGACGAACAGAGGGTGGTCTGGCTATCACCCTGTGAAATGTCTTCCCCCATTTCCACCTCTTCCACATGCAAAGCGTTGGCCTTAATTGTGAGCAGCAAGCGTTTGAGTAGACACAGAAGTGGGATGGTGACACTGATAATAGCGTTATCGACGCTCACAATAGAAATATAGAATGAGTCGGCAGATAAGAACAATTTGGCCCATCTATTCTGCGCAATATACTGAATACTATGAATAGCCCCTGGCCCTATCTTATATGATGGATGGCCTTATGCCTATCCCATGCATGCTTAAACTCCTTCACTGTATTTGCAGCTACCACTTCTGCAGAAAGGCTATTTCATGCATCCACTACTCTCTCAGTAAAGTAATACTTCCTGATATTACTTTTAAACATTTGCCCCACTAATTTAAAACTATGTCCTCTTGTAGCAGTTTTTCTTCTTTTTAATATTCTCTCCTCTTTTACCGTGTTGATTCCCTTTTTGTATTTAAAAGTTTCTATTCATATCATATCTATCTCGTCTTTCTTCCAAGCTATACATGTTAAGGTCCTTTAACCTTTAATGGTAAGTTTTATCCTGCAGTTTATGTAATAGTTTAGTAGCTCTTCTCTGAACTCTCTCCAAAGTATCAATATCCTTCTGGATATATGGTGTCTAGTACTGCGCACAATACTCTAAATGAGGTCTCACTAGTGCTCTCTAGAGCGGCATGAGCACCTCCCTCTTTCTACTGTTAATGTCTCTCACTATACACCCAAGCATTCTACTAGCATTTCCTGCTGCTCTATGACATTGTCTGCCTACCTTTAAGTCTTCTGAAATAATGACCCCTAAATCCCTTTCCTCAGATACTGAGGTTAGGAATGTATCACAGATTTTATATTCTGCTCTTCGGTTTTTATGCCCCAGGTGCATTATCTTGCACTTATCAACATTAAATATTAGTTGCCAGATTTTTGACTATTCCTCTAGTTTACCTACAGTCTTTTCCATTTGGTGTATTCCTCCAGGAAAATCAACCCTGTTACAAATCTTTGTGTCATCAGCAAAAAGACACACCTTACCATTGAGGCCTTCTGCAATTTCGCTGATAAAGATATTAAACAATATGGGTCCCAGAACAGATCCCTGAGGCACCCCACTGGTAACAAGACCATGGTCTGAATATACTCTATTGACTAAAACCCTCTGTTGTCTGTCCCTCAGCCACTGCCAAATCAATTTAACAATATGGGACTCTAAGCTCAAAGACTGCAGTTTATTGATAAGCCTTCTATGTGGGACAGTATCAAAAGCCTTACTAAAGTCTAGATAAGCGAGGTCTACTGCACCTCCGCCATCTATTATTTTAGTCACCCAATCAAACAAAATCTATAAGATTAGTTTGAAATGATCTCCCTGAAGTAAACCCATGCTGTTCTTCATCTTTCAATCCATGGGATTTTAGATGTTCCACAATCCTCTCCTTAAATATGGTTTCCATTAATTTCCCCACTATTGATGTCAGGCTTACTGGCCTATAGTTGCCCAATTTCTCCCTACTACCTTTCTTGTGAATGGGCACAACATTTGCTAATTTCCAATCTTCTGGGATGACTCCTGTTACCAGTGATTGGTTAAATAAATCTGTTAATGGTTTTGCTAGTACACTGCTAAGCTCTTTTAATAGCTTTTGGTCTATCCCATCAGGCCCCTGTGACTTATTTGTATTAATTTTAGACAATTGACTTAGAACCTCTTCTCTGTAAAGACACATGCATCAAAAGATATATTAGTCTTCCTCCCTAACTGAGGTCTTTTTCCTTCATTTTCCTTTGTAAAAACTGAAGAGAAGAATTTATTGAGGCAGTCAGCTAGTTCTTTATCTTCTTCCTTATACGGTAACTTCCTTCTTTTGTTTTTAATTTGGTAATTTATTGTTTTAATTTCCTTTTGTTCATTTATGTATCTGAAGAATGTGTTATCACCTTTTTCACTGACTGAGCTAATTTCTCTTCTGCTTGTGCTTTAGAAGCTCTTATAACTTGCTTGGCCTCTCGCTGCCTAATGTTATAAATTTCCCTGTCATCCTTTTTATTATGTAATTACTAAATGCTATATTTTTGTTTTTAACGATTTTGGACACTTCTGCTGAGTACTTAAGGTGCCTTCAATAGTACCACTTTTAAATAGTCCAATTTCTCCTGGACTCCATTGAAACTGTTCCAGTCTGATAGGGACTCTAATCTAATTTTAGAAAAATAATTCTAAAATCTAAAACTGTTGTTTTTGTGTGGTGTGACTCAGTCACTATACTTATAGTAAACCACACTGACTGGTCATCACTAGATCCCAAGCTTTCCCCTACAGTAATATCAAATACCATAATCCCATTTGTGAATAGTAAATCTAAAATGGCATCCTTCCGGGTCGGCTCCTCAACTACTTGCTGTAGAGATAATCCCAGTAGGGAATTTAGAATATCTGTATTCCTGGCAGAACTAGCTATTTTGCTTTTCCAGTTTACATCAGGAAGATTCAAGTCTCCCATAATAAATGTAATCATGGAACGAAGCTCCAAATCCCTCACTTTCTTTGTAGACCCTCGCTATACTGCACTTGCTATACGGTCACTTTCAGTGCTTTGATTATACTGAACTGCTACTGTTTGTGTGGCATGTTCAGACATGTCTCAACCTGCATAGAAAAGCTCATCTCCAAGAGTAAATGAACATGCTGGGGTAGATAACTTAGTTAACACCCCTCACATACTCATAGTTGTTTCTGTTGCAGAAATGGTTTAATACACTGGTGATAATTTGCTACACTAACACAGAAAAGCAGAAAAGACTTTAGCTTTAACCCCTTAACGCAAAAAGCCGTGCATGTACGGCGGAGGATGCATTGCCAGAATGCATTCCGCCGTAAATGCACGACAGGATGATCGGGCGGGCACCGGAGCGGTACCTTGCTCGATCAATGCAGGGGTCCGGAAGTCCCTGGTAGCTGGGCCCCTGCTGTATCCACCGGCATCGCTGTAAAAAAAAAAACTGTTAAAATACAAGTTAAAATACGTGTTTTCAATAAAAAAAATTACATTTCAAGGTAAAAAAGAAAAAAAAACGCCCCTCTCCCCTGGTTTTATAATAAAAAATAGGAAATAAAAAACGCACATATTGGGTATCACCGCGTCCGTAATGACCGGCTCAATTAATATATCACATGATCCACCCCGTCCGATAGACACCTTAAAAATTTAAGATAAAAACTAAAAAAAAAAGCAATTTTTGTCACCTTACATCAATAAAAGTTAACACCAAGCGATCAAAAAGGCGTGTGCCCCCAAAATTGTACCAAACAGTCATCTCATCCCACAAAAATGATACCCTACCTAGGAGAATCGCACAAAAAATATAAATAAATAGTATTTAGTTTTTAAAAATGCTTTTAGTGTATTAAATGTAAAACAAAACAAAAAAAGTATACATATTCGGTACCACCTCGTCCGTAAAAACCTGCTCTATAAAAATACCACATGACCTAACCTTTCAGGTGAACACCGTAAAAAAAAAAATATATATATAAAAAAAAGTTTCAAAATAGCAATTTTTTTGTCACCTTAAATCACAAAAAGTGCAATAGCAAGCAATCAAAGTCATACACACACCAAAATTGTATCAAACTGTCATCTCATCCCGCAAAAATGATACCCTACCTAAGAGAATCACCTAAAAAATAAAATGAAACTATGGCTCTCAGACTATGGTGACACTAAAACACGATTTTTTTGTTTCAAAAATTATATTAGTGTATAAAAGTTAAAAAAATATAAAAAAGTATACATATTGGGTATCGCCGCGTTCATAAAAACCTTCTCTATAAACATGATTTAACTCCTCGGGTGGACACCGTAAAAAAAAATTGTGTCAAAAAGTCATTTAGTCACCTTACATCACAAAAAGTGTAATAGCAAGCAATCATTTGGTGTCTTATGCACCCCAAAATTGTACCAATAAAACCGTCATCTCATACCGAAAAAATTGAGCCCCTACATAAGACAAAAAATAAATTCCCGAAAAAAAATAAAAAAAAAGTATGCCTTTCAGAATATGGACACAAAAAATAATTTTTTTCAAAAATGCTTTATGTAAAACTAAAACAAAAATATGGTATTTGGTATAAAAATAGTTTAGGATCTAACCTGTTGATGAACGGTATAAATAACAAAAAATAAAAACAGTGCCAAAACAGCAATTTTTTTTGTTACCTTGCCTCACAAAAAGTGTAATATAGAGCAACCAAAAATCATCTGTACCCTAAAATAGTACCAACAAAACTGCCACCTTATCCTGTAGTTTGCAAAATGGGGTCACTTTTTTGTAGTTTCTACTCTATGGGTGCATCAGGGGGTCTTCAAATGTGACATGGCAAGTTAAAATTATCCCAGTGAAATCTGCCCTCCAAAAACCATATGGCGTTCCTTTCCTTTTGTGCCCTGCTGTGTGGCCATACAGCAGTTTAAGACCACTTATGGGATGTTTCTGTAAACTACAGAATCAGGGCAATAAATATTGAGTTTTGTTTGGCTGAAATTTCATATCCATTTTCAATGAATTCTTGTAGAATACATAAAGGGTTAACAAAGTTTGTAAAATCAGTTTTGAATACCTTGAGGGGTGTGGTGGGAGTTTCTACTCTAAAAGTGCATCAGTGTGGCTTTAAATCGGACATGGTGTAAAAAAACAGTCCATCAAACTTTGCCTTCTAAAAAACATATGGCGTTCCTTTCCTTCTGCGCCCTGCCGTGTGGCCATACAGCAATTTTTGACCACATATCGGGTGTTTCTGTAAACTACAGAATCAGGGCAATAAATATTGAGTTTTGTTTGGTTGTTAACCTTTGCTTTGTTAGCGGAAGAGAAATTATTAAAATGGAAAATCTGCCAAAAAAGTAACAGTCCGAAGTTTCATCTCCATTTTCCATTAATTCTTGTGGAACACTTAAAGGGTTTACAACGTTTGTAAAATCAGTTTTTAATACCTTGAGGAGTATAGTTTCTAAAATGTGGTCATTTTTTGGTGGTTTATATTATGTAAGCCTCACAAAGTGACTTCACACCTGAACTGGTCCTTAAAAAGTGGGTTTTGGAAATTTTCTGAAAAATTTCAAGATTTGCTTCTAAACTTCTAAGCCTTCTAACATCCCCAAAAAATAAAATGGCATTCACAAAATGATCCAAATATGAAGTAGACATATGAGGAATGTAAAGTAATAACAATTTTAGGAGGCATTACTATCTGTTTTAAAAGCAGAGAAATTGAAATTTGGAAAGTTGCACATTTTTTTTAATGGTATTTTTTTATTTATTAAATATTTAGATTCAAATTTACCACCGTTATGAAGTAAAATATGTGACGAGAAAACAATCTCAGAATTGATTGGATAAGTAAAAGCGTTTTAAAGTTATAACCATATAAAGTGACTTGATTTGCAAAAATATGTCTGGTCCTTAAGGTCAAAAATGGCCCAGTCCTTAAGGGGTTAAAGGGTTCTTTACTTTTTTCTTACTGATATATTGAATAGCTCAACAGAATCTTATGGGAGGGGGTCAGATACCTGGGGCCCCGCCGATAAGGTGTTTGAGAAGGTGGCAGAACCACAGCAGTGCCGCAGCCTTCTCGTAGCTTCGACAAGACTATGTCACATGGCCAAGGCTCAGCCCAGCCCTATTGAAGTGAAAGGGGTTGTGCTGAACCTAGGCCAAGGGACATAGTCATGACATCACTGCCCTGTGGGAAGCAGCAAGAAGGCCACGGTGCTACTGTGAGTGGTTAAAGTTGTCAGAGTTAAAATAATACATATTGACTGAAACGGTAAGAAGACACATGCTGGAATGAAGGTACTTTATTGAACATTGCTATGTTAACAGTTTTATATGCTCAAAATAGGTGACAGATTCCCATTAAAGAGGCTGTCCCGGTCATCGACATTAAAATAGATAGGATATCCACTATAACTAATTATGAACAAAATTCTAGCTCAAGTACTTTACTATTTAGAATGTGTAACGAAATGGCACTGGTCGATATATGGCGATCTCTTTATGGAAATAAGCAAGTATTTTCTTGCTTTACTAATACATATAGGTCCATGTCTCGATTTGATCTGGCCCTCGCCAGCCCCGAGCTCATCAACAGGGTTAAAAAAATGAAATATGAAAGTCACGGTATTTCCGACCACTCTCCGGTTATGGTAATATTGGATAGCCATAATAAACTAAATAAAAATAGAATTTTTAAACTTAACGCCGACTGGATGACATTAATAAGGGATGTGGATAAGATTAATGAAGAAATAAAGTTCTTTTGGAGCGACAATATTAACTCAACACATATTCACATGGTTTGGGACTCGCTCAAGGCATACCTCCGAGGTTTATATTCACATCTAATTAGGAAACAGAAATATTTATTTGCTCAAACTCAAAAAGAAGGTTCGCCTAAATGGATAATGAATGAGATTACTCAGGTAAACACCCCAGAAAAACAACTTCAATTAAAAAAAGTGCGAGACAAATATAAACAATATCTATACAAAAAAGCACAGAATAAACTGTTCTTCGCGGGGTTGAGAATCTGGCAAACCAAGTAGATTGTTATCCACAATAGTAAAAAATCAAAGGGGGAGTAATAATATTATGGGAATTAGGACAGAGGCAGGAAACATTTTACGAGACCCTGATGATATCCTAGGGGAATTTACCCGATATTTTTCCATGCTATACCAGGCTGGGCCCATAGATCAGGGAGGAAAAATAGATCAATACCTAGACAATATTAATATTCCGGAATTTGACAAACAAGACATTGATTGGCTGAATAGACCGATACAACTGACCGAGCTACAAACCACGATGAAATCCATCAAGGGCAATACGTCCCCAGGGTTGGACGGTTTCCCATTTGAAGCATACCGAAAACATGAGGGAATTATTCTTCCCCAAATGTTGGAAGTATTAAACCAATCATGGATATTGGGCTCTCTACCCCCCTGATGGATGGAAGCAACCAAAAGACCCGTTGTCCGTCACATCTTACCGTCCCATCTCTCTGTTGAACACAGATTATAAAATCCTTGCTAAACTATTAGCCAACAGATTAAAAATTGTTATTCACAAAGTCGTCCATGCGGACCAAACTGGGAGGACTGCTCCATCCTGTCCTTGGACGCTGCTAAGGCTTTTGACAGGGTGGAGTGGCCCTTCCTCTGGAGAGTGATGTCACGGGTGAAGATAGGTGAATATTTCTCCAGATGGGTCCGCATTCTGTATCAAAACCCGGTATCCAGAGTTCAAGTTAATGGGGAATATTCCGCCCCCTTTCCCCTGATCCGAAGAACGCGTCAGGGATGCCCACTCTCCCCCTTGCTCTTTTCGTTGTTCCTGGAGCCAATGGCATGTAAATTTAGAGCAGATGAGGAAATACAGGGCTTTGGGTGCAAGGGAGAAGTTGACAAAATAAGTCTATATGCGGACGATACTCTACTTATTTTGGGGAGAGGGTACATGAACTTGCCCTGGGTTATGGAAAGTGTGGACGAATTTGGATGTTTATCTGGATATGAGATTAACTGGGAAAAATCGAAATTTCTCCCATTAAGAAGACCAGTTCCATCGGGTTATAATTTCCGGGTTAGCATATTGACTCCATCAGACTCTTTACTATATCTGGGCATCCTTATAGGGACCAAATTGGAATATTATACGAAGCTGAATATACTCCCAATAATAGATAAAGTTAGGGAAAAAATTAGAACATGGTTAAAACTTCCCATCACAAATAAACCGCATAGCCCTTATAAAAATGACATTACTACCAATGCTATTATATGTACTTAATGCAAGTCCAATAACGATAGAAGATATGTTTTTTAATAAGCTAGAGACCCTTTTCAATGAATTAATATGGGGGCGCAACCGAGTCAGAATTAAAATACAATAATATAAAGAAGAGGGTGGCATCTCTGTCCCTTTCTTAAAAGGATACTATGTGGCTGCACAACTGAGATGGTGTGTGAGGAATCGAAAGAATAAATGTATACGGCTTATTTTTGGGGAGCACCGTAGACCTTGGGAGGATCTTTTTTACATTCTCGAATCTGGCCCCATTGAGAAGAAAACAACAACAAACCCGTTTAGCAAAATGCTGGGGTACATTTGGCAACAAGTTAGACTTATGGTTGGAGTATCCCAAGCGGTTCAGTACACCCCCCTGTGGGGGAATGCACACTTACCACAAGTTAGGCAACTGGGTGATGTTGAATACTGGGGAAAACATGGTATTCACTTAATTGCACAAGTCTTTTATAAAAAACAGATTAAGCCTCTAAACGAAATCCTTTCTGACACTACACTAGGATTTATTGATAAATTCCGATATGAACAGTTACGACACACCATACACTATACGGAAAACAAGAACTATTTAAATATTGTACGGAACACTTTTCTAGATTTCTGACATGACATTAAACACTTCCGCTATATCGCACATCTATGCAAAGTTAAAATATGAATACACTAAATCAATCACATTTAGAGGTGAGGCTAAATGGGAAAAAGATCTACAGAATGTGGAACCTATTTCGTGGAACATTGTTTACAGAAATATTAAAAGGTCTACGGTCTCCCTTGCCCATACGTGGATTATTTTAAAAATTATACACTGTCTCTATTACACACCAGTATTATTGCATACTATCTATAAAGACTGAGAACAGAACTGTTATAAATGTAACAAAGACAGAGGAGATTACAAACACCTGTTGTGGGAATGCCCGGGAATAAAAGATTACTGGATCAAAATATTTCGGAAACTGCTGAATAGCTCCACTATGAAATATGAAGCACGTATTGACTATGCGATTCTGGGTATTTTCCCAGAGACAGATAAAAATAAAACTGAGCAATTACTTTGGCTTCGGGGCATCGCCTTGGCCAAAATAATAATAGCTAAATATTGGGGCTCCATGAAATATCCCAATTTTCAGGAATGGATAGAGGGTATGAATAGGGTAAAGCAGTATGAACATAGTCTTGCCCAAAGAGCGGGAAAGAAAGTAGCCTAGCTGCGGATATGGGGTAATTGGAAATTATAACACTAGGTGTGATGACTGTAGCTCAGCGGAAAAAGGGGGTTGGAGGGTAAAATAAGAGGGAGAGTTAGTATAAGATGAGATTATGTTGTATTGTATTATACTGCTTTTGATATTGAATTGGTAGATTGTAGATTTCTATCTTTTTGAAAATAAAACATTTATTTAAAAAAAAAAAGGGTCTGTCCCTGATCAGTGAGGGCCCTTTTGGTACGCATGTCACTGACTGACCCTTCCATTCCGCCTTGTATAAACAACTTCTTTAGTACATATTTGCAGCTGCTCGTAAGACTATCTTATACACCTGGTTGCCACCTACGTGTAATAGACATACCCTTCACTTATTTTTAGAAAAATATTCTACTCAGTAAACGCATCCTTACAAAACAAAATCAGAGTCAAAACATTTTTTGGAAACACATATCAATTGAATATCAAAGAATCCATGACTGCTTTTATTCAAGCACTTGTTATACTGAGCAAGATCCCCACCTCCCACATGGCCAGACATACATTCCACCTTCACAACTGATCATGATCTTCAAAGAATCGATTAGTGAAACTCTGAAATAATATAATAAAAATATCAATGACACCATCCTCATGCACACTTCGAGAAACTTATCTTTTTAAGGCCCCTTTACACAAGTAGATAATTTTTCAATTTTTTAAATGCTTGAGTGAATTTGATGAATTATTGAGTAGTATAAACGTACTGAACGATAGAACGACAAGCGGTGATTATTTAGTTTGTCGTTTCCTGATGTGGACTCCTAAATCATCGATTGTCGTCCAGAGTTCCACAAGTGTAAATAGTTTAGAGGACAGACGCTTCCACGGTGGGTCTGAAATACAACTGTTAACCTGACAAACGATTTATTAAATGATCACAATCATACATTTTTACACAATACTCTATACATTGTGGTAATGTGAACAGCGCTGGAAGGTGTGTTGTCCCACTTCCGGTATCTCAGATATGTGAGACAGATAAAATCCAGAGAGTGGCAGTAGTCTCCGCAAAGCATAGTTTGCTGAGACAATTTTGTATACATTTTCTGGGCTGGATTTTACTTGGACTGCTGGCTAAGCTTGGTAAAGGGAGTTCCCAGTCCACACCCTTCCAGTCCACACCCTTCCAGAGTAGGTCAGTCTGAGGAGGGAGAGCGAGACTGTTTTGTGAAGCAGAGGCTCTGTGTGTGGTCTCAGTCAGGAGGACTGAGGGGCCACAAGGCTTTGAATAGCCTGAGGTTTGGAGAACCTAGCGACACCTAGAGAAGGAGGGTTGCACGCCCAGCGTCTGGAGGACTACTGGGCCACACTCCCCCAAAAGGTACTGGAGTCGCCACAGCCTTGAGGCTGCAGTATTGATGTTGGCTGAGGAAAGCCGCATATGTTGTCCATGTGTGAGTATTAAGTATTGGCAGTGCGAGAACCTCACCCCACCCAGTGATGTATAACTTATCCTTTATAAGAAGACTATCAAAATAAATGCACAGTTTGGACATGAAAATCCGTTGTCTGGTGAGATATCTGTGAGTGTGACCCCCTGAAAAGAGACGATCCCTTACAACATCTAAAGGGTTGTTGTTCGAACGTCTCAAATAACAACTCTTTCTTTGCTCGATAGAATCAATTATCTATTAATGTAAAGTGGCCTTTAGTGTACTGTCATTATCAAACAAGGTGCTGGATAATATTATACTCTATAACCCTTATCTAAGAGTTTTCTTGCAAACTGCTATAACTGGCTAACAACTATTAGAACTCATATCCTCCCTCCCATGTCTTTCTTTCTTGTTGATATCTAAAATCTATAGAAATTTTTTTACATGTAAAAAAAAGGTTGCTCAAGGTGCACTTCAGTTGCGGCTACAGGAAGTCCTCACACATTATTATCCCTTGTGCTGTTTAGGTGTCACACTTCTGCAGTTTAGTTAAGACCTAGAGTGACACCCTCTCTCAAAAACAATTTACAGTAATTTTTTAATGTAATCACTTCTGTTGGCTGTAAAGGCATACAAAAATAATGATTTAGCTCCACTTACAAAATGTAATACACTTTACAATTTTACTATCAAACTAAAAAGTTATTTTCAAATAAATAAATAGGCACAGAATATAATACAGAAGAGTAGACAACGAGTTAATAGAAAGACAGTAAATAAAAAAGCAATAAAATAAAACTGGACTAAGGTTAAGACTTGGCTAAGAGGCAAAAGCCACAGACTAGGAATGTTTGGCCTCTGGATGATTTCTGTAAAGGAATTTTAGAACAGCTGGTTTAAGGGAAGATAAGAGAACCCGAAATTCCTTATTCCATGTCCATGTTTGTTTTTTCTTCTGTTTTATAGATATTGTTTAATTTAGATTTCCCCAAACTATCCGTTTTAAAGAGGTTGTCCGGGTTCAGAGCTGTACCCAGACATACCTCTATTTTCACCCAGGAAGCCCTCCTGACTTGAGCATCGGAGCAATTCATGCAACTTGGTGCCTGCAGAAATCAATCAGCAGGCACCCTGGGACAATTGTATCGTTGATTACAATCGGTATATGGGAGGAGTTGATCTCTCTGATCAAATCCTCAAGCCATATAACGCCATGCGCAAAATCCGGGCATGGTACAAAAAAGTTGGGGTCTACTTGGTACAGGTTGCCTTGTACAACTCTTTTGTGCTGTCCCGGAGCGCTGGCAACACAGGGAAATTCCTCCAGTTCTATGAGGCAGTCCTCAAGGCCTTGATCTTTTCTGACCGGGAACTGAAGGCGCCTGTATAGTCCCTTTCCAACACTTTCCAGGTGTGGGTCCCCATACTGGAAAGAAGGGACGGACCCCAAAAAGGTGCAGTGTGTCACAGGAGGGGGATACGAAAGGAAACCACCACTCAGTGTGACGCATGCACTGATCATCCGTACCACACTTCCATGAAGTACAAAATTTATAATCCCCTTCCCCAATTTCATTTAGCCACTGACAATAGAAAAAAAACTATAGTTCACAGACTTGAGACACTGAAACCAAGACATATTAGGTATCGCCACGTCCGTAAGAATCTTCTCTATAAAAAAATACCCTATGAACTAACCCCTCAGATGAACATATTTTTTTTGTCACCTTACATCACAAAAAGTGTAATAGAAAGTGATCAAAAAGTCATATGTCCCCCAAAATAGTGCCAATAAAATCGTCCTCTTATTTCGGAAAAAAATGAGCCCCTACCTAAGATAATCATCTAAAAACTTTAAAAAAAAACTGACTTTTAGACTATGGAGATACCAAAATGTTTTTTTTGTTTAAAAAAGGATAATATAGTGTAAAACCTAAATAAATGAATACAAAATTGGACATATTAGGTATTGCCGCGTCTGTAAGAATCTGCTCTATAAAAATACCCCATGACCTAACCCCTCAGATGAACACGGTCAAAAAAATTAAATAAAAACAGTGCCAAAACAGCTATTTTTGGGCAAATTTTCAATTGTAATCCGTTTTTTCCGCTAACAAAGCAAGGGTTAACAGCCAAACAAAATGCTACATTTATTGCCCTGATTCTGCAGTTTACAGAAACACCCCATATGTGGTCGTAAACTGCTGTATGACCAAACGGCAGGGCGCAGAAAGAAATGAATCACATATGGTTTCTGGAAGGCAGATTTTGATAGCCTTTTTTTTTGGCACCATGTCCCATTTGAAGAACCCCTGATGCACCCCTAGAGTAGAAACTCCATAAAAGTGACCACATCTAAGAAACTACACCCCTCAAGATATTCAAAACTCATTTTACAAACGATATTAACCCTTTAGGTGTTCCTCAACAGTTTATGGCAAATGGAGTTGAAATTTCAGAATTTCTATTTTTGGCAACCTTGCCTCACAAAAATGTAATATAGAGCAACCAAAAATCATATGCACCCTAAAAATAGTCCCAATAAAACTGCCACCTTAACCCGTAGTTTCCAAAATGGAGTAACTTTTATGGAGTTTCTACTCTAGGGGTGCATCAGGGGGGGGCTTCAAATGGAACATGATGTAAATAAACCAGTCCAGCAAAATCTGCCTTCCAAAAACCACACAGGGCTCCTTTCCCTCTACGCCCTGCCGTGTGCCCGTACAGTAGTTTACGACCACATATGGGGTGTTTCTGCAAACTACAGAATCAGGGCAATAAATATTGAGTTTTGTTTGGCTGTTAACCTTTGCTTTGTTACTGGAAAAAATGGATTCAAATGGAAATTAGTAAATTTCATTTCCATTTGCCAATAACTCTTGTGGAACACCTAAAGGGTTAAAAAAGTTTGTAAAATCAGTTTTGAATACCTTGAGGGGTGAAGTTTCCAAAACGGGGTCATTTTTGGGTGGTTTCTGTTATGTAAGCCTCACAAAGTGACTTCAGACCTGAACTGGTCCTTAAAAAGTGGGTTTTGGAAAATTTCTGAAAAATTTCAAGAATTGCTTTTAAACTTCTAAGCCTTGTGACGTCCCCAAAAAATAAAGTGGCATTCCCAAAATGATCCAAACATGAAGTAGACATATGGGGAATGTTTTTTACTCCATTTTACCAGTGTCATGAAGTACAATATGTGACGAAAAAACTATTTCAGAATGGCCTGGATAAGTAAAAGCGTTTTAAAGTGATTTCACACAAAGTGACACTGGTCAGATTTGCAAAAAATGGCCTGGTCCTTAAGGTGAAAATGAGCCCGGTCAAAAGGGGTTAAATAGGTTATCCAGGAAAATATGTTGATGAGAATATCATTATCAGATCTGCATGGGTCTGACACCCAGGAACACGGGTGATTAGCTGTTTGGCCTTCTTAGGCCGTTGCGTCACCGTACATCATGGCCTAGTCAAGTTAAAGACAGGCGAACCTGGAATACCTTCAGGTCATATTTGCAGCCACCAAATACTTACTAGAAGTGCATAAATAGTCCCACAACATGGACAGTGACATACCAAATGTATTATTTGAATTTGCTATCTCCATTCATAATTTTTTTCAATGCGAAATATCGGCAATGTAATTTTCGCCTATGCGCATGTACATGCGCGGCCTACTATAGCAACTGGGTTTCCACCAGACCGAAGTTGGATGCGATCAGAAAAGATGGTTGACAACCATTTTCGCGACGTTGAGGGAGAATTACTGATCACTGTAAGTAATTTGACATTAAAGCAGTGTATTTGTTTACATTTCACATGCATGTTATAACAAGCGCTGTATATGCAGATCAATAAGCACCATTGCAAAAATCCTTAATGATGTTGATTTATTTTTTGCGGTCCACACAACTTAACATTTTATAAGGTCTCATGAGATATTAATGATTGGTGCACTAAGTATTGTTATGAGAACTTGCCACTCCAGTACATGCCCCAAAAATTAGCCATTAGGCATTTACCAGTCAGCACACAACTTTCTAGTATTCTGTGGCTGGAGGTACATTAGGCGGTCACAGGATAAATATGTAACTGTCGGCCAGTACAGGCCCCAAAAACTAGCAAATAGGCATTCACCTGACGGCAAAGAACTTTGGATTCTGTGGCTGGAGGTACATTAGGCATTCACAGGATAAATGTGTAACTGTAGGCCAGTACAGGCCCCAAAAATTAGCCAATAGGCATTCACCTGACAGCAAAGAATTTGGGATTCTGTGGCTGGAGGTACATTAGGCGGTCACAGGACAAATATGTAAATGTCGGCCAGTTCAGGCCCCACGAATTAGGCATTCAATGGACATAAAAGGCCTTTTATCCCGCTGTATTTACCTAAGACAGGGAGCATGATTTGTTCTGGGTGGTGGCGGATATTTGTGGGCAGTCATGAGGAATTTCAATCAAACATGGTTGACTCGTCACATGTGTTAAATTCATCCGAGATCCATGCCTCATTCATTTTTAGAAATGTGAGGTAGTCCACACTGTCGTGAGCTAGGCGAGTGCACTTCTCAGTCACAATCCCACCTGCTGCGCAGAACGTCCTTTCAGACAGGACACTGGATGAGGGGCAAGCCAACAGTTCCATGGCAAATTGTGCCAGCTCTGGCCACAGGTCAAGCCTGCACACCAGTAGTCCAGGGGTTCATCGCTTCTCAGAGCGTCCACATTGGCCGTTAACCCGATGTAGTCGGACACCTGTCGGTCTAGGCGTTCCCTAGGACTGGATCCGGAGGACGGCTGTCGATGGGTTGCTTGCAAGAATGATCTCATATCCGAATTGACCAACACATCTTCAAACCGCTGTTGGATTAGTACCCACAACTGTTTCTTTGCGAGTGGAAATTCATCTGCTAGCGCCCGCAAAAACAGAATGCAACATTTCTCGAAGCAAGACCTGGAAGTGCTGCATTCTGACAGCCCTCTGTGATGGTGGTAACATTTCTGCCATTTTGTGTTTGTACTGGGGGTCTAAGTACTGTATATTGCCACCCAGTACTGGTCCTTGCCCTTTATGCTTTTTATACGGGGGTCCCTCTTCAAACACTGGAGCATGAAGGCCCCCATTTGCACTAAACTGGAAGCGAGCCCTGTTTCAGCGCATTCAGCAGATTTGGCACCGTTGTCACACATCACTTTACCAACTGTCAAATTGAGCGAGGTTAGCCACTGATCTGCCTGTGACCACAAAGCTGAAAGGAGTGCAGGACCGGTGTGGCTCTTGGCTTCACAGCATGGCAACATCGAATAGGTTCTGGGGATCTTGGGGGGCGCAGCGGAAGAGACGGTAGCAGCGGAAAAGGAGGAGTCAGCCGATGAGGAGAGGGAGGATGGAGTAGGTTTACCCAGTGGGCAGTAAAAGTTATGTACCTTCCCTGCCCGTGTTTGCTAGACCACGTGTCTGTAGTCAGATGTATCTTGGCACCGACACTGTGTGCCAGAGATACAGTCACTTGCCGCTGAACGTGGCCATATAGCTCTGGGATGCACTTCTGGGAGAAATATTTCCTTCCGGGCACCTCCCATTGCAGTGTTCCAATGGCCACAAATTTTTTAAAAGCCTCCGAATCCACCAGTTTATATGGTAGTAGTTGGCGGGCTAGCAGTTCTGACAAGCCAGCGGTCAGCCGTTGGGTAAGAGGGTTGCCCGGAGTCATCATCTTTTTTCGCTCGAACATTTGGGGCAAGGAAGCCTGCCTTTTGCCAGATGAATGCGACGACGGCACGGTGGAAGGTGGAGGATACCTGGGAGGAGAGAGGAGAAGGAGAAGAGGCAGGACGGTGAGCTTCGGGAGTGTGGCTTTGTGGGTTCTGACGGTGTTGCTCCCACTAGGCTTGGTCATGGGAGACTAGGTGCCTTCTTAAAGCGGTCATCCCTAGGTGAGTGTTGGGCTTACCAAGACTTATGCTTTGACAGCACAGGCTGCAGATGGCAACACCATTGTCAGCAGCGGACACATTAAAAAAAGCCCACACTGCAGAGCCATGTGCAGGCGTCCTGGGAGCGCCAGATGTGATCATGCATGGTGGATGTTTTGTTCCAGATACATTAGCAGTCTGCTTTTTGCCTCCTGTGCACTGTAAGTTCTGCCTGCTTCTCCTCCCTATCTGCTGCTCAGTATCTCCCTCTGAACTCCCCTCCTCTTCCTCTCTTGTGGGCACCCATGTGACATCCATCGACACGTCATCATCGGATTCGCCACCTTCACCAACACTGACATTAGAGATCTCGGAGTAGGCAGCAACAGTGGGGACCACCCTCCTTGGGCTGATCTGGGTACTGTTGTCAGACTGCTGGGTGGCGACCGTTGATACCTCCTCTTCCTGATCAGATGCCAAGAATGGGTGCGCATCGGTAAGGTCTTGGAATGTATGCATGTGTCTTTGGAGGTGGACACAACAGAGAGTGAAGAGGGTGCAGATAGAGAGGATGAGGAGGGTGCAGAAGTGGAAGGCTGAGTGAGCCACTCAACCAAGTCTGGTGCGTCCTTTGACGTAATCGCTCGCACATTCTGCAACTTCCCACTTACGCTCCGGCCTGGTGCACCTGCTCGACCCCTACTGCCCCTGCAGAATGGCCTGCCTCTTCCTCAGCCTGTCATTTTCAAAATAACCCTGTGACAAAAGTCCCTATAGAAGAGCAGTATTTGTAGAAGAAGGTATATCACACCCCTGCCTCAATCAGTTTTTTTGGGGCGGCAACTTGTAAATCACACCAGTAGAAATTATTGATTCCAATTGTGTTTGTCACTCTGTGTAGATGCGGTAATGCAGCAAAACCGCAGACAAATGCTGCACTACCTAAATGCGCTATATAGAATGTATATTATTGGTATATAAAATCCCTGCTTCAATCAGTTTTTTTGGGGGGCAACTGGTAAATCACACCAGTAGAAATTATTTCTTCAAATCGTGTTTTTCACTCTGTGTTGATGCAGTAACACAGCAAAACCTCAGACAAATGATGCACTATCCAAATGCACTATATAGAACGTATATTATTGGTGAACAACACCCCTGCCTCAATCAGTTTTTTTTGGGGGGCAACTGGTAAATCCCACCAGTAGAAATTATTTGTTCAAATAGCGTTTGGCACTCTGTGGCTGCAGTATCACAGCAGAACCGCACACAACTGCTGCACAATACAATTGCACTATAATATACTTTCTATGTCATAAAGTATATTATAAGTATATTACACCCCTCAGTATGTCACACCTATCGATAGCACACCTATACCACTCCTTAAAAGGACTTTTGTGGCCCTATTAGCTAGAGATTTGTGTCCCTAACAGTCTGTCCCTGCTCCACACAGCAACCTCTTCCCTACACTGGCAAAAGACTGAATGTAAAATGGCGCCTGGATCAGGTTTATTTATCAGGTAGGGAGTATGTCCATGTGCTGAAATGTCAATTGACTGTCCTGTACCAGCTGATGGATGTGTCATGGGTCAAAGTTCTTCACAATGTAAAAGAATATGGCTGGCGCGAATATCACCATATGTTCGAATGTTCGGCGAATCGTGAACGCGCAAAGTTCGCTGCGAACAGACCACCGGGCGAACTGCAAGGCCATCCCTACCCCCAACACTTTTTTTTTATCCCATAACATCGTATGAGTTTAAACATCATCTGCCCCCAATAAGGGATACTTTTTGGATTTAGAGTAAGAATATGAAAAAAAGTTGTTGCTGTAAAAGATGATAATTACTGTTACCGGTAATTCGATTTTCCTTTAGCCTCCACAACGGCAGCACCTGGAGGGTACCCCGCCTTCTCAGGGACAAGAAACTACAGTGAGATCAGCCAATAAAAGGCACCCTCCTCCCGTTAACCTAGGACTCAGAAGTAGATGCCATAATTTAATAAGGTTCAACATAATATGACAAAAATAACTTGATCCAGTTACATGATAACAACAAAAATATAATTGTATAAGGAGCAACTGGGTGAAAATTCCTTGTGCCGTTGTGGAGGCTAAAAGGAATATCCAATTACCGGTAAGAGTAATTATCATCTTTTCCCCACGATTTCACAACGGCACCACCTAGAGGAATAACAGATTAACAACCGCAGACAGAACCTTCCTACCAAAGGATAGGTCTTTACTGGTTAACATCTCATTTATAGTGCTTAAAGAAAGTACAAGGGCACGACCAGGTGGCCGCCCGACAAATGTCCCCAAGAGAGGTAGAAGTTGCCAATGCTCTGGTGGAATTAGCCTTTAACTTAGCAGGAGGAGAAATCCACTTATTTCATAACAAAGAACAATACATCCCCCTAGCAATGGACGCCTTGCTAGCTGCCTTCCCCTGATTAATTCCAAGATACTGAATCAACTGCTGGTTTGACTTCCTCAGGTTATTAGATGACTCTAGGTACTGAAGCACACGGATGGAAGAACTTTCCTACATCCGCTATAATCTTCATAAAGATCCTTGGTGCCGAACAAAGGCCGAACAGCAGAACCTGAAGTTCAAAATGATCTAATCTTCCTTGGAACCATACTGCCATTCTCAAATATTTTTGATGGTCCGTGTGAATTGGTACATGGTAATAAGCATCTGAGAGGTCTATCGTGATCATAAAGCAGTATTTTGACAGGAGATTGATTACAGACCTTACTGTTTACATTTTGTATCTTCTGTAAACAATGTACCTGTTCAGATTTATTATCGCCCGGAAGGAACCGTTTAGTTTTCTGACTAGGAAGATTGAAGAGTAATACCCTTTCCCCTGTTTCTCTAACGGGACTTGTACTATGGCCCTTTTCTGCAGAAGTAGAGCAATCTGCTGGTCCATCACTTCTCTATTTAATTTTGAATTTTCCAGAAACCTGTCTGGAAGGATTTGTAGGAATTCCAAATGGTTCTGCCAGTTATGGTTGAGAGTACCCAAGCAGAGGCATGGATTCTTTCCCAGACTGAATAAAACTGTTTCAGCCTTCCCCCCCCACTCGACTTCTGGCGTCATTGGGAGGAAGGATGGGTGGATTTGTCAGGGTTGAAAAGGAAACCTCTATTTTCCCCTTAGATGATTGCCAGGAAGAATTGGGTTCTTTTTTCTTCTGGTCAAATCTAGCAATTTTTGGGGGACGAAAGGAGCGTCTTTGGTGAAAGAATTTTGACTCCGTAGGCAACCCCTTTTTTTCTGTCAGAGGCTTTTTCTAGGATGTCATCTAAGGCAGTACCAAATACACGATCGCTTTCACATGGTAGGGAACATAATCTATTTTTAGACGCAGTAGCCCCAGACCAAGATCTCAACCGAATCTCCCTGCGGGAAGCGTTGGATGAAACTGCTGTTTTTGCTGCCAGCTTTACAATATCTACCGAGGCATCTGCCAAAAAGTTAGAGGCCTGTTTAAGCATGGGGATGGAATCAAGGATATCCTCCCTGGGAGTGCCCGACTCAATGTACTCCTCTAGTTGTCCCCACCACAATGACAGAGTCCTTGCTTGTTTTTATCCATAGGGTATTTAAGCAGCAGATCTTCAAACCGCAGAGTGGATTACTTTGATATCCTCGCTACCAGAGCATCGACCTTAGGAGGCTTGTCCCAAGAAGTAGAATCCCCCTCAGCAAAAGGATACTTCCTCTTAAAAAATTTAGAAGCTGGTTGCCTCTTTTCTGGATCCTTCCACTCATTATGTATAAGAGTCTTAATGTTATTGTGAACAGGAAAAACTTGTTTTTTCCTGTCCGCCAGCCAACAAGACATCTGGTCCTGGACAGGGAGAGGTTCTCTGTGTTCTTCCAAATTTATCATAGCTCTGAAGCCGAGAGTCCCTTTTTACATAATGAACATTTCTTCTTTTAGGACGGTTCCCCTTCAATGCTTTCTCTCCACGAGGAAGACACAAGCATAGAGGAAAATATTTTAGAGGAAATTTTTAGCCCTAATAGAGAATCGTCAGCCAAGAAAAAGGAAATAACTCCTTGTGCACAGAAGGGATGATTAGTTAAGAGAAACAAAATATCATCCTCAAGGAGGAGGCTTACCGGGCCAGAAGGCCTGAAGGTATCAGTGGTTTTGCGTGTGGAATCGTTGTCCGCCTGTAAGAACATACTGCCCGCAGGAGCCACGCTATGTCCACAATGGAAGGGACGAACGCATGAGTCCCAGCGTTCTCCCTCATTATACTCACTCCCTGGATTGGCTTGATGACATCAGCATCACGATGCCGATGCCTGCGCCATGATGTCATCACGCCCATGGGAACTCCCCCCTACCACTTCACAAACGGTTCCTCACCTAGGAACACTGAAGACAGCCCGGGGTTGCCAGCACACACCAGTTTTATACAGAGAGGAGGGAGGAGCTATCCACCTTGCTCCACGACCCCTCCTCCTGCAGCAGCCCTCCAGACGAACCAGGAAAACACTGCACTTCACGCTGATCCACAACCTGCCTTAAAAGGGACAGGAAACAACTGGAGAAGGTAAGAGGGAGGGAGCCTTTTATTGGCTGATCTCACAGTTGTTTCCTGGTCCTGAGTAGGCAGAGTACCCTACAAGTGGTGCCGTAGTGAAGGCATGGGGAAAACATGCATTGAACCATAGCTATGTATGCCAGTTTCACTCTGACATGATTTACTATTTCGGTCATTGCGTTCAAGAGCTTAGAGAAGGTGGAGGGAAAAAAAAACATAAAAAATTAATGAGATAACATGTTTTACTAAACATTCTCAGTCTTAGGACACTACAGGGTATTAAATAGAAATTTCAATGGCAATTAGAGGCACTTTGGTTTGAACTGAATTGATTTAGGTTGGAACTAAAAATTTGGCAAACCGGAACCGAACCTCAAAAGGTTCGCTCATCTCTAGGTTTTTACAACTTTTGAACAATAAAGGGAGTATTTTGCAACAATAACAGTTGCAGCTCTTAGGCCCCATTCACACTTACGCAAAAGTGCCGCACCCATTCCGCAATTTTGTGCTCTCCGCTTCCGCATTTGCGGAGCGCGGCCTCGAACTTCCGGGTTTCGGCCCCGAACTTCCGGTCCGCAGCTCTGCAAAAGATAGAACATGTCCTATTCTTGTCCGCAGCCGCGGACAAGAATAGGCATTTCTATAGGGGGTGCCAACCGGGTGTGTTGCGGATCTGCAATTTGTGGGTTCACAACACACCACGGACGTGTGAATGGACCCTTAGAATGCAACTGTATAAAAAAATATTCATTTTTCCGCAGCCATATGTGGCTTCTTTTGGCGGGACGAGATGCAGATTTCATTTATACAATTTTGAGGCACATAGGACCGATTAACATTTCTTTATTTACAACCCCTAGATTGTGGGCAGTTTGGACGGAACATACTCTACACTGCTTTCATGGCAATACATGTGAGCACTATTAGTTACCTTGATTCATCTGTAGGTATAATTTGAATGCACTGTTTCATTCTGTTTTTGTTTTTATATATTTGCTTGCATTATTTTGCTCTTGTAAATGTATTAGCCTTTTGTGTATGACACTTTTTACTATTGACTTGTATCGCCGAGGGGCTTTCCTTATTATGGCCTGTGTGGCCAATGCTGGTTAATGGGACAAAACTGTATCAATGAAGTGAATAGGATGGAGGAGCTGTAAATACACCTGCTCGCTGCCCCAGTGTTGATGGAGACCCGGTAAACAGTGATCCAAGCTCTGAATTCTCCTTATACAACTGACCTGATATTGATGGCTTATTCTGAGTAGAACCCCTTTAACCGCTTCCGGACCGCCTAACGCAGGATCGCGTTCCGGAGGCGGCTCACTCAGGCACAGTCACGCATCTATGCGTCATCTCGCGAGACGCGAGATTACGCTCACAGCCGGCCCGCTATGCGCATGCAAAGTTACAGGTAAGTTCGTCATCAGCCTGCCAGCCAATGATCGTAGCTGGCAGGCTGATGATTTTCCAAAAAACGAATCACAAGCCATCTAACACCTTATATTTATAAATATAATGTGTTAAATGGCTTCTCTGCTCCTCTGCTGGTCCTTTTCGTCGGTTGGTTCCAGCAGAGGAGCACAGTTCACAGTGAGTACACCCAACACAACACGTAGCCCCCAGATCACCCCCCATCACCCCAATTAACCCCTTGATCGCCCCTGTCAATCACCTAGTGAAAGGGAAAAAAGTGATCAGTGTAAACTCACATTTTTTTTCCACTTGGTATTGACGGTTAGGTTTAGGATAGTTTAGGCCCCTTGGTTAGGTAGTTAGCGATCATTTAGCGCCCAGCCCACCCACCACAGTCACTGATTCGCTGATTAGCGTATTGCTAATCAGCATTTGTACTTTTATAGTATCTGTAAGTGATCAGAACTGATCACAGTCAGATCTATAATAGTATTAGTGTCACCTTAGCTCGCCCTCCACCCAAAACGCAGTGTTTGCCCGATCAGGCCTGTTCGGTCGCCCTAACGTGCGTTCACCTACGCCCGCCCCACCGCAGTGACAAAAAATATATTTTTTTTAATCACTTTACAAGCGCTGCGGCGATAAATAAAAAAAATCAGTTTTGATATTTTTTATCAACCGCAGCGGCCTCCGGTACTTCGCTAGCCTCCCATTTGTAAGACAGGCTTGCTTTTTTTCTTGGGTAGTCTCAGGCAATACCCCCTAAATTTAGTTGTCCAAATGGCAAATAAGGGGTATTCTTCTGAAGAGGCCTACAGGCTTCTGACCCAGTCGGATGAGGAATGGAAACCCTCATCTGACGAATCCAGCGGGTCAGAATATGAACCTGTAGAAAGCAGTGGCAGTCTGACCCAAAGTTCGGACGAGGAGGTTGAGGTCCCTGATACCACCAGGCGTACCCGGCCCTGTGTTGCTAGACCACAGGTTGCGCAGGATCCGCTTCAAGGGCAGTAGAGTGGGGCTGGCGCTGTCGGATTACGTGGTGAGGCATACACCAGCAGCGCAGCCCATCCTGGACCTAGTACCAGCACTGCCGTAGAACATGGTAAAGTGGCGAGCACCAGAAGGGCAGTTGAAGCTGGTACGGTGGCACGTGCAGTAGTTCCCCCGTCGCAGCCACCGCACAGACAGGCCCGTAGAGCCCCTAGAGTCCCTGAGGTGCTGGCAAAACCCTTATTGGCAGCCCCCAACTTCAGCCGCACCAGTAGTTCCCCCTTTCACCGCCCAGTCTGGAGTTCGGGTTGAGACAGCTCAGATCAGTTCGGCAATGGGATTTTTTTTAGCTGTTCTTGACTGCGGAGCTCTTGGACTTAGTCGTGGCAGAAACAAATCGGTATGCCACTCAATTTATAGCCGCCAACCCGGGAAGCTTTTATGCCCAGTCTTTCCGGTGGAAACCCGTCCAAGTTTCCAAAATTAAAACTTTTCTGGGCCTTCTCCTCAACATGGGCCTAACCAAAAAGGATGAATTGCGGTCATATTGGTCCACGAACCCAATTCATCACATGCCCATGTTCTCTGCTGCCATGTCCAGGGCACGTTTTGAGGCCATCCTGCACTTTAGCGACAACAGCACCTCTCGTCCCAGAGGCGACCCAGCTTTTGACCGGCTCCACAAAATTCGGCCCCTCATAGACCACTTCAACCAGAAATTTGCTGATTTGTATAACCCTGAACAAAACATCTGCATAGACGAGTCCCTTATACATTTTACCGGGCGCCTTGGCTTCAAACAATACATCCCAAGCAAGCGCGCCCGGTATGGGCTCAAATTGTATAAGCTCTGCGAAAGGGCCACAGGCTATACCCACAAATTTCGTGTCTATGAGGGAAAAGATCAGACCCTGGAGCCGGTCGGTTGCCCTGACTAACTGGGGAGCAGTGGGAAGACAGTCTGGGACTTGGAGTCACCCTTATTTGGCAAGGGGTACCATCTTTATGTGGACAATTTTTACACAAGTGTGCCCCTCTTCAGGCATTTGTTCCTAGAACAGATTGGTTGCTATGGCATCGCGCGACCTAGTCGCCGGGGCTTCCCCCAACGGCTCGTTACCACCCGTCTTGCAAGGGGGGAGAGGGCTGCCTTGTGTAACGAAGAACTGCTCGCGGTGAAATGGAGAGACAAGCGTGACATTTACATGCTCTCCTCCATTCACGCAGACACGACAATACAAATTGAACGAGCAACCAGTGTCATTGAAAAGCCCCTCTCGGTCCACGACTATAATTCGCTCATGGGAGGGGTGGGACTTCAATGACCAGATGCTGGCTCCTTATTTAGTGTCCCGCCGCACCAGACGCTGGTATAAGAAGGTGTCTGTATATTTAATTCAATTGGCTGTATATAATAGTTTTGTTCTCTACAGTAAGGCTGGGAGAACAAGAAAATTTCAGGAAGAGCTCATCGAGAACCTCCTGTATTCAGGAGGTTCCGTGGCCCCATCCACCAGTGTATTGAGCCGTCTACACGAGCGACATTTCCCCAATGTCGTTGCTGGTACCTCAACCCAAGCGTCACCCCGAAAAAGATGTCGTGTCTGTAGCAGGAGTGGAATAAGGTGTGACACCCGCTATTTCTGACTGCCCTGACCACCCTGCCATATGCTTAGGGGAGTGTTTCCGGAAGTACCACTCACAGGTACACTATTAGCATAGGGATTGCATCTCACAGGACAGGCACACAGGGCTATTATGGCCCTTTCACACAGAGCTGCTGCAAACTTCTCCTTTCACCTGGGACAAAGTGCATAATGTACTCGCTACATCTCTGAGTGATTTGCGCTTTGCACATTGTCCCATGGGGAAGGAGAGGTTTGTCCTATAAAAAAGGTAAAAAAATTTTTAAAAAAATCACCGGTAAGCAAAAAAGTTAATGTTCTGTTCAAAAAGTTGAATAAAGTTTATAAAAGTTCATGTTCCGTTCAAATGTTATTATAATGTTAATAAATTGATTGCGTTGCGGCCTGTTTTTTTCCTTTATTTTACCTTCTAGGTGGACCAACCGATCAACCAGCTGCAGCACTCATGTGCATTCTGACAGAAGCATTGCGCTGCTGTCAGATTACACAAAAGTCGGTGTATGCGGCGCTGCAAGACAAGATTTCTCCTCTGCAGTAAAAGATACGTTTGCCGAGGCTTATGAGCTGAGGGGGCGGCGGTGTTCATATGCTTTGGCAAACAATTTGTATATAAAAAATAAATAAAAAAAATCCCGGCAATGATTTATTCATCCACATCGATTGATGTGAATGGAGAAATCGGGTTTGCCAGGGCATACGAGATAAGTGGGTTTGGATGTTGCGCGGAGCTCCTATGTCCTGGCAGACGCCTTTCCCCTCTTTTTTTTGGGCAGAGATTTTTTCATCCACATTGATCGATGCGAATAAGGAAATCTGTGGCGTTCATTTTTTTCTTTCAGCCCAGAGGCTGGACGGAAAAAAAAAAAAATCTCATTACCCGTATGCTCAATATAAGGAGAATAGCAGAAACTCCTAATGCTGGCCATACATGTAATGATTGCGGAGACCCTCAAATGCCAGGGCAGTACAAACACCCCAGAAATTACCCCATTTTGGAAAGAAGACACCCCAAGGTATTCGCTGAGGGGCATATTGAGTCCATGAAAGATTGACATTTTTTTCACAAAAAGGAAAGGGAGACTTTGTGAGAAAAAACATATACTACATCAGGGGCAAGCTGTCACCAAGTGCATTTAACCCTCAATGGTGTGGTTGTTTTTTGGCTAAATCCTACATCAGGGTCAAGCTGTCACACCAAGTGCATTTAACCATCAATAGTGTGGTTATTTTTTGGCCATATCCCAGTCTAATTCTGTCAGTAAACGTATACCTGTCACCCAGCGCCTAAATAATAGGCCTCAAATTTATATCCAGCTAAATCTGTCGTTACTGCTGTGGCTGGTCAAGTTATTTAGTGTCCGTCAAAGCACAGTTTTTGTTCTGGGTTGAAATACAATTCCCAATTTAGCAATTTCCTAATTTAGTGGTTTCTGCTGTATCAGAGCTACTTTAAATCTATCCCTAAAAGGGTATATAAGATTCAAGGTGCACATAGGGTCATTCTGAATAACTTCACACACACGCTACTGTGCATTTCCAAGTCTAATTCTGTCAGTAAACCTATACCTGTCACCCAGCGCCTAAATACTAGGCCTCAAATTTATATTCAGCTAAATCTGTCGTTACTGCTGTGACTGTATTAGTGTAATACGGTACCTAAATAGATAGCCAGATAGTGTTAGGTGTCTGTAAAAAAAAAGGCCTGAATTTGAATTCAATACATTGGGCCAAATAATATTTTTCTTATTCTGGTGAACGGTAACAATGAGGAAAACATCTAGTAAGGGACGCGGACATGGTCGTGGTGGTGTTAGTGGACCCTCTGGTGCTGGGAGAGGACGTGGTCGTTCTGCCACAGCCACACGTCCTAGTGTACCAACTACCTCAGGTCCCAGTAGCCGCCATAATTTACAGCGATATTTGGTGGGGCCCAATGCCGTTCTAAGGATGGTAAGGCCTGAGCAGGTACAGGCATTAGTCAATTCGGTGGCCGACAGTGGATCCAGCACGTTCACATTATCTCCCACCCAGTCTTCTGCAGAAAGCGCACAGATGGCGCCTGAAATCCAAGCCCATCAGTCTGTCACATCACCCCCATGCATACCAGGGAAACTGTCTGAGCCTCAGGTTATGCAGCAGTCTCTTATGCTGTTTGAAGACTCCGCTGGCAGGGTTTCCCAAGGGCATCCACCCAGCCCTTCCCCAGCGGTGGAAGACATAGAATGCACTGACGCACAACCACTTATGTTTCCTGATGATGAGGACATGGGAATACCACCTCAGCAGGTCTCTGATGATGACGAAACACAGGTGCCAACTGCTGCGTCTTTCTGCAGTGTGCAGACTGAACAGGAGGTCAGGGATCAAGACTGGGTGGAAGACGATGCAGGGGACGATGAGGTCCTAGACCCCACATGGAATGAAGGTCGTGCCACTGACTTTCACAGTTCGGAGGAAGAGGCAGTGGTGAGACCGAGCCAACAGCGTAGCAAAAGAGGGAGCAGTGGGCAAAAGCATAACACCCGCCGCCAAGAGACTCCGCCTGCTACTGACCGCCGCCATCTGAGACCGAGCACCCCAAAGGCAGCTTCAAGGAGTTCCCTGGCATGGCACTTCTTCAAACAATGTGCTGACGACAAGACGCGAGTGGTTTGCACGCTGTGCCATCAGAGCCTGAAGCGAGGCATTAACGTTCTGAACCTTAGCACAACCTGCATGACCAGGCACCTGCATGCAAAGCATGAACTGCAGTGGAGTAAACACCTTAAAAACAAGGAAGTCACTCAGGAAGCTCCCCCTGCTACCTCTTCTGCTGCTGCCGCCTCGGCCTCTTCCTCCGCCTCTGGAGGAATGTTGGCACCTGCCGCCCAGCAAACAGGGGATGTACCACCAACACCACCACTTCCGTCACCAAGCATCTCAACCATGTCACACGGCAGCGTTCAGCTCTCCATCTCACAAACATTTGAGAGAAAGCGTAAATTCCCACCTAGCCACCCTCGATCCCTGGCCCTGAATGCCAGCATTTCTAAACTACTGGCCTATGAAATGCTGTCATTTAGGCTGGTGGACACAGACAGCTTCATGTCGCTTGCTGTCCCACAGTATGTTGTTCCTAGCCGGCACTACTTCTCCAAGAGAGCCGTGCCTTCCCTGCACAACCAAGTAACCGATAAAATCAAGTGTGCACTGCGCAACGCCATTTGTGGCAAGGTCCACCTAACCACAGATACGTGGACCAGTAAGCACAGCCAGGGACGCTATATCTCCCTAACTGCACACTGGGTAAATGTAGTGGCAGCTGGGCCCCAGGCGGAGAGCTGTTTGGCGCACGTCCTTCCGCCGCCAAGGATCGCAGGGCAACATTCTTTGCCTCCTGTTGCCACCTCCTCCTACTCAGCTTCCTCTTCCTCTTCTTCCACCTGCTCATCCAGTCAGCCACACACCTTCACCACCAACTTCAGCACAGCCCGGGGTAAACGTCAGCAGGCCATTCTGAAACTCATATGTTTGGGGGACAGGCCCCACACCGCACAGGAGTTGTGGCGGGGTATAGAACAACAGACCGACGAGTGGTTGCTGCCGGTGAGCCTCAAGCCCGGCCTGGTGGTGTGCGATAATGGGCGAAATCTCGTTGCAGCTCTGGGACTAGCCGGTTTGACGCACTCCCTTGCCTGGCGCATGTGCTGAATTTGGTGGTGCAGAAGTTCAATCACAACTACCCCGACATGTCAGAGCTGCTGCATAAAGTGCGGGCCGTTTGTTCGCGCTTCCGGCGTTCACATCCTGCCGCTGCTCGCCTGTCTGCGCTACAGCGTAACTTCGGCCTTCCCGCTCACCGCCTCATATGCGAAGTGGCCACCAGGTGGAACTCCACCTTGCACATGCTGGACAGACTGTGCGAGCAGCAGCAGGCCATAGTGGAGTTTCAGCTGCAGCACGCACGGGTCAGTCGCACTGCGGAACAGCACCACTTCACCACCAATGACTGGGCCTCCATGCGAGACCTGTGTGCCCTGTTGCGCTGTTTCGAGTACTCCACCAACATGGCCAGTGGCGATGACGCCGTTATCAGCGTTACAATACCACTTCTATGTCTCCTTAAGAAAACACTTAGGGCGATGATGGAAGAAGAGGTGGCCCAGGAGGAGGAGGAGGAGGAGGAGGAAGAGGGGTCATTTTTAGCACTTTCAGGCCAGTCTCTTCGAAGTGACTCAGAGGGAGGTTTTTTGCAACAGCAGAGGCCAGGTACAAACGTGGCCAGCCAGGGCCCACTACTGGAGGACGAGGAGGACGAGGATGAGGAGGAGGTGGAGGAGGATGAGGATGAAGCATGGTCACAGCGGGGTGGCACCCAACGCAGCTCGGGTCCATCACTGGTGCGTGGCTGGGGGGAAAGGCAGGACGATGACGATACGCCTCCCACAGAGGACAGCTTGTCCTTACCCCTGGGCAGCCTGGCACACATGAGCGACTACATGCTGCAGTGCCTGCGCAACGACAGCAGAGTTGCCCACATTTTAACGTGTGCGGACTACTGGGTTGCCACCCTGCTGGATCCACGCTACAAAGACAATGTGCCCACCTTACTTCCTGCACTGGATCGTGATAGGAAGATGCGCGAATACAAGCGCACGTTGGTAGACGCGCTACTGAGAGCATTCCCAAATGTCACAGGGGAACAAGTGGAAGCCCACAGCCAAGGCAGAGGAAGAGCAAGAGGTCGCCAAGGCAGCTGTGTCACAGCCAGCTCCTCTGAGGGCAGGGTTAGCATGGCAGAGATGTGGAAAAGTTTTGTCAACACGCCACAGCTAACTGCACCACCACCTGATATGCAACGTGTTAGCAGGAGGCAACATTTCACTAACATGGTGGAACAGTACGTGTGCACACCCCTCCACGTACTGACTGATGGTTCGGCCCCATTCAACTTCTGGGTCTCTAAATTGTCCACGTGGCCAGAGCTAGCCTTTTATGCCTTGGAGGTGCTGGCCTGCCCGGCGGACAGAGTTTTGTCTGAACGTGTATTCAGCACGGCAGGGGGCGTCATTACAGACAAACGCAGCCGCCTGTCTACAGCCAATGTGGACAAGC
Organism: Bufo gargarizans; assembly: GCF_014858855.1. Taxonomy (NCBI): domain Eukaryota; kingdom Metazoa; phylum Chordata; class Amphibia; order Anura; family Bufonidae; genus Bufo; species Bufo gargarizans. The sequence continues at coordinate 425,990,189 of NC_058081.1, read as the reverse complement.
TGACGTTCATAAAAATGAACCAGGCATGGATCCCACAGGACCTGTCCATCCCTTGTGCAGATTAGACATTAACTACCTCCCCTTAACCATATATTATTGTACTCCAGGGCACTTCCTCATTCAATCCTATTTTTATTTTCATTTTACCATTATATTGCGAGGCAACCCAAAGTTGAATGAACCTCTCCTATGTCTGGGTGCTGGGGCCTAAATATATGCCAATGGACTGTTCCAATGTTGGGTGAAGTGAAGCCTGATTCTCTGCTATGACATGCAGACTTATTCTCTGCTGACATGAAGCCAGATTCTCTGTTACGGGACCTCTCTCCTCTGCCTGGGTGGCTGGGCCTAAATATATGACAATGGACTGTTACAGTGGTGGGTGACGTGAAGCCTGATTCTCTGCTATGACATGCAGACTGATTCTCTGCTGACATGAAGCCAGATTCTCTGTTACGGGACCTCTCTCCTCTGCCTGGGCCTAAATATATGACAATGGACTGTTACAGTGGTGGCTGACGTGAAGCCTGATTCTCTGCTATGACATGCAGACTGATTCTCTGCTGACATGAAGCCAGATTCTCTGTTACGGGACCTCTCTCCTCTGCCTGGGTGCCTGGGCCTAAATATCTGACAATGGACTATTACAGTGGTGGGTGACGTGAAGCCTGATTCTCTGCTATGACATGCAGACTGATTCTCTGCTGACATGAAGCCAGATTCTCTGTTACGGGACCTCTCTCCTCTGCCTGGGTGCCTGGGCCTAAATATCTGACAATGGACTGTTACAGTGGTGGGTGACGTTAAGCCAGATTCTCTGCTATGGGACCTCTCTCCAATTGATATTGGTTAATTTTTATTTATTTTATTTTTATTTTTATTCATTTCCCTATCCACATTTGTTTGCAGGGGATTTACCTACATGTTGCTGCCTTTTGCAGCCTTCTAGCTCTTTCCTGGGCTGTTTTACAGCCTTTTTAGTGCCAAAAAGTTCGGGTCCCCATTGACTTCAATGGGGTTCGGGTTCGGGACGAAGTTCGGGTCGGGTTCGGGTTCGGGACGAAGTTCGGGTCGGGTTCGGATCCCGAACCCGAACATTTCCGGGAAGTTCGGCCGAACTTCTCGAACCCTTACATCCAGGTGTTCGCTCAACTCTAGTCAGGAGGAATCCCGGCCGGGTTTCCACGGTCCGCACTCGGCCTCGGAACACGGCCGCGTGCATGAGGCCTTAGTTTGTGATTTTGTTTATATAATAGCCATTTCTGTGAAAAGAACCATCTTGTATGTCTTACTTCAAATGTTCAATGTTCAAACTGTTATGTTTAAACTGAGTTTAACATGTATTTACGTGTATGTGCAGTTTATAATACTTTAGTCTATTAACCTATACAAAACAAAACATTAACAGATACATCAGAATAATTTGAAGAAATATATACAGTACATATATATATATATATATAAATATATACATAATATATATATATATATATATATATATATATATATATATATATATATATATAGAGAAGGAAAGTCCGCAGCACTCCTTTAAGTAAAAAAGTGAATTTTATTCACACATGTCAGACAACGTTTCGGTCCTCTCACAGGACCATTTTCAAGTCAAGTGAACAAAAAAGTGCATAGTGCAAAAATAAATACAGCTCTACAGCATGACACCATCCATTATCAGCCAATAGAGTACTAGTGCACTCCCATTCATGGGTGGACTACAATTCATATAATTAACTCCATATATTGCCGTGCATATCAACTTCAGTACCAGTACATCAGTGTTACATTCAATAGTAATTCATCATAATATGTGTACATAAAGTGTATATAATAAAGTGAACCGTGCAGTTTTTAAAAAAATTCTTGACTGTATTACCTTGCCTTAAGCCTGCTGGAGAGCAGAGAGAGTTTGTGGAGAAGGTTTGTGGAGCAGGCGTCTCTACATGTGTCTGAACACGCCACTCATCCGCGTCCTCTACTCCTTACTGCGCATGTACTCAGCCCTGTTCCGTTCACGCAGCTTCTAATGCTCCTACGTCACCTCTATGGTGGAAACCAACGCGATGACGTACGGTCGATCACGTCCAGGCGCCGCACACAGACGAGTCTGCGTCAGCGTATGGACAGATCGTTCACGCCCCATCACGAGTACCTATCCACCATCTTTTTTTAGGTAATATTTTCGGGCAAAAGTATCATGCCTCCATAACTCACATATTTATCTCGTCTCCATCTATATACGGCCCGGCACTGGCAAAAAAAGTCAGCTTCCATTTATATCATCAGGCAAATCATTGTAGTTTTCCATTTAAATTCACTGCATATAGAGAGCAGACAACATCAGGGTATAGGCTATGTAAGCTGGGTATCTAGCTAACCATTCCTCCTGTCACCCTAAATTCTACATTTAACCCTTTGGGTTTTAGGGTATCGAGCCGAAAAATCCACCTAAGTTCAGTTTTTTTTAATTTACTTAATCGATCACCTCCTCTTTCCAATGGTTTAACATGATCTATAATCATAAATTTCAAGTCACTTTCTTTATGATTTTTTTCGGCAAAATGCTTTGATACGGGCAGATCTCTTCTTTTATTCCTAATAGACTGCCTATGGTTATTTAACCTGGTCTTTAGATCGCAAGTGGTTTCACCAACATATAATTTTTTACAAGGGCACCATAGTACATATATCACCCATGACGAATCACAGGTGAGATAATGCACTATATCAAAGGTCTCGCCCGTGTCTGGATGTGCGAACGTCGATCCCTTGACCATCAGTTTACAGTTCACACATCCCAGACACGGGAAAGAGCCCGTGCGCCTTGTTTTGAGGAATGTCTGTCTGGATTGTCCTTTATCTGGTACTTTGGAGTGTACTACCTTATCCCTGATGTTGCCTGCTCTTCTATATGCCATCATCGGCACACTTCTAAATGCAGCAACATTTGGGTGTCCACTACTCAATAAACTCCAATGTCGCCTTATTATTTTTTCAATTTCAGGACTCAACTCGTTACATGATGATACAAACGGCATTCTGTCATTAGTTCTCCTAGTTTTCGGGGTCAATAACTCATCTCTGGGGATTTTTTTAGCCCTTTCTGCATGTCTTTTCACTAACTTTCTAGGGTATCCCCTGTCTATAAAAGATTGTTCCATATTTTTCATTGCTGTACACATATTCTCATCCTTATCAACAATTCTCCGCACCCGAAGCATTTGGCTAAACGGCAGAGAATCTACCATCCTTCTTGGGTGCCCACTGGTAAAATGCAATAATGTATTCTTATCTGTGGCCTTAATGTTTAAATCCATATGCACCTGTTCATCCTCAATGTATACTTGTGTGTCCAAGTATTGCACCCGGTCAGTCGATGCCGTTAACGTAAACTGGATCTCCCGATCAAGGGAGTTCAAGTATACGTGAAAATCCATCAACTGATCCATGGTGCCATCCCAAATGAGGAAAATGTCATCTATGTATCTCCACCACGACAACACTTGATTGAAGTGGGGAGATACATAGACGAGACGCTCCTCAAATGACCGCACAAAAATATTTGCATAAGTGGGCGCGGCATTAGAGCCCATCGCCGCGCCCATCTTTTGCAAGAAAAATTGTCCCTGGAACACAAAATAATTGTTCCTCAAGGACAATTCCAACAATGTCAATATAAATTGTCGAACTGGGGCGGGATGCTCCGAATGTGCCAACATCTCCGCCACAGCCGACAAGCCTTTGTTGTGGTCAATCGAGGTGTACAACGACACTATGTCAAAGGAGGCTATAATGGCCCCCCTTGGTACCTGCATCCCTTTAATCTTGGTGATGAAGTCTCCGGTATCCCTAAGGTACGATCTAGCACCCATAGCATATTCTCTCAATATCTTATCCAGAAATACATTAATATTGGATAGTATAGAGCCCCTACCCGAAATTATCGGCCGACCCGGAGGGTCAACCAACCTTTTATGTATCTTTGGTAATGCATATATCGTGGGTGTAACCGGGGACTTCACCACCAAAAAATCCTTAAGTTGTCCATCAATAATGCCACTCTGCATCGCCTCAGTCAGATGTGCATCAATTTTCCTTGCAATGTCGAACCTGGGGTCCCTGGCCAATGGCTCGTAGACGCCAGGTTCGCTCAATTGTCTTCTTATCTCCTTAACATACTGAATGGTGTCCATCACCACGATCCCACCACCCTTATCTGCGGGTTTGATGGTGAGATCGGGGTTACTGGACAATCCCTCCAGTGCAGACATTTCCTGTGTCGAAATGTTTGGCCTCATATACATACTGGGATGAGTATTTTTTCTCAACATAGCTACATCTCTTTTGACCGCTTCAGAGAAGCATTCTAAAGCATGTGAATTGACAAGTGGAACAAAATCACTTTTTAAATACAAATCAAACTGTTTCAAAGTAAGTTGACCATCAGCATTACCAGATTCATTAGCATTTACCTTCATGGCATCAGTGGAACCGGAGTCGAACCACACCCTCAGTTTAAGATTCCTGAGGAGGCGGTTCAAGTCCAGTTCCAACTGAAACCAATCCGGCCTAGCCTGTGGGCAAAAGGACAATCCCTTATTTAGGGCTTTCAATTCATGCTCAGTCAATGTATAGGATGAAATGTTGACCACCACATTCGATTCTATTTTTTCTTGTTTGTATTCAGCTGTTTGGAGTTGTTGGTCCTCATTAATCTCTGCGCTCTGGTTTTTCCAGGATCTTCTATGTCTGAGCCCTCCCCGTCTCGTGGGGCGTCTCCCATAGCAGCTCGTGAGCCTAAAAAAGTTCCAGATTGGCTAGAGTTAAGGTCATCATTGGCATCTTTGTTTCTCACCCATTTGTTGGTTTCTTTATTACGTTTAGGTGTTTTCTTTGATAAAGGACCCCTGTCCATACGCCAGGGTTGCTCCCAGACATAAACATGGCCAGACGTATAGTCACTCTGATCTCTATGCCATTTTGATCTTTTGACCTCCTCCAGATCTTTCCGCATTTTATCCAAAAATAATCGTTGTTTCTCAAGGAATGTATCAGCCTCATTAGTGGACACAGTTGCCTTCAACTGTTGTTCAGTGTCCTGCAATTAGCTTTTCAGCACGGCCATTTCCTTCTGAGAAAACTCAATATTGAGCAACATAATGTCCATCGCATATTTATTCGATATAGCTTCAAAACGTGCTCTAAAATCACCATCTTGTGAAAACATATTCGGCTTTAGGCGGGATCGCATGCCCCTTGGTATGCGTTTACTTTTGTAGTACTGAGCCAACGTCAGTGTATGTAGCTCAGTGGATAATAATTTTTTCGACGTGCCTTCATAATCCCTCTTAATATTAATCGCGGAGGGTACATCAAGGAAGGCAGCATTACCCTCTACATTTCCCATAATCCTCTGTATGTCCACATCACTATAGGCAAAGACATGTATGCCACTGTCCCCATATTGGGACATACTACCTTGAATGTTGGTAGGGTCGGGTGCAGCGCCTTCGGTCGACAATAGATCCATAAAAAGATTCAGGCAGCACTCCCTTTAGTGCAGAAATAATGCAGGTGCCCGCGGTGGTCCCTCGATATGGGACAAATTCAATAGAGGTTTGTCCCATATCGAGGGACCACCGCGGGCACCTGCATTATTTCTGCACTAAAGGGAGTGCTGCCTGAATCTTTTTATGGATCTATATATATATATATATATATATATATATATATATATATATATATATATATATAATAAATGAAAAAAGTCCAGTGGGAGCACCACCAGAGTACGGGTGCAAAGTCCAACACAGGGCAGTGGCAAACCCCAAAATTGTATAAAGCGAAGAAGTAGGACTGCACTCCAAAATGTAGTAAAATAGCAGTGATTTATTCACCCATAATATGGCAAGTCTTGCGACGTTTCGGCTCACAAGAGCCTTCCTCAAGCATAGTAACAGTGAAAGTCAGAACATATAAAGGCATTTACAAAGTGTCCAACCCACAAAGGTGTGGTCACAATCAATTACAATTACATACATCTGGTTGAGATCAATAAAGTGCAAATATATAAAGTGACAAGTGCTAAATAATGTACAACTCTAGGGATGCCTTACCCTCAGCGAGAGCCAAAATGTGTACAATACTTTGTATAGGTAGATTCACAATTAAATAAGTGACTTATTGAATGGGGATCACAGAAACACGGCCTTCAGTGGCGATGGGGCCCACATATACCATCGCGTTCGTTGCGGATCTTCAACTCATCAATGCGCATGTTCGCACTGACCTCATGGTGTGCGTCATAGTGTAAAGTTCGCGCGCATGCGCATGAGCGCAAATTCGCGCGCACGCGTCTGCGCGCAAATTCGCGCGCACGCGTCCGCGCGCAAATTCGCACGCATGCGTATCATGCGATCGGCGCAAAGGCACCATTTAACTTAAGGGAATCCACCCTACAATTCTACTTGTATTATATGTGACTGTTATATAAGTAGGAACGTTATATAAACATGCGACCGCTGTAGGGATCTCCTACAAAAGCCAGCTTCTGGACCGGGATCCCGACCTTACGAGCGAGACACCTGACCAGGGGGCCGTGAATGCCAGGGGAGCGCATTTCCATGATCTCTGCCGGCGGTCTAGGCCCATTGCTGGTAATTAAAGCAGTCATGAAGAGATACTCACTCCCAAATAAACAGTCATATCATATAAATATAAAGGTACAGATGTATATCTGAAGTAACGCATGGATGTAAAGACGCAAAGACGCAGATGTCCACGCTGGGCCGCATCGTCCACAAAGGCAAAAAATTCCAGGATCCACATCCAATAGTGTGAAAATATATAAAACCTAAAAACAAAGAGAGAGGAATAAATATTTCCAAATATAGTACAGATATATATTGATCTTTTCACGGTTATCTTACACCAATATACCGATATAAGGAGGACAGGAACACATATATGCGATTGGACTAAGAACGACCCGCAGATCCACAACACTGTCACCTGAACTCGATGTTGAGACCCTTAGGGTGCAAGCTGTCAAGATCATAAATCCAGCGTAATTCTCTTTTTTTCAAGAGAGTTAAGCGATCACCGCCTCTTCTAGGGAGCCTAACCTGATCGATGATCCAACATCTTAGATCCCGCTCGCAGTGTCCTAGGGATCCAAAATGTCTGGATACTGGTAGATCAGTGCGTTTCTTCCTTATTGAGTTCCTATGGTTATTCAACCTAACTTTTAATTCTGTAGAAGTTTCCCCAACATATAATAAGTTACAGGGGCAGGCCAACACATATATCACATATGACGATGAACAGTTTAAATGGAACTTAATGGGGTATTCTTTATTTGTGAACGGATGTACAAAGGACTTAGCTTTGCAAATATGTCGACAATTGACGCAACCGAGACACGGAAAACATCCGAGGCCCGGCTGCGCCAATGTCCGCTGCACACTGATCTTCTTCGGACCTGTATCAGCCCTGACCAATTGATCTTTAAGGTTTTTATTTTTACGGTACGATAGAAGAGGAGGGAATTTAAATTCCGGAACATCTACAATGGACCTGCTTAAGATACTCCAATTATTTTTGAGGATACGACCTATCTCCAAAGAACACTCAGAGTAGGTAGACCTGAATGGTATTCTCTGAGTTTCCTTGGGGGTAGTTGATATTATTTCAGTATTCGTATCTAGAATTTTATTCTTGTGTGTATCTAATAATTTACGGGGATAGCCCCGGTCCCTGAATTTACAAGCCATCGTTTCCAATGTGTCTAACAGTTCAGTATGGTCAGAGACAATGCGTTTCGTACGTAAAAATTGTGAGTAAGGAAGGTGTTTCACTAAACTGCGTGGGTGATTACTTTCGTATCGCAAAATAGTGTTCCTATCGGTCGGCTTAACATACAATCCTGTACCAATTGTACCATCGACCAATTTCACATTGGTATCCAAGAATGATAATTGTGTCTTGGAGTATGATACAGTGTATTGAAGATCCGGGTCTATATTATTAAGGTATGCATGGAACTCACTCAATTGTGATTCCGTACCAGACCACAGGAGGAAGACGTCATCTATGTATCTCCACCACCTAATCACATGTTCAAAGTGGTGGGACACATAGATAAAGTCTTCCTCCATGTGTCGCATGTAGATATTTGCGTACGTTGGGGCCACATTGGACCCCATCGCCACGCCACGTTTCTGATTATAGAAAATGTCTTGAAACAAGAAGTAATTGTTTTCAAGAATTAGTCTCAGTAGAGTATTTATAAAACATTTCGCATTCTGTGTTACGGGCGAGTCATCCAGATATTTGTTGACCGCACTAATGCCCTTCTCATGCCCTATTGATGTGTATAAAGACACAACATCAAAGGATACGAGAATCACAGTCTGCATGTCACTGATGTCCACAGCCCTCAGTTGTTCTAGAAAATCGCCTGTATCCTTTATATAAGACTTTCCAGCCATTGAAAATTCTCTGAGTAACCTGTCTAGAAAAATGGATATCCTACTGAAGACAGAATCAGAGCCAGACACGATGGGGCGGCCGGGGGGGTCCACCAAGCTCTTATGGACCTTAGGTAATATATATATGACGGGAGTAATGGGAGTAGTGATCGTCAGATACTCCCTTAATCCCTCATCTATAATACCCCCGGCCACCGCATCGGATAGGCTCTTGTTGATAATGGCCATAATGCGAAATTTAGGGTCACCTTGCAATACACCATACACATTTATATCATTCAGTTGACGTTCGATTTCCTTAATATACTTTTGTGTATCAAGGACAACTACCCCACCGCCCTTATCGGCCGGTATAGAAGACAAGGGAAAACAGCGACAGAACAGAACCAGACTGCAATCAACCAAAGCGCCATCTCAGAGAAAGAGACAATAGTCTTTAATTTATCCTCAGTTGAATTGACTGAAGCCCAACTGAGTGTCCTGTCCAAGGGTCTCACCTTTTGCCCAAGTACAAAGGTAAATTGGTTTGACTTAGAGATGGATTTAACTGATTTTTTTCGTTCCCTTAGACTTAAAATATTCTTTAAGGGACGTAATGTAAATTTACAAACATGCTCTAGCGAATTTTCACTTAGGGGATTAAACCTGTTTAATAAAAGCGCCTTTTTTCCTAATATAGACGAACCTGCGATAGAGGCCTATATTTCGGCAGTTCAACGAGATGTCAGTATGCTAAAATCCCTACATGGGGATACAGCTAGAGTAAGCAACCCCAATCTGACCACTGCTGAAATAGAGGCCCTATCCCAACTCAAGAACAACCCCCAGTTAACTATTAAACCGGCCGATAAGGGCGGTGGGGTAGTTGTCCTTGATACACAAAAGTATATTAAGGAAATCGAACGTCAACTGAATGATATAAATGTGTATGGTGTATTGCAAGGTGACCCTAAATTTCGCATTATGGCCATTATCAACAAGAGCCTATCCGATGCGGTGGCCGGGGGTATTATAGATGAGGGATTAAGGGAGTATCTGACGATCACTACTCCCATTACTCCCGTCATATATATATTACCTAAGGTCCATAAGAGCTTGGTGGACCCCCCCGGCCGCCCCATCGTGTCTGGCTCTGATTCTGTCTTCAGTAGGATATCCATTTTTCTAGACAGGTTACTCAGAGAATTTTCAATGGCTGGAAAGTCTTATATAAAGGATACAGGCGATTTTCTAGAACAACTGAGGGCTGTGGACATCAGTGACATGCAGACTGTGATTCTCGTATCCTTTGATGTTGTGTCTTTATACACATCAATAGGGCATGAGAAGGGCATTAGTGCGGTCAACAAATATCTGGATGACTCGCCCGTAACACAGAATGCGAAATGTTTTATAAATACTCTACTGAGACTAATTCTTGAAAACAATTACTTCTTGTTTCAAGACATTTTCTATAATCAGAAACGTGGCGTGGCGATGGGGTCCAATGTGGCCCCAACGTACGCAAATATCTACATGCGACACATGGAGGAAGACTTTATCTATGTGTCCCACCACTTTGAACATGTGATTAGGTGGTGGAGATACATAGATGACGTCTTCCTCCTGTGGTCTGGTACGGAATCACAATTGAGTGAGTTCCATGCATACCTTAATAATATAGACCCGGATCTTCAATACACTGTATCATACTCCAAGACACAATTATCATTCTTGGATACCAATGTGAAATTGGTCGATGGTACAATTGGTACAGGATTGTATGTTAAGCCGACCGATAGGAACACTATTTTGCGATACGAAAGTAATCACCCACGCAGTTTAGTGAAACACCTTCCTTACTCACAATTTTTACGTACGAAACGCATTGTCTCTGACCATACTGAACTGTTAGACACATTGGAAACGATGGCTTGTAAATTCAGGGACCGGGGCTATCCCCGTAAATTATTAGATACACACAAGAATAAAATTCTAGATACGAATACTGAAATAATATCAACTACCCCCAAGGAAACTCAGAGAATACCATTCAGGTCTACCTACTCTGAGTGTTCTTTGGAGATAGGTCGTATCCTCAAAAATAATTGGAGTATCTTAAGCAGGTCCATTGTAGATGTTCCGGAATTTAAATTCCCTCCTCTTCTATCGTACCGTAAAAATAAAAACCTTAAAGATCAATTGGTCAGGGCTGATACAGGTCCGAAGAAGATCAGTGTGCAGCGGACATTGGCGCAGCCGGGCCTCGGATGTTTTCCGTGTCTCGGTTGCGTCAATTGTCGACATATTTGCAAAGCTAAGTCCTTTGTACATCCGTTCACAAATAAAGAATACCCCATTAAGTTCCATTTAAACTGTTCATCGTCATATGTGATATATGTGTTGGCCTGCCCCTGTAACTTATTATATGTTGGGGAAACTTCTACAGAATTAAAAGTTAGGTTGAATAACCATAGGAACTCAATAAGGAAGAAACGCACTGATCTACCAGTATCCAGACATTTTGGATCCCTAGGACACTGCGAGCGGGATCTAAGATGTTGGATCATCGATCAGGTTAGGCTCCCTAGAAGAGGCGGTGATCGCTTAACTCTCTTGAAAAAAAGAGAATTACGCTGGATTTATGATCTTGACAGCTTGCACCCTAAGGGTCTCAACATCGAGTTCAGGTGACAGTGTTGTGGATCTGCGGGTCGTTCTTAGTCCAATCGCATATATGTGTTCCTGTCCTCCTTATATCGGTATATTGGTGTAAGATAACCGTGAAAAGATCAATATATATCTGTACTATATTTGGAAATATTTATTCCTCTCTCTTTGTTTTTAGGTTTTATATATTTTCACACTATTGGATGTGGATCCTGGAATTTTTTGCCTTTGTGGACGATGCGGCCCAGCGTGGACATCTGCGTCTTTGCGTCTTTACATCCATGCGTTACTTCAGATATACATCTGTACCTTTATATTTATATGATATGACTGTTTATTTGGGAGTGAGTATCTCTTCATGACTGCTTTAATTACCAGCAATGGGCCTAGACCGCCGGCAGAGATCATGGAAATGCGCTCCCCTGGCATTCACGGCCCCCTGGTCAGGTGTCTCGCTCGTAAGGTCGGGATCCCGGTCCAGAAGCTGGCTTTTGTAGGAGATCCCTACAGCGGTCGCATGTTTATATAACGTTCCTACTTATATAACAGTCACATATAATACAAGTAGAATTGTAGGGTGGATTCCCTTAAGTTAAATGGTGCCTTTGCGCCGATCGCATGATACGCATGCGTGCGAATTTGCGCGCGGACGCGTGCGCGCGAATTTGCGCGCAGACGCGTGCGCGCGAATTTGCGCTCATGCGCATGCGCGCGAACTTTACACTATGACGCACACCATGAGGTCAGTGCGAACATGCGCATTGATGAGTTGAAGATCCGCAACGAACGCGATGGTATATGTGGGCCCCATCGCCACTGAAGGCCGTGTTTCTGTGATCCCCATTCAATAAGTCACTTATTTAATTGTGAATCTACCTATACAAAGTATTGTACACATTTTGGCTCTCGCTGAGGGTAAGGCATCCCTAGAGTTGTACATTATTTAGCACTTGTCACTTTATATATTTGCACTTTATTGATCTCAACCAGATGTATGTAATTGTAATTGATTGTGACCACACCTTTGTGGGTTGGACACTTTGTAAATGCCTTTATATGTTCTGACTTTCACTGTTACTATGCTTGAGGAAGGCTCTTGTGAGCCGAAACGTCGCAAGACTTGCCATATTATGGGTGAATAAATCACTGCTATTTTACTACATTTTGGAGTGCAGTCCTACTTCTTCGCTTTATATATATATATATATATATATATATATATATATATATATATATATATATATATATATATCTCTATGGGAAATGAAGACGCAGCACACTTTCTCGGTTGGGTGCAAAATCAAGCCAGTGTGAACCAGCACCACGGTCCCATTCAATAAGACAGAAAAAGCCAGCAGTACACCATTAAGATCAAAGAAACACGTGCGGTTTTATTCACCCAGTGTCATGCAGCTGCTACATGACACTGGGTGAATAAAACTGCACGTGTTTCTGTGATCTTAATGGTGTGCTGCTGGCTTTTTCCGTCTTTCATATATATATATATATATATATATATATATATATATATATATATATACACACACATATACACACACACACACACACAGTTGCAACAAAACGTATGTGAACCCTTTGGAATGATATGGATTTCTGCACAAATTGGTCATAAAATCACAACAATAGACAATCACAGTCTGCTTAAACTAATAACACACAAATAATTAAATATTACCATGTTTTTATTGAACACACCATGTAAACATTCACAGTGCAGGTCGAAAAAGTATGTGAACCCCTAGACTAATGACATATCTAAGAGCTAAATGGAATGAGGTGTCAGCCAACTGGAGTCCAATCAATGAGATGAGATTGGAGGTGTTGGTTACAGCTGACATGCCCTATAAAAAACACACACCAGTTCGGAGTTTGCTTTTCACAAGAAGCATTGCCTAATGTGAATGATACCTCACACAAAAGAGCTTTTAGAATACCTACGATTAAGAATTGTTGACTTGCATAAAGCTGGAAAGGGTTATAAAAGTATCTCCAAAAGCCTTGCTGTTCATCAGTCCATGGTAAGAAAAATTGTATATAAATGGAGAAAGTTCAGCACTGCTGCTACTCTCCGTAGGAGTGGCCGTCCTGTAAAGATGACTGCAACAGCACAGCGCAGACTGCTCAATGAGGTGAAGAATCCTAGAGTGTCAGCTAAAGACTTACAAAAGTCTCTGGCATATGCTAACATCCCTGTTAGAGAATCTATAACACGTAAAACACTAAACAAGAATGGATTTCATGGGAGGATACCACAGAGGAAGCCACTGCTGTCCAAAAAAAAAACATTGCTCCATGTTTACAGTTTGCACAAGAGTACCTGGATGTTCCACAGCAGTACTGGCAAAATATTCTGTGGACAGATGAAACCAAAGTTGAGTTGTTTGGAAGAAACACACAACACTATGTGTGGAAAAAAAAGAGGCACAGAACACCAACATCAAAACCTCATCCCAACTGTGAAGTATGGTGGTGGGGCCTGCTGCTTCAGGGCCTGGACGTATTGCTATCATCGAAGGAAAAATGAATTCCCAAATTTATCAAGACATTTTGCAGGAGAACTTAAGGCCATCTGTCCACCAGCTGAAGCTCAACAGAAGATGGGTGTTGCAACAGGACAATGACCCAAAGCATGGAAGTAAATAAACAACAGAATGTCTTAAACAGAAGAAAATACGCCTTCTGGAGTGGCCCAGTCAGAGTACTGACCTCAACCCGAATGAGATGCTGTGGCATAACCTCAAGAAAGCGATTCACACCAGACATCCCAAGAATATTTCTGAACTGAAACAGTTCTGCAAAGCGGAATGGTCAAGAATTACTCCTGACCGTTGTGCACGTCTGATCTGCAACTACAGGAAATGTTTGGTTGAAGTTATTGCTGCCAAAGGAGGTTCAACCAGTTATTAAATCCAAGGGTTCACATACTTTTTCCACCTGCACTGTGAATGTTTACATGGTGTGTTTAATAAAAACATGGTAACATTTAATTCTTTGTGTGTTATTAGTTTAAGCAGACTGTGATTGTCTATTGTTGTGACTTAGATGAAGATCGGATCACATTTTATGACCAATTTGTGCAGAAATCCATATCATTCCAAAAGGGTTCACATACTTTTTCTTGCAACTGTATATTGTAGGAAGGAACAAGGGGCCGTCATTGATGGTCGGTATGTGTCACTGAGGTTCCTGGCCTCGGTGAGGTAAGAGACGTTTTTTCCTCAAGTGTCATTATTGAAGATTGCAGTCTGACACTTCAGCTGTTTAGTATGGCTGTAAAGCTGATCTGGGACAGCTTTTACTGGGAGCAGTCAAAAGTGCTGGGTGGGTGGCTACTCCCCACGTTCCAGGCCGGGTCTTGGCAGACTTATAAACCAGTCAGCACTATCAGGTGGTGTGGATCTACCTCCATCTGACAGTGAAGCTGTGGAGTCCTCTGTGCTGAAGGCTGAAGACAGCAAACAGGCGTGCAGGTTGCCTGGAAGCCTGCCAGTGAACTTTTCTGTGGCTGAGCATTCAGCTGGGTGTGAACTGACACCTAGGATTCCAGGTGAACACCTCTCTTGTTTTGCTGTGTATGCAACAAGCAAAAAGACTTATGTTTTGTTGAGTGTGAATAAAACACTGAAGTTTGATTTACAACCTGGTTCCTTGCTACTATACTGCGTCCACTAACCTATCTACCAGAGCAAATCCCCAAATTTTTTAGTTGATTTGGCCGATGTGTTCTGGAGTGCTTTGCCGTACCCTCTCCAGCACTGGATCGGCCAGGTGTCCCCTGGTAATGTCCTAGAGATGGTCAAACTGGTGGAGCGTTATGAGGCCACCAGAAATCTACAGGGGGGTTCTTTTGGAAGGGAGTCAGTTAAACCCCGGAAATCTCCACCCTCGACCAGGCGGCTAGTGCCAGTAAAACCCACTCGGCATATACTCCCTACAGACCCAGCTCCTATGGTCTGTTGTCGGTGTCAAGAGCCTGGTCACATAAGGGCCAACTGTCCCCATCGGGGGGGAACCCATGGACACTAACTATGGCTACTGCCACTCAATGTATGCCAGAAGGCTGCATGCAACTGGTACCCCTGAGACAATAGACAAGTCACCTGTGCCAGGTACAAGTGTGAGATATCCTGGCAGTGGCGCTGCTGGACTCAGGGAGACTGGTGTCCCTGGTAAGAGCTGCCCTGATCCGGCCCGCCGAGTATACTGGCCGAAAAGTCGGCGACATGTGCATCCATGGAGACTTAAAGGACTATCCCACCACCCTGGTGTCTCTATCCACGGTGACCGGCACGTGGATTAAACTAATAATTGGTAGAGACTTCCCAGATTTCCTGTCACTGTGGCCTTAGCCGAGAGTCACTGATACCCATGGGACAGGAGTAACCCCAATAGAGTAGCCTTGCTCAGGGGGAAAACTGGAACCCTGGGAACCTGAGACCGAAGGGTCAGCAGTAGGGGTGGCTGCCACTGTTGTGGAAGGGGGGGAGCCAACCCCACTGAATGTGAGGGTGGGAGACGTGGAGGATTTGCCGCAGAGTCCGGAGTTAGTAGACCTCAACGTCTGTGGAGACAATTTTTGTACAGCACAGCACCAGGACCCGACTATCTCAAGCGGTTTTATGGCCCCAGTGTGTTCAGAGAGGTGGAAGAGAATTAAAAGTCTTTCCCAACCTGCCAGATAACCAGCCCCCAGCCACATTTCCGTAGTCCCCTTGTCCCTCTCCCAATTATTGAGGTTCCATTCGAGCAGATCGCTATGGATCTCATAGGCCCAGTACCGAAGTACACTAGAGAGCACAAACACATCTTGGTAGTCCTAGACTATGCCACTCAGTAGCTGGAGGCAGTGACACTGCGACATACCTCTGCTAAACTCATAGCCAAAGAGTTAGTGGAGAGGTTTTCCCGAATGGGACTACCTAAAGAGATTGTGACCAGGTGACCCCTTTTATGTCAAAAGCAATGAGGGAACTCAGTAAACTACTACAGATCAAACAGTTGCGGACGTCCATCTATCACCCGCAAACGGATGGCCTGATAGAGAGGTTTAATCAAACCTTGAAAAACATGTTAAAGCAGGTGGTGTCTAAAGATGGGAGGGATTGGGATCTTCTACTGCCCTATATCATATTCTCAGTGCGAGAGGTGCCCCTACTGGGTTCTCGCCCTTCGAACTGCTGTAAGGCCGACATCCGCGTGGCCTGTTGGACATAGCCAAAGAGGCGTGGGAACACAACCCAAAACACATAAATATGTGATTGAGTATGTCACTCGGATGCAAACGCGGATGGTGACAGTGTTGCCACTGGTTAAGGTCTCTCATGGCATTCCAAAGACATCTCAATAGCGCCTTGAGTGGTTTGAAATTTACCATAACCTATGATCAGGCGAGGGTCAGCTTTCTGGATACAATGGTGATTGAGGATGATGAGGGATATATACATACTGATCTTTATAGGAAGGAGACAGAGAAAAATAGTGTGTTGCATGTTAAAAGTTGCCCACCCTTTATCATTAAAAAAGGCTATCCTAAAATCACAGATTCAGCGAGTGAGACGTATTGTCTCCGATCAAGGGGTACAGGAAAGAATAATAGGAGAGATGGTTGAGCGATTTAAGATGGGGGGTTACCCTGAAAAAGTTCTTAAGGAGGCTGTAGTGACCCTGGTTTGGGATGAGATGAAAAGAAAAAGTCCTAGGATTGCTTTTTCACACAAATTTCGTCCCTTTAATAAGTGGTTTGATTACATTGTATGCAATTATTGGCGACTATTAGGAAGATCTTATCCACAGGTTGTGGATTTTAGTAATCCCCCACTGATCTGTAGCAAACCTATCCTATCGTAAGACCTATCGTAACCATTTGGTACATGCCGATATTAGCCCTATGAGTGTCATTCCACAACAGAGCTTTTTGAGGCATCAGAGGAACGGTACATATCCTTGTACCTCATTTTTATGACTCTCGCCACTCCATCTCCCAACTAAGATTTCAGGTGTTGGAGCAAGTAAAAATACAGAGAAGAGAGGGTGACATTAAAAAGCAGTTACTCCGCAGAGAGGCATATTGGATCCATACCTTGGGTACACTACAACCCAGGGGATTGAATAGAGATTATGAGGTTGTCCATTTGCAGTAGTGAATAACCTGCGATATGTAACCAAATGACTGTTTCTTCTTTGCAGACAGCAAATCTGCGATGAATCACTGAATCAACGGTATCGTTAGTATTGTCAATTTTTTACTATTTACTTTTGATATGTTTTATTTGTTATGCGGTTGTTTATATACAGGTGAAACTCGAAAAATTTGAATATCGTGCAAAGTTAATTTATTTCAGTAATGCAACTTAAAAGGTGAAAGTAATATATGAGATAGACTCATTACATGCAAAGCGAGCTATGTCAAGCCTCTATTTGTTATAATTTGGCTTACAGCTTATGACCGTCTTATGAAAGTCTCAATTTTGAGGTACCCTTTGCTCAGGGGATATGGATTAATTAGCTGACTAGAGTGTGACACTTTGAGCCTAGAATATTGAACAAAATTCTAATTTCAAGATGCAGTAATGCAACTCCTTTTAATTTGCATCACTGAATTAAATGGACTTTTGCACGATATTCACATTTTTTGAGTTTCACCTGTATGTCACATGATTGATTGACATGCGCCTGGGGGCCACCCCTTGGCGTCGGACGTCACTACACGTGTGGGGTTTACTTTGGGATATATAAGTGTGTGAAATATACTATAAATATTGAGCTGATGAAGGCTGGACAGGCCGAAACGCGTCCTTGACATTGTTATCCTGTAAATCTATCCATTGATGGAATAAAAGCAAATTAACTGAGAAAAAGAAACGCCCGCTGAGATTTATTATACTGCCGCTGGTTAAGGAACATATGGAGGCAGCCCAGCGAGCCCGGAGTAGGTTCTATAATTGCCAGGCTCAGGTTTGGAATTTTGACCCGGGAGATCGGGTTTTGGCTCTTGTGCCGACGGTAGACATTAAGTTCCTAGCTAGGTGGCTGGGTGTCTACTAAGTGCTCAAAAAAGTTGGGGAGGTAACCTACAAGTTACTCCAGCCCGTGCCGAGAAAGCCGGAGCAGGTGTACCATGTAAACTTAATGAAACCGTGGAAAGATAGGGGGTCCAGTACGGACAAGAGCCCCCGGACGGGTTTTCTGGGGGTATATTTTCAGTCCCACGGTCTGATACGAGGGAAGCAGTTGCCACAGTAACGATTGCTGACAACCTTTCCTCTAAACAGACTCAGGAAGCCAGGGAGTTCGTCAGCAAAAACACGGATGTGGCAAAATATATATAGTACATAAACAATTAAAACTAAGTTATAAACTTTTGCTGAATAATAAAAAGTTTAGCAAGAAAATTAAAAATATAACTGTTAACTTTGTATTTAGTCCATTAATAATCAGTAACCTACCACTCTGGCGTGTATAATTGTTCTGAATTGAAATAGATTTTTTGATAGCCGATCTGCGATAGACAATATGGGTTCGACCACTATCTCCATCTTCTCTATACTTCTCCAATGGTTCAATGAAAAATTCATCATTCTCTGTACGAATCATACCAGCCTAAAAACACAAATTGGAAAAAAATATGAGCACTTATTTTATACATTGTGTGTATGCAGTGATTTTATGTCTGAATTGCTGGAGTCCATTGATTAATGCTCTAGATAAGCAGACTTTTTTCCACTTTGGCATTAACAAATGTTCATATTCCAGTTATTGGGCTAAACTAAATCAATGCAGCATTACTGCATACTGCAATTTGACGACTAGGGATTCACTCTATTAGTAATAAAAGAATAATAATAATATTGGTTGATTATAATTAGTGTTAAGCGAAGCGAAGCATTCAAAGCGGAAATCGGTCCTAAGAAAACTTTGATTTGCAACGTTTCCTAATTTCCTCGTGCTTCATGGTAACCAATCAGCTTTTCATAAAATGACAGCTGCATGTGTTACAAAGTGAAACTAAGTGCAGAGGAGACAAACCCGGAAATGCCGTGCAGCCAACCAATCCGCAGATAGCCATTTCCTGTGATATCACAGCTCTATAAAACCTTCATCCTGCATCGTCTCCACCATTGTCCTGTGAGCTGAGCATAGGGAGAGACGTGACAAGCGCTCATGCGCTAGGGATAGTGTTGTTGAAAATTATTAATCAAGGAATATTGGAGAGGGATAGTGCAGGGAGACTTATGCTGTGTCAGTGTTATTTATTTATTCCTACATTTACTTATTCCTACATCAGCCGTAAACTAAGATATCAAATTCAATATCAATGAGATTGAAGCCTTTATTATTCCACTGCCAGTGTACAAACCAATACCATCCAGTCTGCACCGATTAGGGGGGCCAGGTCTTAAAGATGACCATACTCATCTTTTGCTGGCTTTACTTCTTCCAAATCATCCTTTTTGGTCTCCATGTCCTAGAAAAATCAGCAAGATCCAGAGAGAGGAGGATCTGGATTTTCCTGATGACATATTGTCATCAATATTAGATGATGTGAAAAAGGAGGAAAAGCAGATTACAGAAGAAAGACTCCCACCTGTAGGGCAGGAGAGCCCTGGGGTCGGAGAAGTGGGTTTGCAAGAGCTGATTAATATTCTGTATTTAATGTCAAATTACCTGCAGGAGATTGCAGGCAATTACAGCAATAATTTTTTTTTTGGGGCGACTGTCTTATGTGGGAGCTCATTTGTTGCGGGATGTGGTGATGACTTCATTGGTGCCATTTTGAGGTGCATAAGACTTTTTTGATCACTCGCTATTATGCTATTTGTGAGCCACGGTGATGGCTATTTTGGCAAAGTTTTAATTTTTTTTAACGGCACTTATCTGACGGGGTAAGACTATGTGACATTTTTTATACAGCTGGTCATTACAGACATGCGATACCTAATATGTCTGTTTTTATTTTTATTTTGTTATTGTACAACACTTTTTTTACCTTTTAATTTTGTCCCAATGTGGGACTTTTCAGGGTTTGATCCCTGTTTCAATGCAGTACAATACATGCTGAATTGTGCTACATTGAACTGTCAATGTAGTACAGTGTAAGATGCTGACAGTTGCCTAGGATACCCAGCCTGTGGTTCTAGTAGGCTTTTGTAGATAGCAGGCTCTGATGCCTGTGTAAGGCATCGGGGCTGCCATAGCATCAATTGACCCCCTGTCACCATAGAGCGAGGGGCCGATGGGGTCAGAGAGGGAGCCCCCTCCATCTGTAAATCTCACATGTGCCGTGGTCAGTGCTGACCGCGGATGTGAAGGTTTAATCCACCAGCATCGGCTTTTTCAACAATGCCAGCAGATACAGCAAGGACCCAGCTGTCAGTAACAAATGGGCCCATGCTGTTGATCAGGCAGCTCGCCCAATCAGAACACATACATCTTTAAGGGATTGCGGCAAAAGACAACATTCCCCCATGTACGTGAAAATGCGTGAAGAGGTTGTTTCACTTCAGCAAATAGCATTTACCATGTTTTCCTATTGCCCTAAGGGGGATCAATCAATAGGTGTGCGGTGACAGATACACACTGCTAGTGCACAGTACAACATTGGACATCAATATGTATAAAACGTCACATAATTAGTCAGTCAATGAAGCATGTAAAGCTGCTGCATTCATTAAGTCCTTTAGGGCTTTCCGTATTCAGACGGTAGATCCATTCCAGTTCCTTTTTGAGCAATCTATTGTCCAGATCACCTCCCTGGGAGATTGGCACACTTGTTCGATGCCCTAGAATTGTATAACATTGACACTACCTCCATGCACCTCATTAACGTGTCTGGCAATAGGCGTGTCTTTTTCATTACAGACATCGTCAAGGTGTTCTCCTACTCTGCGTCTGAATTCACGTATCGTCTTGCCCACATATTGTAAGCCGCAGTTACATGTCATAAGGTATATAACTGCTGTGGTTCTACATATAGGAATATATGTCATATGGGACCAGATGTCATATGTTTTTTGAGTCACTGAGCAGGTAAAAGTCCTGCCCGTTTTAAATGACATTACACACGACGCACCCGCTACACCTAAATGTCCTTTTTCTGTCAGAAAAAAAGCCATGTTCGTGTTTGGCCAGGGGTAAAAAAGCTGTGCACTAATCTATACCTTAAAGGGAACCTGTCACCAGTTTTATGGTGTCCTAACTAAGGGCAACATAAATAATTGACTGATTCGCTTATCAAAATGCTGGGTCAATCTGCCAACATCTTGTATTGAAAAGCTCCAGATGATAATGATGAGTCATGAATATTCATGAGCTCCTGACTCTCCCCTCCCACCTGCTGCTGAGTGACAGTTTGTTGCCATAGGAATCAGCAGCAGGTGGGCAGGGGAGTGGCTATAACTCTGAATTAAATATACGCCAGACTCAATGACATCACGCCGGACTCTAAACAGCTCATTAGCATCTGGCATGCGGCATCTTTGTGTGTATATTATGAGGTAACCATCTGTCACACCAGTAAGTGAATACATCTAAGGCACTTTTTAGTAGTTAATGATTGTATATAATTAGTTAGATTATAATCAAATATCCACATGACAGGTTCCCTTTAAGTTTCTGCCTCTACGATATGTAATAGAGGGATAACTGCCAACACAGGTACCAACATCAGGATCTGTACGTAGGATACCCCAATGGCGGGTGATATCATCCCTCACCATTTGATGACCTGCATCAAAAGTCACGATTATCCTTACAACCTCATCCTTTATCTTGGTTTCTTTTGGAATGAGGAGGGTTGCCCTATCGGAGCATCGTGCATGATGGTAAGCATTCTTAAGGATCATACCCGGGTACCCACGGGCAGAAAACCTCTCACATCATCTGCTGTTTTTTTTAAATCAAATAATCCAGAGCAGTTTCGCCTAGCACTGAGATATCGACCTTTGGGTATCCCTTGACGTAAGGGATGTCGGTGCCAAATCTTCCATTGTAGAAGATTATTGGTCGCCATTAGTTTTCTAAACATTCTGGTACTGATGTGGCCCTCTCTGCCTTTGGTAATACACAGATCTAGGAATGTAATCTCCCAATTATTGATGGAAGAAGTGAAGAATAGTCCTAGATTGTTCACATTAAGAAGCTGTACAAACGCCTCAAATTCCTGCTTACTCCCTTTCCCAAAAATCTGTATGTCATCAATAAAACTGAGCTATCTACTCCCATTTATATGACAGCTCTACAGTCTATGTCTGCTGTTTAAGCTGCCCATCACCTTTATTCTATCCCCTCGATGTGTATTCAACCACTCACTTTCTAGACTGGGTCTTATCCCCTGCTGTATATGGTAAGCCGCCTATAGCTCCCCCAATATTCCTATGCAGGAAGAGAGACATAATGATACAATATCACTTGGCCTGAGGGACAGACGGAGGCACAATGTTTAGCCACGCCCACTTCTCCCTCATTGTCCAAGGCGGACAACACCTTCTCCTCCCCCTTCATTAGGGCAACAGTATATATGGAGCGGTATCCGGTGGGCGCGTACGGCCACCATAGTGCCGATGCTCTGCACATAGACATGTGCAGCGCTCTACCGCCGGCGCCGATTTAGACACTACTTACTTATTCTCAGCCATCTGCCCTGCTCCTGACGAAGTTCCCGGCCCAATGGACACAGAAACGCGTTGAGCGGGCTGAGGAGTAGTTAGTGCTTAGGTAGCTTTGCTGAATTATGCTCTGGTATCCTGTGAATGCCGGACTCTATTAGGGCTTTCGAACTGAGTGTTTCTCTTAGCGGCTTTACTGATACCGCAGTTTAGAGTACACTGATAGGATAGAGCACGGGTGTCAAACACAAGGCCCGCGGGCCGAATTCGGCCCGCCAGACCTCGTCATGTGGCCCGCGTAGCCGCCGCCGGCCTTCACCTTTTATTATCACTTCCTGCAGGCGGCCCCTGCAGGAAGTGATAATAAATCACATAAGGAGGGCTGGTCAGGGGCCACACACCACAGACTACGGGCCCCGCTCCTACCTGGGAAACGTCTACAGCAGGGTCTGACCTGTCACTATGGTAACTGCTGATCACCAACACGCTAACTACCGATCACGAGTCTTTCTCCGCTCTTTTGATTGGCCAATCTTCTGTTGTGGGCGTGGTATCCTGATTTTTTTGGGGGGGGGAGCCAGGTGTTGTGACGTCATCAGCCCCCGACTCAGTTCAGACGTCATCAGCCGCTGACACAAGGCAGCCAACGTGAGCCAGGCAGCATGGCAGAGCCCAGTGTGCAGCTGGCGCAGAGACTGGCGGCCAATGACAAGAACAGCCGCGACTGGGCCCTGCGCAAACTGCGCCACTACCTGTCAGTCCGGAGCGCGGAGCCCGAGGGTGAGAGGAGAGGAGGAGGGGGAGCACAGAGAGAGGAGAGGAGGGGGAGCACTGAGAGAGAGGAGAGGAGGGGGAGCACTGAGAGAGAGGAAAGGAGGGGGAGCACAGAGAGAGAGAGAGAGGAGAGGAGGGGAGCACTGAGAGAGAGAGAGGAGAGGAGTGGAGCACTGAGAGAGAGGAGAGGAGGGGAGCACTGAGAGAGAGAGAGGAGGGGGAGCACTGAGAGGAGAGGAGGGGGAGCACTGAGAGAGAGGACACTTATAGATCTGTGGATGACACATAGCATAAGATGCTATATATGTGTCATCCACAGATCCCCCCCATAACTGTCATACACAGATCCCCTATAAGAGCCACCCACAGATCCCCCATAAGTTTCACCCACAGATCCCCCATAAGTGTCACCCACAGATCCCCCATAAGTGTCACCCACAGATCCCCCATAAGTGTCACCCACAGATCCCCCATAAGTGTCACCCACAGATCCCCCATAACAGTGCCACCCACAGACCACAATTAGTTCAAAACCCACCAAAAGCACACCTTTTGGTTCAAAATATTTTTTTTCTTATTTTCCTCCTCAAAAACCTAGGTGTGTCTTATGGGACGGTGCGTCTTATAGGGCGAAAAATAGTTCTGGAATGTGTTGGATAACACTGACAGCACAACCGGCCCTTTGAGGGTGACCAAACTGCTGATGCGGCCCCCGATGAATTTGAGTTTGACACCCCTGGGATAGAGCATTCAACAGCATCGTACTGTGCGGCATCCCACTGTTTTTGTTACTTTGGAGCCTGAGTACACTTTCTGCTCCTAGGTACAGGGCCCCCTGACAGTGGCTGAACAATACCACTTATGGGAGGCTCTACCTTTCTCAGTGGGAAGGCACAGTACACAGACTGAACCAGTAGTGAAATCACCCCGTAATCACCGAGGGGTTGTTTTGTTCAGTACTGGTCTCAGCTTCTATGCGGATACTGGGACAGGTGTTTACCGCTATACACACCTACCCATGACCGCCAATTCGGTGTGGGAATGTACCAATCACAATACACTGTGCAATAGCGTAATATATACTACACAGATGAGGGTCCTTTCAAACACAGCTAGCCCTCAGTAGTGTTGTGACGGTGATATTGGAAATTCGATAATATATGCTGTATCCCACTTTCCATACAATTACATCCCACTATTGCCTGTCTCTGAAATAAGAGAATTATCATTTTGCCCTTTTATACTTGAACTTCCAATAAAGATTTATTATTTTATTTTAAACCGCTTATCAGGCAGTGATACTAATATTAATGCAGTGAATCTAGCACATATTTTTCCGTTAGCCATGGTTATTAATGGTACACGGATTGGGTCACTGTCACTAATGGGGTAACACAGGGGTCAGTATTGGGCCCTATTATCTTTAATATATTTATTAATGATCTTATAGAAGGCTTGCAGAGTAAAATATCATTTTTTGCACATGAGACTAAACTGTGCAAAGTAATTAACACGAAAGATGACAGTATACTGCTACAGATTGATCTGGATATATTGGAGGCTTGGGCAGGGAAGTGGCAGATGAGGTTTAATACTGATAAATGTAAGGTTACGCACATGGGAAGAAATAACGCAAGTAACCTGCTTAATGGTAAAACACTGGGTAACACTGACATGGAAAAGGACCTAGGAATTTTAATGGACAGCAAACTAATCTGTAGAAACCAGTGTCAGGCAGCTGATGCCAAGGCCAATAGGATAATGGGTTGCATCAAAAGGGGCATAGCTGCCCATGATGAGAACATAGTCCTGCCACTTTACAAATCACTAGTCAGACTACATATGGTGTACTGTGTACAGTTCTGGGCTCCTGTGAACAAGGCAGACATAGCAGAGCGGGAGAGGGTTCAGAGAAGGGTAACTAAAGTAATAACTGGAATGAGTGGACTACAGTACCCTGAAAGATGATCAAAATTAGGGTTATTTACTTTAGAAAAAAGGCAACTCAGAGGAGATATAATAACTGTCACAGATCAGAGGTTGTGAACCCACAGTGCCACTGACTGGCTATACTCTGGAGGGGCGTGTCTAAGCAACTAACTGGTTTTCACTAGAGCCTCAGATGGTGAGAAAAGACTTGAGCCGCTAGGGTAGTTGCCAGGGGCTACTCCAGAGCAATCCCCGAGTCAGCAGCAGCTGAACCAGGTGATACCTGGGTAGGTACCAGAAGTACATGCGTAGTCAGGCAGGCAGGGTCGTTACCAGGAGCAACAGTGCAGTACCGAAGGATGAGGCAGAGGCGTAGTCAGACAGGCAAAAGATCAGGGCAGGCGGCACAGGAACAGTTCAGGCAATCCGGGTCAGCAACAGAAGAGACAAGCAAGCAGGCAGGCATCAGACGATAAGCAGAGTCCAAGAACTAAATATAGATCAGGAGCACACGAGAGTATTGGGAACTAACACACTCAAGGACCTTGACATTGGGGTATCTGGTAAGAGGGCTGAGCCACTTAAATACCTGCAGGAGAGCCAGGGTTGGTCAGCGAGGTCACCTGACCTAACCCCCCACAGCCCAAGGAGTGATGCACTCCGCCCTTAGAGCAGTGTAACCCAAAACCAGCCAAACTAATGCTGTGTCCAGGGCTGAGTGGAAGCTGTGGAGTGGAATCCTCAAAAGCAATACACCTACAGAAACAGAGCCCAGGACAGCATAATAACAACCTCATTATGATTTGCCGCCTCATCTATTTCCCTTAGTAAATTTACTGTGGATTCTGGCATATTAGGTAAACTCCTATCAGTAGTTTATGTCTCTATTTATTTTTTTGCCTCTATTTATTTCTACCCACAGTGACTCCACATGTTCATTTTCTTCACTTATATCTTCCCAATGTGGGCTTTACACAGGACTTAACATAAAGGCAAATCCCCCCCCCCTCCCCCACTCTGGTTTTAACAAACCTTCCTAAACAGACTGTAACTCTGTAAGTTAACTGCCCAGTCATAGCTATCATCCAGCCATGTCTCAGTTATTCCCTCTATGTCGTAGTCCTCCTCAGTCGTTACTAATTGCAGTTCACCATGTTGTATTAGTCAGGATTCTGGCATTTGTATACATACAGTCAAGAGGTTTTTGTATATTTTTTTTTACCTAATACCTTTCCTTGCGAACTGGTCTAGTCCCTCCTCCTATTCATTACCTTACCCCAGGTCTCTATCTGCACCACTTCTCCTCTGATGTGATTTCCCTCCCTCCCAGACCCTAGTTTAAACACTCCACACCTTAACCCCCAAAACAACTGCTTCTTCCCTATTGAGGTGCAGCCCATCCCTACAATAGAGCCTGTAGCCGACAAACATGTTGACCCAGTTCTCAGGAACTAAATCCCTAAAATAATTTTGAAGGACGCTCAGCCTACGTCTATGTTTGTCATTGGTTCCAATGTGGACTATGACCGCTGGATCTTCACCAGCCTCTCCCAGTAATCTTTTAACCTGATCCGCAATATGTCGAACTCAAGCGCCAGGAAGACAATATTTTGTTTGACGATCCTGGTCTTTGCAACAGATCGCCCTATCTGTACCCATAATAATTTAGTCTCTAACTACCAGAATCTGTCTGGCCTGTCCTGCTCTCTTGCTTATTGGAGTTAACATTACCCTTAGGCCTCTTGCACATGACCGTATGGCTTTTTCAGTATTTGCGGTCCGCAAAAAATACGATAGACGTCTGTGTGCATTCCATTTTTTGCGGAACAGCTGGCCCCTGATAGAATAGTACAATCCTTGTCCGTTATGCGGACAATAATAGGACATGTTCTATCTTTGAACTGAACGGAAATACGGAAAAGGAAGGCATACGGAGTACCTTCCGTTTATTTTGCGGATCTATTGAAATGAATAATTTTTTTCCCCTCTGGATTCAAGGACTGAGCAGGCCTCAAGGCCGGCTATTTAACTTCTCCTAATTAGACAGCTACACCATAATTACTCAACTGTGCAACACACTGGAGAAGGAAGAAAAATGTTATCACAGTATACTCTTAGCTGCTATGCAATAAACATGGCAGATATAATCAATTAATCTGGCAGTTCTCCCATAAAAATGGTTGCCTGGGGCCCAATCAGTAATAATTATAAAATTTAATTAATATAACTGTGGATTATGATTAACTGTTAAAAAAATGGGGTACCAAAGCACGTTAAATTCACAATCGGATATGCTTCCTAACTGGCCAGATTGTTATCCCTGAAGTGGCATGGGGTTTTACTATGATGCTTACATGTTCACTTAATTTGTTTGAGGAATGTATGTTCACGCCTCTGCTGGATCCTTTAAAAGGGTGCTGGTGGCTGGGTAGAGAAGCTTGAACCACACAACATGTAGATACCAACATACATCCACAAGCTGACAGATATTCAGTGACCACTAATAAGGAGTTGGTTCTGCATTCTTTGTTATATGCCCCATGCATATACAGTGGATATAAAAAGTCTACACACCCCTGTTGTCAGGTTTCTGTGATGTAAAAAATAATGAGACAAAGAAATCATTTCATAACTTTTTCCACCTTTAATGTGACCTATAAACTGTACCACTCAATTGAAAAACAAACAAATCTTTTAGGTAGAGGGAAGAAAAAAAGATAATAAAATAATATGGTTGTATAAGTGTGCACACCCTTTAAACTAATACTTTGTTGAAGCACCTTTTGATTGTATTACAGCACTCAGTCTTTTTGGGTATGGATCTATCAGCATGGCACATTTTGACTCACTCTTTGCAAAAACGCTCCAAATCTGTCAGATTGCGAGGGCATCTCCTGTGCACAGCCCTCTTCAGACCACCCCACAGATTTTCAATCGGATTCAGGTCTGGGCTCTGGCTGGGACATTCCAAAACTTTAATCTTCTTCTGGTGAAGCCATTCCTTTGTTGATTTGGATGTATGCTTTGTGTCGTTGTCATGCGGAAAGATGAAGTTCCTCTTTATGTTCAGCTTTCTAGCAGAAGCCTGAAGATTTTGTGACAATATTGACTGGTATTTGGAACTGTTCATAATTCCCTCTAGCTTAACTAAGGCCCCAGTTCCATCTGAAGAAAAACAGCCCCAAAGCATGATGCTGCCACCACCATGCTTCACTGTGGGTATGGTGTTCTTTTGGTGATCTGCAGTGTTTTTGTGCCCAACATATCTTTTGGAATTAAGGCCAAAAAGTTCAACCTTGGTTTGATCAGACCATAGCACCTTTTCCCACATGCTTTTGGGAGACTTCAGATGTGTTTTTACAAACTTTTGCCTGGCTTGGATGTTTTTCTTCCTAATAAAAGGTTTTCGCCTTACCACTCTACCCCATAGCCCAGACATATGAAGAATACGGGAGATTGTTGTCACATGTACCACACAGCCAGTTTTCTTCTCGTCTTTTCATCAATTCTTGGTAATGTTACTGTTGTGCCATATTTCCTCCACTTGATGATGACTGTCTTCACTGTGTTCCATGGTATATCTAATGCCTTGGAAATTCTTTTGTACCCTTTTCCTGACTGATACCTTTTAACAATGACATCCCTCTGATGCTTTGGAAGCTCTCTGTGGACCATGGCTTTTGCTGTGGGATGCGACTAAGAAAATTTCAGGAAAGACCAACTAGAGCAGCTGAACTTTATTTGGGGTTAATCAGAGGCACTTTAAATGATGGCAGGTGTATGCTGACTCCTATTTAACATGATTTTAAATGTGATTGCTTAATTCTGACCACCGCTACTTCCCCAGTTATAACCACATTATTTTAGTTTTTTTGTTTTCTTCCCTCCACCTAAAAGATTTGGTTTTTCAATAGAGTTGTACAGTTTATAGGTCACATTAAAGGGCTTCTGTCACCCCACTAAAGTGATTATTTTTTTTTGGGCTGGTGAAATTAGTTATATTGCGATATATCACAATATAATTCTGTCACTTACTTTGATCCAGCAGTTTCTTCCAAAAACGAAGTTTTATCATATGTAAATTAGGTCTCTAACAGCAAGTAGGGCGGCTACTTGCTGCTAGCTGCTGCAGAAATCCGCCCCCTCGCCGTGTTGATTGACAGGGCCAGCCGGGATCTCCTCCTCCGGCCAGCCCTGTCGGCATTTCAAAAATCGCACGCCTCTGTGGGTTCGGCGCAGGCGCTCTGAGATGAGGAGGCTCGTCTCCTCAGCACTCCCTCAGTGCGCCTGCGCCGATGACATCACCGAAATAGAAGACGTCATCGGCGCAGGCGCACTGAGGGAGTGCTGAGGAGACGAGCCTCCTCATCTCAGAGCGCCTGCGCCGAACCCACAGAGGCGTGCGATTTTTGAAATCCGGCAGGGCTGGCCGGAGGAGGAGATCCCGGCTGGCCCTGTCAATCAACACGGCGAGGGGGCGGATTTCTGCAGCAGCTAGCAGCAAGTAGCCGCCCTACTTGCTGTTAGAGACCTAATTTACATGTGATAAAACTTCGTTTTTGGAAGAAACTGCTGGATCAAAGTAAGTGACAGAATTATATTGTGATATATCGCAATATAACTAATTTCACCAGCCCAAAAAATAAATAATCACTTTAGTGGGGTGACAGAAGCCCTTTAAAGGTGGAAAAAGTTCTGAAATGATTTATCTTTGTCTCTTTTTTACATCACAGTAACCTGACATTTTAAAAGGGGTGTGTAGACTTTTTATATCCACTGTATGTACTCTGATGGGCTCTTTACACAGTAAGTGGATTTTGCAGAAAATCAAAAGAAAGAGCTGAAGTGATTTCGAGGGAAACAAGTGAGAGCTTCACCTGTCTGGAACACCTATAAACCTATGATTGTCCCTCCTGTCTATATTCTCCAAATCATCCAATATTTCCCATAAAGTGGGAGTATCGCCTTTGAAGAGAAGTAGTTAGTGTGGCAATAGTTGCTAATCCAGCTACAAATCTGGTTTCCAGAGTTGCAGCTGGAGTTCCGATAATTTCTGGGCTTTAGATTTTTTGGGAGGGCCACACTGGATTGATTGAAATGTGCAGAACTTTAAGGTGCTTGTCAAAGCTGGGGTGCACTCTTTTATTTGACTTATTTTTCATGGCATTTTTTGCACTGGTTAGGAGGATGGTTTCATTGAAGGATTGTCTGATCCAGTTTATGTTAAGTCCTTTAAAACTTGCAAAATCTTTGGCCATATCATAGGAAAGGTTGGGGTTAAAAGATTCATCAGAGGGTGGTAGCCCACTTTGAAAATAATATGCAGGTAAGAGACTATCTCCTCTAAAAGACTAACACAGGTGGTCCATAACTAGTCCTTTCAGATTTTTTTCATGTATTTTAATATGAGTGCTTTGAAATAGTTGAAAAAACTGACAATATTGGCAACTGTGATTAAAAGGGTATTCTGGTTATTTAACTTGTTTCCATTCCTGTAGTGTTGGTGTGTGTGTGTGTGTGGTGCACTAACCTGATAAATATCAGCCTCTGAAGTTTTTAAATCATGCAACCCACTTCTTCCAGGTCTGTTTCTCTTTCTTGAAACACACAATGGAGTGCAAATCCTTTGTCATGTGATGTTTGTAAGAAAGACAGAACATTACATACAGAGATATAAAAAATTGCGAGATACATTGTGAAAAACATACAGACACAATTTAAGATTTGCAGACAGGCTCAGACAGATTGACAGACAGACAGAAACATACAAATACAGACAGACAGCTATGTAAAAGGCAGAAACATACCAGCATCATGACCCAGGCACTGAAAGCAGTCTGAAACAACAAGCAACAGATGAAGCAGATTGGGAAAGACCAGAAAGACCAGGGGCGGGCTGGGCCAGTAGATGTTTAGTGCTGCCCCTGAACGCAACTGTATCTGCGTCTACTGGACACAGATACAATTGACCATGGAGGAGCACCAGTGGGAGAAGGGGAACACTGGTTCCCCGCAACTATTCCCAGCTCATCAATGTGACATCCCACAGGAGAAGAGCGACCAGACGAGGCTAGCTCTACATCGGGACAGGTGAGTATCGACTTCACTCCCCTATTCTATTCATCTGCCCTAACCCTAATACTGGCCTCTGACCCTAAAACTGACCCTTAACCCTAGTACTGACCCCTAATACTGACCCTAACCTTAAAACTGACCCCTAACCCAAATACTGGCCCATGACCCAAATACTAATCCTAGTACTGACCCTAACACTAATACTGGCCCCTAACCCCAATACTGGCCCCTAACCCCAATACTGACTCCTAACCCCAACAATGACCCTTAACCCGAATACTGACCACTGACCCCAATAGTGGCTCCTTACTTTAATACTGGCCCCTAACTCTAACACTATTCCTAACCCTAATAAAGACCCTAACCCTTATACTCACCCTAACACTAATCCTAATTGTAATAATGACCATAACCCTAATACTGGCCCTAATATACTAACCCTAATACTAATCCTAACCCTAAAACTAAACAGAACCTTAACTACAAACTCCAATAACTCACGTACCTCACACAGTGACCATAATATATGACTGTCCACACATATCTGTACCCTCTGCATCTTTTATACCTTGCCCTTGACATAGAATACACACAGTGTACTGATAAGTTAGGTACAGGGTATAATAGATGCAGTGTATACAGATATATAGTATATAAAGCAGTGTACTGATATGTCAGGTACAAGGTATAAAAGATGAAGTGGGTACAGATAAATAGTATATCCAGCAGTGTACTGATATGTGATGTACGAGGTATAATGCATGCAGTGTGTACAGGTATATAGTATATAAAGCAGTGTACTCATGTAAGATACGAGGTGTAATTTATACTTTATACCTCACATATCAGTACACTGTTGTATATACCATATATCTGTACAAATTGCATCTATTTTATACCTCACATATCAGTACACATCTGTGTATACTATATATGTGTACACCCTGCATCTATTATACCTCGTACCTCACATATCAGTTCACTGCTGTGTATACTATATCTGTAAATACTGCATGTATTATAAAAGTATAATAGATGCAGTGGGTACAGATATATAGTATACACAGCAGCGTATTGATATATGAGGTATAATAGATGCACTATGTATAGATATATGGTATATAAAGCAGTGTACTGATATTTGAAATACAAATATCCCCCCCCCCCCCACAGTGCCCCGCCCCTTTAACAGTGAGTTTCAAAGCACTATAATCTCTTGACAGTGACCACCTCAGGGGCCCGCCCCTTTAACAGTGACCTTCAGAGTGCCGGCCTTTTTAACAGTGACCTCCACAGTGCCCGCCCCTTTAACAGTGAACTCCATAGCGCCGTGCTCCTTTGAAACTAGGGCTACACGACGACATGTGTTGTGCAACATTTTGTAGCAACTTTTATAATAAGCTATAGTGTCGCACTGCGACAAGCGTCATGCTGCGACTGCGACACGACAGTTTAAAAAAATTCATCCAAAATGGATGCATGTAGCAGCGTAGTTGTGCCCTATGTGTCGTGCAACTTATTGTCATCCTGTAGCCTTAGTTTAAAGCTGACCTACAACACTGAAGAAAAATGGCTGGGTTGTTATGGAAACCTGGAGTAAAGCTATGTGTATGGCAATTGGGATTTGAAGAGAAATTGGCTAATGCAGGTCATTTTTTGGAATATCTCAGGAACGGTCCTAGAGAGCTGATACCTGCTCTAAAACCTTCCCGGACACCTGATGTACCTGTGTGCCAAATTTGGTAAAGATTGGTTAAGTCGTTTGGTCGCGCAAAAAAGAACAGACAACAGACAGATGTCCAGACAGACAGACAGAACCTCATTTTTATATATAAGAGACTAGCAGAAGGACCCGGCTTCGCAAGGGTATATTTAAATCTTTTTCATGTCATGTTTCCGTGTGTCGTAAAAAGTTATCAACAGTATCCCCAATAACAGTGACTTCTACAGTACTCGCCCCTTTAACAATGACCTCCACAGTGCCTGCCCCTTTAACAGTCACCTCCATAGTGGCCACCCCTTTAACATTGACCTCAACATTGCCCGCCCCTTTAAAAGTGACCTCCACACTGCCCACCCCTTTAACAGTGACCGCCCCTTCAACAGTGACCTGCACAGTGCCTGTCTCTTTAACAGTGACCTCCACAGTGCCTGCCCCTTTAACAGTAACCTCCACAGTGCCCGCCCTTTAACAGTGACCTCCATAGTGCCCACCCCTTTAACAGTGACCTCCACTGTACCTGCCCCTTTAACAGTGAACTCCACAGCGCCCATTTGTTTAATAGTGGCCCCTGCCCCCATGCATGTAGCAGTGTATTTGTGCCGTCATACGTCATATAACTGAATAT
Organism: Bufo gargarizans; assembly: GCF_014858855.1. Lineage (NCBI taxonomy): Eukaryota > Metazoa > Chordata > Amphibia > Anura > Bufonidae > Bufo > Bufo gargarizans. Next base: position 425,956,286 of record NC_058081.1, on the reverse strand, counting down.
TTAAGGACCTGCGAACTGCCAAAACCTGTGAACAGTTGTTATGGCAACCTGGAGTAGGACCTGCGAGCTTCTATTGGCTAATAAGGGACATGTGACCGTGTAAATGGTAGTTCGGATTTAAGGAAAAGGATTGCTGGGTTCTATTGGCTAATGCAGGTCATTTTTGGGAAATATCTCAGGAACGGTAAGTCCTAGATAACTGATACCGGGTTTAAAACCTTCCCGGACACCTTATGTACCCGAGTGCCAAATTTGGTAAAGATGGGTCCAGTTGTTTGGTCGCACATAAAGAACGTCCAGACAGACTGAAACTCGCACGGGAATATTTCATCTATTTAATTTTATGTTTCAGTGTGTTGTAAAAAGATCGAGTTTCCCCTAAAACAGTGACCTCCACAGTACCCGCCCCTTTGACAATGACCTCCACAGTACCCGCCCCTTTAACATTGACTTCCACAATGCCTTCCCTTTTAACAATGAACTAGGGCTGAAACGATTATTCGACTAACTCGATTAAATCGAGTCAAAAAATTCATCGATGCAGTTTCCCTGCATCGAGGAATCGTTTAGATCACGTGATCACGGAGCGGGAGTGAAATTAAGCGTCTCACTCACCGCTTCCGTGTCCTCCGGAGGCCAGAGAGGCAGGACTGAGCCGGCCGGCACAGCTGAGGAGGAGGAGGAGGGAGTCTCTCCCTCCCCACTGTGCGCGGCTGCCGCTGAAGACCAATGAGGACAGAGTAGGAGGAGGAGGGGAGGGACTGTGGCCACTGCGCTACCAATGACTGTGCCGGCCATATCCCACAGGGTCCCCCTCCTCCCCCCCATCATTGGTGGCAGTGTCAGTTCCGATCGGAGCCCCAGCAGTGTAATGCTGGGGCTCCGATCGGTTACCATGGCAGCCAGGAGTCACGCTACTGAAGTCCTGGCTGCCATGGTATGTTAGTGAGCAGAGAGCAGCGCATTATACTCACGTGCGCTGTGGCCGGCGGTCGCTCCTTCTCATAGGTCTGTGCGGCGCATTGCTAAGCATTAGCAATCCGCCGCACAGACAGAAGAAGGAGCGACCGGCGGCCAAAGCGCACATGAGTATAATGCGCTGCTCTCTGCTCACTAACATACCATGGCAGCCAGGACTTCAGTAGCGTGACTCCTCTGCGCTCCTCTGCAGTAAAAAAATATACGTTTGCCGAGGCTTATGAGCTGAGGGGCAGTGTTCATATGCTTTGGCAAACACTTTGTATATATAAAAAAAAAAAAAAAAAAAAACGGCAATGATTTATTCATTCACATCGATTGATGTGAATGGAGAAATCGGGTTTGCCAGGGCATATGGGCTGAGTGGGTATGGATGTTGGGCGGAGCTCCTATGTCCTGACAGACGCCTTTCCCCTCCTTTTTTTTTTTTGGCAGAGATTTTTTCATCCACATTGATCGATGCGAATGAAGAAATCTGTGCCGTTCATTTTTTCTTTCAGTCCAGAGACTGAACGGAAAAAAAAAACATCTCATTACCTGTATGCTCAATATAAGGAGAATAGCAGAAACTCCTAATGCTGGCCATACATGTAATGATTGCGGAGACCCTCAAATGCCAGGGCAGTACAAACACCCCACAAATGACCCCATTTTGGAAAGAAGACACCCTAAGGTATTCGCTGATGGGCATAGTGAGTTCATAGAAGTTTTTATTTTCTGTCACAAGTTAGCAGAAAATGATGATGTTTTCTTCGTTTTTTTTCTTAAAGTCTCATATTCCACTAACTTGTGACAAAAAATAAAAACTTCCATGAACTCACTATGCCCATCACGAAATATCTTGGGGTGTCTTCTTTCCAAAACGGGGTCACATGTGGGGTATTTATACTGCCTTGGCATTTTAGGGGCCCTAAAGCGTGAGAAAAAGTCGGGAATCCAAATGTCTAAAAATGTACTCAGGAGAAGTTGGGCAATGTGTTTTGGGGTGTCTTTTTACATATACCCATGCTGGGTGAGAGAAATATCTCTAAAATGACAACTTTGTATAAAAAAAAATGGGAAAAGTTGACTTTAGAGAGATATTTCTCTCACCCAGCATGGGTATATGTAAAAATACACCCCAAAACACATTGCCCTACTTCTTCTGAGTACGGTGATACCACATGTGTGACACTTTTTTGCAGCCTAGGTCGGCAAAGGGACCCAAATTCTAAAGAGCACCTTTAGGATTTCACAGGGCATTTTTTACACATTTGGATTTCAAACTACTTCTCACGCATTAGGGCCCCTAAAATGCCAGGGCAGTATAAATACCCCACAAGTGACCCCATTTTGGAAAGAAGCCACCCCAAGGTATTTCGTGATGGGCATAGTGAGTTCATGGAAGTTTTTATTTTTGTCACAAGTTAGTGGAATATGAGACTTTGTAAGAAAAAAACAAATCATCATTTTCCGCTAACTTGTGACAAAAAATAAAAACTTCTATGAACTCACTATGCCCATCAGCGAATACCTTAGGGTGTCTTCTTTCCAAAATGGGGTCACTTGTGGGGTATTTATACTGCCCTGGCATTTTAGGGGCCCTAATGCGTGAGAAGTAGTTTGAAATCCAAATGTGTAAAAAAAATGCCATGTGAAATCCTAAAGGTGCTCTTTAGAATTTGGGCCCCTTTGCCCACCTAGGCTGCAAAGTGTCACACATGTGGTATCGCCATACTCAGGAGAAGTTGGGGAATGTGTTTTGGGGTGTCATTTTACATATACCCATGCTGGGTGAAGGAAATATCTGTCTAAAAAAAATGGGAAAAGTTGACTTTTAGAGAGATATTTCTCTCACCCAGCATGGGTATATGTCATCTATTTCATTTTATGTTTCATTGTGTCGTAAACAAAAATATCAACATTTTCCCCCATAACAGTGACCGCCCCTTTAACAGTGACTTTCACTGTGACCGCCCCTTTAACTGTCACTTTCACCGCCCCTTTAACTGTGACTTTCACTGTGACCACCCCTTTCACTGTGACCGCCCCTTTAACTGTGACTTTCACTGTGACCGCCTGTCACGAGGGTGTCAAGAGCCACGTCTGACTCCGTTATACCCGGGGTCAGGAAGTCGCAGCGGGTGGCTGCGCGCTCTATGTCTAAAGATCACGTTGTTTCTTAGTGATTGTTTTCTGGGTTTGCCTTGCAATCCTTTTTGCCTCACTCAGGGATCCGTAGCTTCTCCTCCTCAGCTGTTTCTTGTCTGCCACTCCCAACCTCCTTATATTCTCCTCTCACACTTCTCTAGTTGCCAGTTATAGAGCTTCCTGCCTGGACTTCTATACTGACCCACTGGAGCTGTGAATCCTGGTTGTTGTTCCAGAGTGCTACCCTCCGGATCCCTGTTGGGCTTTTTGTTGTCTCCTGTTGTCGCCCACCTGGGATTATATGTTGAGTCTGTATTGTCTGTCCTCCCCTTGGTGTTTTCCTTTAGAGCTAGTGGTGCGGACTAGTGGTGTTCACTATCTAGGGCTCATCTTAGGGAAAGCCAGGGTTTTAGGCACGTGATCGGCGTATGGGTGAGGAACCCGTCTAGGGACGTCAGGGCAGCCAGGTGCCAGCCGCAAGGTGAGTCAGGGGTCACCACCTTCCCTCTCACTTGGGCAGGGCCTTCCTCTTTCCCTCCCTCTGTGTCACGTATGTGATAGTCACGCCGATCGTGATACCGCCCCTTTAACTGTGACTTTCACTGTGACCGCCCCTTTCACTGTGACCGCCCCTTTCACTGTGACCGCCCCTCTAACTGTGACTTTCACTGTGACCACCCCTCTAACTGTGACTTTCACTGTGACCACCCCTCTAACTGTGACTTTCACTGTGACCACCCCTCTAACTGTGACTATCACTGTGACCACCCCTCTAACTGTGACCGCCCCTTTAACTGTGACTTTCATTGTGACCGACCCTTTAACTGTGACTTTCACAGTGACCGACCGTTTAACTGTGACTTTCACAGTGACCGACCCTTTAACTGTGACTTTCACAGTGACCGACCCTTTAACTGTGACTTTCACAGTGATCGACCCTTTAACTGTGACTTTCACAGATACATCATTATGACTTCAACTTATAATGTACACACTTATCAGTACTCTGCAGTGGTCTTGGTCCTATTTTAATATGTGGCTAAATTGTGTAGAAATCTGCATTTTGAGAATATGGGTGCAATGGGGGAACCTATTCCACCACTTTAATTGACAGGGCAGGCAGTGAAGACATAGTCACACCTGGCCCTGAGGTCCCACGGCAAAGCATTCGGCGCACACGCTGTACAGGAGACATAAGGGCCAGGTGTGTGTACATCTTCACTGCCTGGTCCTGTCAGTCAAAATAGTGGGGGCGCGGCAGGGAGTTGAAAGAAGCTGAGCCTCAGGTGCAACTATATCAGTATGATTTTTTGCTATGTGGGAGAAACCCCACACAAACATAGGAATATATTGAAACTCCTCTGCCCATGGTAACAATGCTGGATATGTGGATATGGTTTATCCACAACTTACCAGCTCATTCTCTAATGCCTACACACTTAAATGTAGATGGCTGTATGTAAGCACATCCACCATCCTTTGAATTTCATGAAGAAGGCAGTGGCCATGCATTAGAAACCAGGGTGTCAGTAGGTCAGAGTCCTGTGGATATGGCTTAAATGCCTATGATGGATAAAACTCACTTGAAAGAACATTTTGAGCAAAATACTTCCCTTCAGTGATTATGTACAACACATGCTAGAATCATTGCTGATGTGGTAAGTGGCTGCAGAAGTCATCTGCATGTACAGCACCTCATCATTGCAGGGGAAAAAACAGAGACCAGTATAATGGCAACGCTTGGTATTGGGTAACTGGGTGTTAAAGGGAATCTGTCACCATGCAACATGTTATAGAGCAGCAGAAGCTGGCCAGATTGATATATATTGTTTTAATCCCTGAAAACCACATTTACCCAACTCAATACCAAGAACTTACATGTTCTCGCAGGGTGGTACTTCAGTAGCCAAAACCTAGGAGATACGGGTACAATATTGCTACTAGTGGCTCAAACTTAGGTTGCAATGCAGCTAGAAATATAAACCAGATCTTGGTTTAAAGCGGCTGTCACCAGGATCAACCCTATTAAAAACAGACATAGGGCTCATGCACATGACAGTTGTTTTGCAGTCCACAAATTGTGAAACCACAAAACACGTATACAGGCCTTGTGCATTCTGCATTTTGTGGAACAGAATGGATAGCCTCTAGTAGAACAGTCCTATCCTCGTCTGTTATGCAGACAATAATAGGACATGTTTTATTTTTTTACAGAACGGACGTGTGAACGAATACGGGAACAGACGCAGAGAAATTTAATATTGAAAGGACACGTACATGAGCACATACTGCCTAGTAGGGCTCATCATGCTGATTAAAACAATCCCTTTCTTTTATCCGGATGCTAAACAGCTGCAGAGAAATCTGTGTAGTACAGCTTCACCATACTGAGGTCCCCCCTCTGTGCCTAATCAGGCCACTATCTAGGCATTTACCATCAAATAAGTCGCACAAAACACTTGCACCTCACACACAAACAGGGGTCTAAAAGAGAACTTCATTGTCAGTTTCATTGGGTTTATATCATTTTTAATTAGGATTACAGTTTGTAGATATATAGCATATTATGTAACCATTAAGACTTTTCAAATAAAAACCTCTCTGTAACAATGTACCACTAGTAAAGTAGAAATAATAAAAAATAAAAATAAAAAATATAAAAAACAGATTCATCCACACAATGTCGCTTGTTCCATTATACATACATGCTTAGAACTAGTGTTTTTCTCCTGATGGACTAACAGATAGATTTAATGATTAGTATAACCTCTAACCCCAATACAAGATTAGTACACTCTTCAGAAAAAAATCATTGACACACAGCAAATCCGCATTGATCACCATGGAAACTGTTTCAGGGAAAAATAAGAAACTGATAGAAAGCATGCATCTGGAGATACTGCGATCCAAACTCATGAGACGAAAAAGGTCAAACAATAAAAAGCTAAAAAATTCAGGGCTTCCCCTCAAGAAGAAAGCTCATTTTTAAATACATCAATATAATAACAAAAAAACGATCCCTTTGCTTTCCTCTTATCACTGCGCAGTATTGCATATTATGAACGCTATACAGTAAAAATTACCTATTACCTTTAATCTATTGGTCAGTACGATAACAGTGATACCATGTTTATATCGTTTTTCTTGTGTTTTAATACTTAAATTATATATTTGTTATGAATTTATTGGCATTGCGATATTCTAACCGTCATAACTTATTTCATAGTAGAATATTTAGATTTTTTTTTCCATTACAGCCTTCACCTTATGGGATATATACATTTATATTTTACTAGTTTGCACGTTTTGGGATGTAACAATGCCAATGATGTTTATTTTTTTTCATTTTTATTATTCGAAAAGGGGGAACAAATTGAACTTTTATATTTTTTTTTTTACTTTTTTTCCCCCACTTGTAAGTCCCCTATGGCAGGGATGGCCAACTTGAGGCTCTCCAGCTGTTGCAAAACTACAACTCCCAGCATGTCCAGACTGCCTACAACTAGCAGCCTACAGCAGGGCATGGTGGGAGTTGTAGTTTTACAACAACTGGAGAGCCGCAGGTTGGCCATGCCTGCCCTATGGGATCATTTGTCCCATAGACTGCAAAAAATGACCATAGCAACCTACAGGACATTTATCACAAGGAGCCCTGCTATTGCCTCTGGGTGTCTGCTGTATAAAACAGCAGAAATGGCAGCCATGGCACCCACTCAGCTTCCATCATACATGTACAGTGGCAATCCTACCAGGGTTAAAGATACAGTACACAATAAATATACAATATAAAACCATTAATTACATACACAATTTAAAGTTCTCACAATGTATTCTTCAAAAAGAATTCCATTTAACCCATAGGGATCCAAAGCTTCTGCTTGAATAATCCATCAGTCACACAGTGCACATAGTCTTCACACATATGGGCAATACTCAGAGATTGTGTGACTACATCAATCACCCCATCAAATATTTAACATAATTTTTTCTCTTTCAACACAGAATATTATATCTAAATACAGGGCACCCTAAATGCGGTCAGAATTTCCGAGCCACTAGAAAACTTGTCTTTGTCATGGTGGAAATAGGCGGTTATATACTCTCCACTAACCCATACACTACACACATACAATGGTACTGATGCTACATTGATGATATTTTGTGTGGAGTGGCAATGTATCGTACATCTCTTAACCTATATAGGAATCCTGACTTAAAGGGGTTGTCTCACTTCAGCAAGTCAAATAGAATAAATGGAAAATGGACTCCACTAAAGGGAGGTGCCGTGGTATAAGGTTGTAAACCCGCTATAGTCAATATGAATGAAACCATGCACTCTCAAAATGATATGCAAAGAAAGGATTAATGTAATGCTCCTTTATAGAAAACCATATATATATATATATATATATATATATATATATATATATATATATATATATATATATACACAAACCGGATTCCAAAAAAGTTGGGACACTAAACGAATTGTGAATAAAAACTGAATGCAATGATGTGGAGATGGCAAATGTCAATATTTTATTTGTAATAGAACGTAGATGACAGATCAAACTTTTAATCCGAGTAAATGTATCATTTTAAAGGAAAAATACGTTGATTCAAATTTTCACAGTGTCAACAAATCCCCAAAAAGTTGGGACAAGTAGCAATAAGAGGCTGGAAAAAGTAAATTTGAGCATAACGAAGAGCTGGAAGACCAATTAACACTAATTAGGTCAATTGGCAACATGACTGGGTATAAAAAGAGCTTCTCAGAGTGGCAGTGTCTCTCAGAAGCCAAGATGGGTAGAGGATCACCAATTCCCACAATGTTGCGCAGAAAGATAGTGGAGCAATATCAGAAAGGTGTTACCTAGCGAAAAATTGCAAAGACTTTGCATCTATCATCATCAACTGTACATAACATCATCCGAAGATTCAGAGAATCTGGAACAATCTCTGTGCGTAAGGGTCAAGGCCGTAAAACCATACTGGATGCCCGTGATCTCCGGGCCCTTAAACGACACTGCACCACAAACAGGAATGCTACTGTAAAGGAAATCACAGAATGGGCTCAGGATGGGAATACTTCCAGAAGCCATTGTCAGTGAACACAATCCACCGTGCCATCCGCCGTTGCCAGCTGAAACTCTACAGTGCAAAGAAGAAGCCATTTCTAAGCAAGATCCACAAGCTCAGGCGTTTTCACTGGGCCAGGGATCATTTAAAATGGAGTGTGGCAAAATGGAAGACTGTTCTGTGGTCAGACGAGTCACGATTCGAAGTTCTTTTTGGAAACCTGGGACGCCATGTCATCCGGACCAAAGAGGACAAGGACAACCCAAGTTGTTATCAACGCTCAGTTCAGAAGCCTGCATCTCTGATGGTATGGGGTTGCATGAGTGCGTGTGGCATGGGCAGCTTGCATGTCTGGAAAGGCACCATCAATGCAGAAAAATATATTCAGGTTCTAGAACAACATATGCTCCCATCCAGGCGTCATCTTTCAGGGAAGACCCTGCATTTTTCAACAAGATAATGCCAGACCACATTCTGCATCAATCACAACATCATGGCTGCGTAGGAGAAAGATCCGTGTACTGAAATGGCCAGTCTGCAGTCCAGATCTTTCACCTATAGAGAACATTTGGCACATCATAAAGAGGAAGGTGCAACAAAGAAGGCCCAAGACGATTGAACAGTTAGAGGCCTGTAGTAGACAAGAATGGCAGAGCATTCCTATTTCTAAACTTGAGAAACTGGTCTCCTCGGTCCCCAGATGTCTGTTGAGTGTTGTAAGAATAAGGGGAGATACCACACAGTGGTGAAAATGGCCATGTCCCAACTTTTTTGGGATTTGTTGACACCATGAAATTCTGATTCAACATATTTTTCCCTTAAAATGGTACATTTTCTCAGTTTAAACTTTTGTTCCGTGATTTATGTTCTATTCTGAATAAAATATTAGAAGTTGGCACCTCCACATCATTGCATTCAGTTTTTATTCACGATTTGTATAGTGTCCCAACTTTTTTGGAATCCGGTTTGTATATGTATATATAAAAAAAAGGAGAAAAAATGTTTTATCAAAAATTAAAATCAAAAGCTCAAACAAATAATTTGTAATTTTAATAAAGCATTCTATAATGCGATTACTGGGAGAGATGTTTCGGTCCGTTAAACCTTTATCAAAGCATTGCTGTAATAAACAAAATAGTATAAAAATATATTAGTAATAAGAATTGGAAGTAAATTTTAGGTATACATAGTGAGGAGGAAGATAAAGGTAATCTAAATCATAAAAATCATGTAAATTTGCTGTAAGTCCAGGGAAATAAGAGACAAGGTCCAATGGGCAATAAGGTTTATGTAATATATACAGTCCTAATCAAAAGTTTAACCTCTTAAGGACTCCGGGCGTAACGGTACGTCCCAAGTTTAAATTTACATTGCGGCGGGGGTTAATTGTGACAGGATGCCGGATGAAATCATTCAGCGGGCATCCTGTCACAAAGCCCAGGGTGGGGGGGGGGGTCCCGTGACACCTCCGTATCGGCGATCGCCGCAAACCGCAGGTCAATTCAGACCTGCGGTTTGCGGCCTTACCTGCGGTTTGCAGCGCCAATCGGGCGGTGCCATCGGCTCCCATGCGGCTGTGGGGGGGGACCCGATGGCATGGAAGGCAGAGCGATGTCTAAGGAAGGCATTGCGCTGCCTTCCGGTGCAGAGCCTGTGAGATCCAGCTCCCCAAAAAACGAAACCCTCCCAAAACAGAAATCCAGCTTCCAAACATGAACTCAGTAATGAGTAGCTCCGCCGTTATTGTTTATCACTTCAAAAATTAGTTTTGGCATGCTTGATGCAAGCGTTTCCATGAGGTGAGTGGGAACATTTCTCCAAGTGGTGGAGACGACCACACGAAGGCCATCTACTGTCTGGAACTGTTGTCCATTTTTGTAAACTTCCCTTGCCATCCATCCCCAAAGGTTCTCAACTGGATTTAGATCAGGAGAACACGCAGGATGGGCCAAAAGAGTGATGTTATTCTCCTAGAAGAAGTCCCTTGTCCTGCGGGCATTGTGTACTGTAGCGTTGTCCTGTTGAAAAACCCAGTTGTTACCACACAGATGAGGGCCCTCAGTCATGAGGAATGCTCTCTGCAACATCTGGACATAGCCAGCGGCCGTTTGACGCCCCTGCACTTCCTGAAGCTCCATTGTTCCACTGAAGGAAAAAGCACCCCAGACCATTATGGCACCCCCTCCACTGTCGCACGTAGAAAACATCTCAGGCGGGATCTGCTTGTCATGCCAGTAACAATGGAAATCATCAGGACCATCAAAAGGTAAAAAAAAATCTCATCAGAGAATAAAACTTTCTTCCACCTTTGAATGTCCCATGTTTGGTGCTCAATTGCAAAGTCCAAACGAGCAGTTCTGTGGCGTTCAAGGAGACAAGGTCTTTGAAGATTTTGTTTTTGTTTTTGAAGCCCTTCAGTCTCAGATGCCGTCTGATGGTTATGGGGCTGCAGTCAGCACCAGTAAGGGCCTTAATTTGGGTCGAGAATCGTCCAGTGTCTTGACGGACAGCCAATTGGATCCTCCGGCTCAGTGCTGATGAAATTTCTTTGGGTCTTCCACTTGACTTTTTTGTTCCATAACCCTCAGGATCATTTAAGAAGTTCCAAGTGACTGTCTTACTACGTCCCACCTCAGCAGCGATGATGCACTGTGAGAGACCCTGCTTATGCAGTTCAACAACCCAACCACGTTCAAAAAAGGAGAGTTTTTTTGCCTTTGCCATCACAATGTGTGCCTACCTGACAGAAAATGACAATGAATTCACATCTTTGCACAGATTTGGCCTTTTAAAGGCATGTGGTCCTAAGATTTGGATCAGTTGAAAAACAGCCTGTTTCAGTTTAATCATTATTTTAATTGAATTGAATTGAATTGAATGCTCAAAAGATGTTTTGTCTCACTCTCATTTCTTCTTGTTGCATGTTGAAGCTCTACTTGGAACCTTGTTAAGATCAAACAATGTAAAATAAAAATGTTTTGCAATTTTTCAAGTGTTCTTAAACTTTTGATCAGGACTGTAGCTAGAGGGCTGAAATAATGTCACTGGGCATGAGTTATTGCTGGATCAGGAGTAGAGGTATGAGCAGTAAGGTGAGAGCACAAAGAACAAAGATAGTAGTGAGAAAGGATACAGGGGGTATGCATGGTATACGGGGAGTATACAGGGAAAACTATATGTTTAGTGAACGAACTGGAATACTTTCACAGGGAGAAGGAGTTGTAATAAAGGTGGAAAACATAGAATGTGAAAAAAGTGCATATACAGTGCTCCAGACAAAAAAAAATATATATATATAACCAGGAGCCATTGGCTCCTAAACAAAAAAATTTGGAAGCCAAATTACATATTTTTGTCGCCAAATTTAAAAATGCACATAATTTAAAAAAAGGACTCGACGGAGAAGCTGAGACACAGGTGACAGTAGTGAACCAGCACTACATATAGGAAAATACAGCACCACATACCTCTCACATCCAGCGACATCTTTTGGGGAACAAGGTGACTAAAAATGGCGAATTACGCAGTTTTGATTTTTTTTCTGTTATAGACTTCACCAGAGCGGAAATATTTTTTTTATATTTTAATAGCTTACACTTTTTGTGGATTTCAAGATGGTGGCTCACTCCAAACGAATTGTAGGAACAGGTGCTACTAACCCAGATTAGAGGGACACCCACCATCTGGTCAGGTTTGAATAGTGAAAGCTAAAATAATGGATGAGCACACTTCATTCGGACTTATACAATCTAAAATTTAATTAAATCAAACAGTTGTATAATTCACACGTGTATAACACATCATGATAAAAATGGAATAAAACAAAACACTGTAAAATGCTCTAAAATCAAATAGAAAATGCAATACACTTCTTGTTTAGTTCAAGCGAGGGTCGGGCGGTGCGGGACAATGCCGGTGTCACGCTCAGTACTCCTCTAGCCCCGTCCAAACTCCCGTGATAATTCGGGGAAGCCGGCTAGTGGAGTACGGAGCGTGACACCGGCATTGTCCCGCACCGCCCGACCCTCGCTTGAACTAAACATCAACACCGAGGAAGGCAAGAGGAATTTTCCCTACAAATATATCAACCATTAATGTGGGCTAAAGTATTACCAACGGCCATTAGGAATACGACAGTACAAGAGACTTACACTTTGAAATAATCTATGAAACTTCAAAGGGTTTGATTAACAATCTAGTCACATTTTGGATATTCATCTGTATTTATATGCGGACTGATACCTATGGGACTCTAATTTACACTATTAAGAATCTTGGCACCATATAGCCAGTTGATTATTGTGTGAAACAGGAACTACTCAGGCAGTGTCTGCTAAATCGTGTGGACCTTGCCAGATATAAGAAGTGGTGTCAGCCTTCAAGAAGTGTATTGCATTTTCTATTTGATTTTAGAGCATTTTACAGTGTTTTGTGTTTTATTCCATTTTATCATGATGTGTTATACACGTGTAAATTATACAACTGTTTGATTTAATTAAATTTTAGCTTGTACAAGTCCAAATGAAGTGTGCTCACCCATTATTTTAGCTTTCTTTTTTTTCTTTTTATTTAATAACCATTTTCCCCCTCAGGGGCTATAACCTGGATATTTTCATCCCTTGTTCTATTCACCCGGATAGAGCTGTATTAGGGTGACTAGGACTTCACACACTCACTACACACAGCAGCAGGGAGATTACTATGGCAGCCAGGGCTTCAGTAGTGTCCTGGCTGCCATAGTAACCGATCAGAACCCCAGCAGTGTAATCTGCCACTGCCACCAATGGAGGGGAGGGGACCCTGTGGTCACCATATAACAATGAGGGGGGGGGCTGTGGCCACTGCGCCACCAATGATACTAATAGTGGGGGGGAGGCACTGCACCACCAATGAATGTAATTATAAGAGGACCTTTCATGGGTCCCAAAAATATGAACGTAGTAGCAGGCTACATAGAGCGGTGCCCCGGGACCTAAATGTACTTATCTCTCAGGTTCTGAGCTGCGATTGGACAAAGCGGCTGTCAGAGAGAAGGAGAGACACAGGGGTCTCCTCCTCCTTGCTCTGAATGTTGATCGGGGGCCACAGTGGGCGAACAGAGCCTGCTACTAAGTTCATATTTTTTGGACCCATGAAAGGTCCTCTAACTAATTTATACAAGTGTCAGCAGCGGTATTCCAGACAAGCGGTATTGTGGCACCTGAGGGGTTAATTGCCGCATATCGCATGCCCTGTTATTGAGGCAGGGTCTGTGATACAGCTGCCTATACTTGTATTAATGTGATTTACATTCATCGGTGGCGCAGTGGCCACAGCTCCTCCCCTCCTCCCTGCTATCTCCCCATTGGTGGCAGTGGCGGCCGCGTCACAGTGGGGAGGGAGGGACTCCCTCCTTCTCCACTGTGCTAGTGAAGAAAACATGGCGCGTGCCATGTTCTTTAACTGATACTAGGTTGCGCAGCAGTGCGGCTGTCCAGTCGCAAATGGCGATAAGACTAAAAAGTTTTGTCGCCATCTGAAAATCTTAAGGCGCATTGGCGACCATTTCGGTCGCCATCTGGAGCCCTGATATATGGTGTGATTGCTTAGAGATCGAAACAGAGGCTTATCTAAATGGTAGATTGGTCGGAACAGTAGAGATGGAGTCCCACGTGGAGGATGCTCGACAGGGAGCAGTGTGTTTCTCATATGTACCCCAAAATAGTACCAACAAAACTGCCACCTTATACCGTAGTTTTCAAAATGGAGTCACTTTTTGGGGAGTTTCTAATCTAGGGGTGAATCAGGGCGTCTTCAAATGTTATATTGCAACTTAAAATTATCCCAGTGAAATCTGCCTTCCAAAAACCATATGTTGTTCCTTCTCTTCTGCGCCATGCTGTTTGCCCATACAGCAGCTTACAATCACAAATGGGGTGTTTCTGTAAACTACAGAAATAGATATTAAGGTTTGGTTTGGCTGTTAACCCTTGCTGTGTTACAGGAAAAAAAAAAAGTCTATGGCATATGCTTACATCCATGCAGGGCCGATGCAAGGATTTTTGCCGCCCTAGGCAAAGATCCATTTTGCCACCCCCTCATGTCACTCACTCACTGACAGACACACACATACACTGACAGACAGACATGCACTCAGACACTCACTGAATGACGTACACATAGACACACATACACTCACTGACAGACACACATACACTTAAACACCCACTGAAACACACACTGAAACACACACACACGGAAACTCGCTGACAGACATTCATCACTGGCAGACAAACACAAACATATACTCACTGACAAACATACACATACTCACTGACAAACACACAGACCACTTACTGACCGACAGACATCCACACTCACTGACATACACACACAGACACTCAATGACAGACACACATACATTTACTGACAGAAATACAGACATACATACACTCACTCACTGACATAAATACACAGGCAGACACTAACTCAGTCAAACACTTAAACACTCACCTCCCTGGGGTCCAGTGTGGTGCAGCTTCTCAGTCCTCCAGTGCGTCGTTTAGTATGCCGGGGCCGGAATGACGTCATATTCCGACATCACAGAGGGCGCACGAGGGAGAAGTGGGGAGCTGCTAGAATAGCCTCCCTTGCCGCCCGCCTCCTCTCCTCTGGCAATTTACTGGCAGAGCAGGCACCTGCCATCAGGGTAAGCAGCTGCCTGCTCTGCCTTATTTAAGAAGGACCTCCACCAACTGGCCCCACTGTAATGGTGCTGGGGGGCGGCTCAAGAGCTGCTCCCCCTGTCGCCCAGGGCTGCAGCCCCAGTCAGTGGGAGCCCAACAGGGCGCCCCCAGCAGGCCGGCACCCTAGGCGAACGCCTAGTTCGCCTATATGGTTGCGCCGGCCCTGCATCCCTGTTAGCGAATCTATGATACGTAAAACACTAAACAAGAATGGATTTCATGGGAGGACACCACAGAGGAACCCACTGCTGTCCCCAAAAAATTGCACATTTACAGTTTGCACAAGAGCACCTGGATGTTCCACAGCAGTACTGGCAAACTATTCTGTGGACAGATAAAAACCAAAGTTGAGTTGTTTGGAAGAAACACAAAACACTATGTGTGGAGAAAAAGAGGCACAGCACACCAACATCAAAACCTCATTCCAACTATGAAGAACGGTGGTGGGGGCATCATGGTTTGGGGCTGCTTTGCTGAGTCAGGGCCTGGACGGATTGCTTTCATTGAAGGAAAAGTGAATTGCCAAGTTTATCAAGACATTTTGCAGGAGAATTTAAGGCCAGCTGTTCACCAGCTGAAGCTCAACAGAAGATGGGTGTTGCAACAGGACAACGACCTAAAGCATAGAAGTAAATCAACAACAGAATGGTTTAAACAAATGAAATTACGCCTTCTGGAGTGGCCCAGTCAGAGTCCTAACCTCAACCTGATTGAGATAATGTCACAGAAGGTGTACAGGAAACAAGAAAACACAAAATGAATATACGACTGACTGGATCCAAAACTAAGGAACAAAAAGGGAGAGCCCTGCATCAGACCTGGCTCTCTCCCTTACTGCTCAGCCTATGCGAAAATCCCAATGGTAGATGATTGCATATCCTCATACCTCGACTGTATAACACCTGAACACCCTATAATAGTGAGGGGACACGACCACCGGCTCCCTACACTAGATATGGAGGGAGTCAGGGTCACCTAGGATCCAGCAAACAGAAAAACACAAATGAATGAACAAAACTTATCTTGTAGAAGACTCAGTAGTAGGATCAACATGCACACACTCCAGGAAGTAATATAAACCGCAAACTGATGCACTATGGGGAGGGATTTAAAGGGATGCAATCAGTGCAACTACATGACAGCTGAGAGAGGCTAACGAGATGAGAAAATGAAAGCAAAACAAAGGAACCTCAAGGAGGAGGTTCTGAAAGGCATCTGTCAGAGCTTCTCAGATGTCTGGTGGTGACAGATGCTGTGGCATGACCTCAAAAAAGCGATTCACACAAGACATCCCAAGAATATTGCTGAACTGAAACAGTCCTGTAAAGAGGAATGGTTAAGAATTACTCCTGGCCGTTGTGCACGTCTGATCTGCAACTACAGGAAACATTTGGTTGAAGTTATTGCTGCCAAAGGAGGTTCAACCAGTTATTAACCCCTTAAGGACATAGGACGTACCGGTACGCCCTATTTCCCGAGTCCTTAAGGACACAGGACGTACCGGTTCGTCCTGACTTAAAATCGGCATTCCGGCGCCGCGGGGGTTAATCGGAACGGGACGCCGGCTGAAATCATTCAGCCGGCATCCCGTAACAACGCAGGAGGGGGGGGGTCATTTGACCCCCCCGTATCGGCGATCGCAGAAAACCGCAGGTCAATTCAGACCTGCGGTTTCCTGCGTTTCCGGTCCATTCGGGTGTCCTGTGACCCGATGAACCGGAAAAAGACTGCGATCGGTGGCATAATTATACACCACCAATCGCAGTCCGAGGATTTGAGGAGGCGGTGCTGGCCCTGGTGCTGAACGCCGCTGTCCAGGGTGCTGATTGGTGCAGGGGAGAGAGGCGCTAGATTCAAACTTCCTGCGCTCCTCTCTCCCCTCCTCTTCCTGTCCAGCACCCTGACCGTGCAGCATCGTCCAGCACCAGCTCCTGTGTCCCCCTAATCGGCATCCATCACCCTCCTGCACCCATCGCCACCCAGGTAGGTTAGGGCCAGTGAGGGAGAGGCACCGTTAGGCAGGGAAAGAAGGCAGGGAAAGAAGGCAGGGAAAGAAGGGAAAAGTTAGTTAGGAAAAAAAAGTACTTTTATCCCAAACTTCCATCTATCCCAGACCCCCCCCACCCCCCCACCAGACTCCCAGCATGCCCAGACAACCTACAGCCATCAGCAGGGCATGGTGGGAATTGTAGTTTTACAACATCTGGAGGGCCGCAGTTTTAGGATGCCTGCTTAGTGTCTCCAAAGTCTGAGAGCCATACATATTGGGCATCGTCGCGTGCGTAAAAGTCGTCGCTATAAAAATAACCTTTGACCAAACGCCTCGGATGAACGGTGTTAAAAAAATAAATTAAAAACTGTGCCAAAACACCCATTTTTGGGCAAAATTTCAATTTGAATCAATTTTGCCGGTAATAAAGCAAGGGTTAACAGCCAAACAAAACTAAATATTTATTGCCCTGATTCTGTAGTTTGCAGAAACACCCCATATGTGGTCGTAAATGGCTATATAGCCGCACGGCAGGGCATAGAACGAAGGGAACTCCATACGGTTTCTGGAAGGCAGATTTTGATGGACATTTTTTTTTTTGGACACTATGTCCCATTAGAAGCCCCCCCTGATGTAGCCTAGACTAGAAACTCCAAAAAAGTGACCCCATCTAAGAAACTACACCCCTCAAGGTATTCAAAAGTTACTTTACAAACTATGTTAACCCTTTAGGTGTTCCACAAAACTAAATAGCGAATGTAGAAACAATTTTAGAATTTAATTTTTTTGTTACATTGCCTCAAAAAAGAGTAATATAGAGCAACCAAAAATCAAATTTACCCCAAAAATAGTCCCAAAACAACAACCACCTTATCCCGTAGTTTCCTAGATGGGGTCACTTTTATGGAGTTTCTACTCTAGGGGTGCAACAGGGGGCTTCAAATGGGACATGGTATAAACAAAACCAGTCCTGCAAAATCTGCCTTCCAAAACCCATATGGTGTTCCCCTCCTTCTATGTGCTACCGTTCGGCCAAACAGTAGTTTACGACCACATATGGGGTGTTTTTGCAAACGACAGAATCAGGGCAACCCATTTTGAGTGTTGTTTGGCAGTTAACCCTTGTTTTACTCCTGGAAAAAATTGATTATATTGGAACATTTTCCAAAAAATAGAAAATTTCAAAATTGTTTCTCCATCTGCCATTAACTCTTGTGGAACACCTAAAGGGTTAACAAAGTTTGTAAACCCAGTTTTGAATACCTTGAGGGGTGTACTTTCTAGAATGGGGTCATTTTTGGGAGGTTTCTATTATCTAAGCCTCACAATATGACTTCAAACCTGAACTGGTCCATAAAAAGTGGGATTTTGAAGATTTCTCAAAAATTTCAAAATTTGCTTCTAAACTTCTAAGCCTTGTAACATCCCCAAAAAATAAAATATCATTCCCAAAATGCTACAAACATGAAGTAGACATATGGGGAATGTAAAGTAATCACAATTTTTGGGGGTATTACTATGTATTACAGAAGTAGAGAAACTGAAACTTTGAAATTTGCAAATTTTTCAAAATTTTTGGTAAAAAATGTATTTTTTTATGAAAAAAATTAACTTTTTTGACCCAATTTTAGCAGTGTCATGAAGTACAATATGTGACAAAAAAACAATCTCAGAACGGCCTGGGTAAGTCAAAGTTATGAGCACTTAAAGTGACACTGGTCAGATTTGCAAAAAATGGCCTGGTCCTTAAGGTGAAAATGAGCCTGGTCCTTAAGGGGTTAATCCAGGGGTTCACATACTTTTTCCACCTGCACTGTGAATGTTTACATGGTGTGTTCAATAAAAACATGGTAACATTTAATTATTTGTGTGTTATTAGTTTAAGCAGACTGTGATTGTCTATTGTTGTGACTTAGATGAAGATCAGATAACATTTTATGACCAATTTGTGCAGAAATCCATATCATTCCAAATGGTTCACATACTTTTTCTTGCAACTGTAGCTAACACTCTGCTCAGGGGCGTAGCTAGAAATGCATGGGCCCCATAGCAAAAAAAATGTATGGGCCCCCCCAAATATCTATCGGGCCTCCCACCACCCCTTCCAGAGCTCCCACCCAAACACCCATCCTAGATCTCCCACCGCCATGAGCAGTTTCACACTTGCGGCAGGACGGATCCGACAGGCTGTTCACCATGTCGGATCCGTCCTGCGGCTATTTCGCCGTGCCCGTGGACCGCCGCTCCGTTCCCATTGACTATTATGGGGACGGGGGCGGAGCTCCGGCGGAGCTCCGGCGCAGCACGGAGAAACGCCGCCGGACTAAAATTACTGCATGTCAGGCTTTTTAGTCCGGCGGCTTTCTCCGTGCACCGCCGTGCTGCGCCGGAGCTCCGTCCCCGTCCCCATTATAGTCAATGGGGATGGAGCGGCGGTCCGCGGGCACGGCGAAATAGCCGCAGGACGGATCCGACATGGTGAACAGCCTGTCGGATCCGTCCTGCCGCAAGTGTGAAAGTACCCTTAAGAATTTAGATTAACTCAGAAATCATAAATTCTCAATAATCTCACTTCCTTAAATTCAAATCAAATGAATCACATATTCACATCACATGACTTACTTTTAGAGTCACCCTGTAGTCACACAGAAAGCAGGTGCCAGCCAGGCACAGACTGGAGTGGCACGACCGACGGCAGGACTGAGTCTGTCACTGGAGACTGTCTGGAGACCAGGCAGGCACTGACTGACTCCACTGAGACTGAGCTGAGGACTGGACTGGACTCTGGAGTGACTGTGAGGTGGGTTCCCCTCTCTCACTTTCTCTGAGTCTGATCTGAGAGCTGCACCGCCGCCTGCTCTACTCAGCCAGACAGTCCAGACTGGTTTTGGGCAGTCAGTCACTGTCAGATTAGCATATAAATTGCATAGCGCCAAATCTGACTGGCGCCAGTGCGGCCGGCAGGACCCTCCCTAGTCCCTCCACTCTCCACTCCACAACAGGTAAACCCCCCCCGGCCTGGCCCGGCCCCGCCCCCTCCACCGCCTGAGTCTGCCTCCTGAGTCCTCCTCCCTCTAGTTACTAGGACTTTAGGAGGCGGAGCCGGAGGAAATCTTTCCTGCAGGCTGCACACACTGCCAGCCTGGCTACGCCCCCGTTCCGGCCCCCTGCACGGCTCCACCGCCTACCTCATGTCATGCATCTCCTCCTTCCTTGTGCGTGCGGTGCGGCAGACAGTGCGCCCCAGCCCGGGCCCACCTGCTCCTACTACAGCTCCTCCTTCCTGTTGGCTTCCTTCCCCCCAGCCAGGCCCGAGCCGCGGACCGCCCGATCACCGCCCCCACTACACTGGGCGGGCGGTCGGGCCTGGCTGGCTGCCTGCCTGTGTGTCCTGTATTAATAAAATAAAAAAATATATATATAAAAAAATATGCGGTCCGGACGGGCCCCCAGTGGCGTAGGGCCCCATAGCCACTGCTATGGTTGCTATGGCGATCCCTACGCCACTGACTCTGCTTGAAACGGCCGACATCGGTGCCGGCACCGATGTTGGCAGTTTAAACCCTTCCATGTTGTGGTCCTTAGGGACCGCTGAATGGAGGGGCTAACCATTGCATCGACCGCTGCCACAGCAGAGCGGCGGCCTTTGAAGGGTAGACTGAGGGAGCTCCCTCCCCCATCAGGCCGTTGTGGCGGCGTCCCGATGGTTACTATGGCAATAAAACACCTTTGCAGGCTTCCGGCTTGCAGTGGTATAGCTAAGCCTGATCAGGCTCCTGCTAAAGGAGTGTACTGTGCACTGTAAGCCATCAGACCCACTGGATTTTCAAGAACCAATTGGGTCTCGGTCCAAAAAAAGTTAAAAAAAATATATATAAATAAATAAAAAAACTTCCTATATCATGGTGAACACCATAAAAGAAAAAAAAGAAAATATATTCAACTAATTAAGAGGCAGCACTTCTAGTTTTTGGTGATAGGGTGACGACCCCAAACTTTATTCCCAGCAACGTTTCAGCCTTCTCAATGAGGCCTTTGTCAAGCTACAACAGCGCTAAACTGTGTGGTCTATATACCCACAATTCATTACAAATTCAGTGCAATCAGTGAAATCACATATTAACAATAAAATCACATGACCATCAGACATTACATTATCAGATGACTTTCTGTGTACATTCAATATATATATCAAAAAGATAAAACTATCATAAAACCCTTATGACATCAATCAATAGTGTGGATCATACATCCTAGGCATTATACAATTTATACAAAGTGATCTGATGTACTGTGTTCTTGTCACTTATATCTAACATCCAGTCTAACATACGTGAACACAAAAGTGCTCTATACACTAAGGGTTAAAATCACCAGTTCATAATACAGCTGTATCTTATTACACTTTAAAAACTCATGGGACTAACCATCATGGAACAGCCGAGTGCGCCTGCTTCGGCGTCTCCCCATCTGCCAAGCGCATGCGCCGCGCAATGCTTCCCCTGTCCACTTCCCCACGCGGCCGCGTCATCACGTACGCAGCCTGGACCGCAGCGTCGCCCAGTGGAACGCATCGCGAGTACAGCGGCCCCGGGGGGAGGGAAAGAGTAGACACACGCCCGGACCGCATCACCAAGGCATCAAGGGGGCGTGTAAGTGGCCATGGTAACGCAGTATAGTACAATAAGAAAGGAGAGGCAACAAAATAGCCACACATCGCACAATTACCAGACCGACCTCTATCAAGATGTGTAAATGTACCCAGGAGTAGCGCCCACCAAGGCATCGGTAAAAAACCGAAGTGGTGTCGCCCCCTAGGTCCATAACCACATCCTCAACAATAACATATGTGCAGTTACAATGGGGGGAACCCTTCCCATCTCCATGCACTAATAGCTTGATATACGTAAAAATGCCATCTGGCATATAGATTCCAGGCCAGATTTCGCATCTAATATCATCTCAATATAAATTGGTGCAGGTCGGATTTCCATAGCGTGCAGTGTGTGGCTTGTCATTAATGCCCCTCCTTCACATCAACCAATGGTCACCGTCACGCACGCGCATCGGGGTGGTCTATATACGGTATAGTCCAACCATAAGACAAAGGCTCATTACATTTTCATGTTTCTATCTGTGAATACAAAAGAGAGTATATAAATAAACTCATACTAAAATCAATTCAAAGTAGCACTGTTGTATATCCTCCCCACTTAACTAGACAAGTCTTATCACCTCCACGTCTGATGAGCAAGTAACACATTACCTATCCACATAATTCCCATCTACATTCAGCATTAAGACCTTCATGCCTAAGTGTGCATAACTTGTGTGTCCACATAATCTCACGTTGTTTCAACTTCTTCTCCCGGTTACCTCCCCTTTTAAGTAGGGGGATATGGTCTATCACCCTAAACTTAAGGTCCTTTTCCTTGTGCCCAGCTTCCACAAAATGTTTAGGCACCGGGAGGTCCCTCCGTTTTTGGCGAATGGAATACCTGTGATAGTTCATTCTTGTCTTCACGTCACAAGTAGTCTCCCCAACATACAGGAGACTACAGGGGCATGACAATAGATAGACGACGAATGAACTATCACAGGTCAGGAAGTGTCTAATTTCAAACACCTTGTTGGTAACTGGGTGTGTGAATGCGTCTCCCTTCAACATATAACTGCAATTTACACAGTTCAGACATGGATAGCATCCATATTTTTTACGGCCTATATATGTCTGAACTGTGGTTTTATCACCTGCCACCTCTGCTCTAAACAATTTGTCTCTCAGACTATCCGTTCTGCTGTAGGACATCAGGGGGGTATAGTGAATTCTTTCACATGACCAAAGTTGCTGTTTAATGTAGGCCAGTGCTTCTTAATGACCTTCGCTACCTGGTCGCTGCCCTCTGTATAGGTAGAAATAAATGGTATTCTGGCTTGGTCAGTCACTTTCTTGGGGCTCCTAGACTCTAAATCCTCCAGATGTTTCTGGACTAATTTCTTTGGATACCCTCTATTTAAAAATTTATCGGCCATCTCTGACAATCTTTTTTTCTTTGGATTTGGATCTTTCACAATACGTTGGATATGGAGAAACTGACTCCGTGGTAATGACTTTACCATAGG